>NW_026526666.1:10873088-11380588 GCF_024362965.1 Panthera pardus | reverse complement strand
GATTTGGGATATTGTTCCTGCCTATAAAACTCCTGATTCAATAAACTACCCCATATCCTTTTCATCAACCTTTTTCTTCCTCCCTGACTTAGCCATGGTCTCTTTCTGTTGTTTGCAAATTAAAAGCTTGGCTAATGCCAAAAATGGTACCAAGATTTGGGCAGAAACATACCTTGCAGAAATTGGCAAGAATCAAAGACAGTCTGGGGCATGATCAGGGTTCACTGCAGTGAAAATTTAGCCATGATTAAGAAATGTGACTCTTCTAAAACATGGTAAACAACAGTGAAAACCATTAAGTTTTCACCTGTAGTCACCTATCTTTGTTGAAGTCAAGGTTGAGGATATAAAAAGAACAATGTAAGGGACATGAGAAATTCAAGGTCTGAAAATAAAATGTTTGCTTCTAATAGTGTTAGGTGGATTTTTTAAAAGAAAGAATAAAAAAAAAAAAAACACAAATACCTAAGTTCTCAACCCAAGAAAAAAAATGAAAGCCAAGAATTTCCTGTGACTGCACTAGAAGAATCTCCTTTGTCTATAACCACAATACTGAAATAGATAAAAATCAAGCTCAAAGTTTTAGCCTGCAGGTTGCTGAATTACAAGATTAATTGAATTTTCAGCCTTGCACTATTGCTTAGGTGAAAATTAGAGCATTGATCAGGAAACAGGTAGACCTGGGAACTGAAACAGATTTATGGGAAGATTCAGATAATTCAGAAAGCATTGAATTTCTGAACTTTATTGATTCCTATCTCTCTTGTCAGCCAAAGCAGCCCCTCCTTTTCTTCTCATGTGTCTATTCCCACCTTACTTAAAAATCCCAGTCATCTAAGCTGAGGGTGTTACTTTGCAAGGGAAAACCAGTTCTCTTTATCATCAACCTCCTCTTCCCCTTATTGTCTCCCCACCTGCAACTAGAGTTATATCTCAACATGTCCCTGTGAGAGGGTACGGGAGAAGGCATGGGGAGGGGGTGAAGTCCATATCCAATATCTGAAAGAAAAACATAGACAAAAGTGCATGACTGTGATCAATGATATGAGCAGAGACCTGGGGAGTAGATTCTAAAAGTGCTAGGCCAACAAGAGACAACCATAATTTTAGGTCTGCTGAGTATACTGATACGGTGGCATAAGCCAGTGACTCTGCATTTGATTTACTAGCTTGAGCATCTAGGAGTCATTTTAATTGTTTTCTGGGTAGGTTGACAGAAACCTGGACTCATTTGTGTTCCATACTAAATGTAGCTGAGATGTCAGAAGTTACAAGGTATAATTTAGAGGAAATAAATTCGAAGACCAAGGGAGATAAGAATGTTGGAGTGGATTTATCAGGACTGCTTACTCATCTCCTAACTATGTCTCCCAAGAGGACCGAAAATACACTTCTTTGTCCAGACAACAGTAAATACATTGTTAAGGGAGGGCCAACATCTTTATGAAAAGCCAGAGTGGTTGTTATCTGTCAGCTAAGAATGCTGGTGGAGAAAAGCTGTCGTTGGAAATGAGATGCCCAGTTTCATTTGGATTGGATGTCATAAGCAATACAGGCTTTGGAAGGGCACTAATTGCTGGGCATAGTGAGCTTGACTATCACAATTGGGCAGCTGGCCAGCCTGATAATGAGGATGATCTGACCCATAGAGATCAACGATATGTCAGCTCATGGTAACCCAAAAGAAACAGAGATGGACACACCAGTAAGGTCTCTGTTGATTTGACAGACTTAGTGACTTATGCCATCATGATTGAAGTTTAAGTCCATAGCAGACCTTGTTCATTTCCCACCTCACAACCATTCATGAATCATCTCCGTTCCCCACCTCTCCACCTGCCGGCTTTCTTCTTTCTAACAGAAGTCCAATGATATTTCTGGGAGCAGATTCCCTACTCAAAAGACAACTCTAAGGAAGGAAGAGTCCCTCTTCTGTTAGATAGTACCTGATGTATGTGGTTCTGGCAGCCAACTTGCAACCATGGAGAGAAATAAACCAGCATGCTGAGAAGGGCAGAGCAAAGCAAGGTAAAAAGTCCAGGTCCTTAATGACATTTTTGGGCTGTTGAATTAACCAACCCTGCCTTCAGACGTCTTGTTACATGAGACACATTTTCTTATTGTTTAAGCCAGCCAAGATTTTCTGAAACTGAAGCCTAAAATATCCTAATGCTACATGGTCCCTCACTCAATCCTCCTACCTAAGTCAGTTCACAGACTGAGTTTGCCTTGTATGAAAGGGAAGATGAGTACCTTTGCATAAGAAACCTGCAGTTACATGGTAACCCTGAATCTTTTCTCCGGAAGTCCCCAAACTGCTCTGCAATAATTTAGCAGAGGATCTGTGTACTAGGGAAAAGGAAATCCCTAGAGTCCCTCTCAAGATTACTAGACACTGGCTTGGCTCTAAGAAAATAGGAAAATCTGAAGATCCAGAACACTATTGTGGTGTCAGAGAAGGTACTAATGGGTGGTAGGCAATTAATGGAGTTTTACCTAAGTCTACCTCACGGTAGGCTCAGTAGGGCCCAAACTTTTGGTCATTTACCCAGTTCCTGAGCATATGGCTGGAATAGACATATTTAGTAATCAGCAGCATCCTCACACAGGATCTTCACTAGAGAGCAAGGGAATAAAGGCTCCTAGGTAAGAAGAGTCAAGTAGAATCACCTGGAGTTCCCTCTCATTACCAAAATGGCAAATAAAATGCAAGCTTGTCTCCATAAAAATTCAGAGATTTAGTATCACCCCTAAATACCTGAAAGATGCAGAGATATTGATCTCTCTTATATTCCAATTTAACAGGCCAGTTTGACCAATTCTGAAGGCACTGGCCATGAATAATTATAAATATAATCAAATGGTAATTCCAGTGATAATCATAGCCTCAGCTGTGGCCTTTCTACTGGAACAAATCAACATATTCCCTAGCACCTGGAATGTAGCTCTCCTGCAAATACTTTTCCTCTCTTCCTAAGTAGGGAACACCTGAAGCTTTCACCTGGCAGGGACAAGAGTACCTTAACACTGTCTGGGTGTGGGGTATGTCTACCCTCAGATATGTACCACAAATTAGTTTTCTAAGACCTTCATCATCTTACCTTCACTAAGAATATGCTGGTTTACAGGGATGTTGACATGATAAGATGTGAACAGCAAGAAGTAATGGTTCACTATACACCTTAGTGCAACACATATATACACTAGAAATGTGAGGGGGGAAAAACATGAAAATACAGGTGCAGTACAGTGGGAGCAAGCCAAAGGTGGACTATGTCTAGTCATTTCCTCTAAAATAAAAGACAATTTTCTCTACCCTGTACCCCTTATATTGGAGAAAACTGACATAACATTTCAAGGGTTTTTTTTGGATTTTAGAAGCAACATATACTACATTTTGGTTACTGTTCCAGTCCATTTTCCAGGAGACCAAGAAGACTGCCAACTTCTAGTAGAGTTCAGAGGAAGAAAACGAACTAGCCTTCTAACTAGTTTAGGCTGTAATGTAAGCATGTCCTCAGTTGGTCCTAATGATCCACAAGATTTAATGCTACTTGAGGTGTCTTTGGCAGATCAGGACGTTGTATGGAGTTTGAAGCAAGGTTGGATAGAATTGTAGAATAGGTCCTTAAGGTTTTGGAGAAAGCCAGGTTCTCTTCAGCAAGTTACTGTCACCCTTTTAAGAAACAGCTCTTAGCTTGCTACTAGGACTTCGTTGAATGCATGGCCATTGGATACCAGATAATCATGCAACCTGGGCTACCTACCCTGAACTAGATGTTATCTAATCCATCTAACTATATAAATCAGGCAGACCCAGCAACGCACCATTATCTATGGAAGTGATACAAGCAGGACCAAGCTCAAGAAAGTCTTAATGGTACAAGTGAGTTGCATGAAGTTATATTCCCAGTATGCTCGTTCCTAAGGTGCAGCTACTCCTAGTTCAGCTCATTGCACAGCTGAGGTGTCATGAAGTATCAGGATGAAGTATACATACTTTTTTTATTTATTTATTTACATTTATTTATTTTTGAGAGACAGAGCACAAGACGGAGAGGGGTGAAGAGAGAATGAGACACAGAATCCAAAGCAGGCTCCAGGCTCCAAGCTGTCAGCACAGAGTCCGACGTGGGGCTTGAACTCACAAACCATGAGACGATGACCTGAGCCGAAGGCTGATGCTTAACCGACTGAGCCACCCAGGCGCCCCAAGTATACATACTTTTTACATAGCTAGAAATCATGAGTCTAGAAAACAAGGAGTAGACATGGGGATGGCATTTGTCACTGTTGACTAAGTATGTTAGCAAAATTTGTGCTTCCAATCTTTATGACTCTGGGCATTGCAGACTTAGAAATTTTAACATCCCAGGAAGAATGTGCCTACCAGAAAACACTACAATTAGCTTGTTGAATTGAAAGTTGAGGCTCTAACTTAGCCATTTGTGGTTCCTATTCCTCTGAATGAACAGGCTAAAAATGGGATTACTACATTGCTTAGAGCACTTGCTCTAGATCATCAGAGGGAAATAATATTGCTTCAACACCCTGATTCTGGAAGGAGTATGAATTGAGCACAAGGGATACCATAAGGTGACTTATGGTATTTCTATTTCCAGTAGTAATATAGATTGAGGGGAAACCATTGCAAGTCTATGCAGATAAAACTACCTAAGGATAGGGGCGCCTGGGTGACTCAGTCAGTCGAGCGTCTGACTTCGGCTCAGGTCATGATCTCGCGGTCCGTGGGTTTGAGCCTCACATCGGGCTCTGTGCTGACAGCTCAGAGCCTGGAGCCTGCTTCGGATTCTGTGTCTCCCTCTCTCTCTGCCCTTCCCCTGCTCATGCTCTGTCTCTCTCTCTGTCCAAAGTAAATAAACATTAAAAAATTAAAAAAAAAAAACTACTTAAGGATAAAATCCCTCAAAAATGAATGTTAGGATCTGTCACCAATGTTTTAAAACCTGGACTGAGTACTGAATGAAAACAAAAAGAAACACAGGCAAGTTAATGGAGGAGGAAAATTTAATACCATCCATAAAGAAACTAAATGTCAACTATAGTGCAAACAAGGATAGAAGTACCTATGTGAATCATCTTCCATGTTGTATTATACACATATTTATATATTTTAACAAATGTGACTTTCCATTCTTCTCCCTGTCCCTCACTTTTTCATATAGAGTATATTTGTTGTGATCAGGTTCACAATTTATTCTGTAAATTACATAATATTAATGCAAATTCACGAGCTAGAGCTAGAGGAGCAATAGATACCAACCACAGATCCTTAGCTTGAAGCTGGATATAATGTCTGATGAGAATCTGGGAAGGAAATAAGTTGTTTGGGATTAAGAAATAGCTGAATTACATTAGGGACTTTTTCTTTTAGAAGTGCAAATATGGAAAGAGTATACATTGATGTTGATCTGGAAAAGGGGTGAACTGTAAAGGACGTTGGTCATTCTTTTTGTACCACTTCCTACATTTGGAAAAATCCACCATCGTGTGAAACTGTCTCCCATTATAACAGCTAAAATGACAGATACTTAGTTTCCCAGACTCCCCGAAACCAGGATGTACATGTATGATCTCGAGTTGATCAATCAGAAGCACCCACTCTAGACTTTGAATCAGGAGCTAGTGTGCAAAGAAACCAGCAGATAGTAAGGGATGTTCTTTCTGGCATCATTGGCAATTCTAGTACAACTGAATTCCTGGCACAGCCATTGGAGGGATCCTGGTGGAGACAAATATAAGAGTATGTTTCTGGATGAGTAGCTTTGATCATGGTACTTCAGCCCTCCTGATGGCCCTATATCTTTTAGATAAATTATTATACAGATCAAATTAGCAAAAGCTGATTTTGCTTTACTTGAAATTTAAAAAATGGGATTGATACACAAGGTCGCATAACAAACCACTCCCAAAGTAGCGACTTAAAACAATAGCAATTTATTATTTCTCATAATTTTCTTAGTAGGATGGTTCTTCTGCCACTCACTGTGGCTTCATTCAGCTGGCAGTCTGGCCTGGGCTCTGCTGATATGGCTGGGTTGGCTGGGCCTCTCTCTTGATGTGTTCTTCCATCCTCAAGAAGACTAGACCAGGCTTATTCACAGCACAATGGCCCTAAGTTTTCAGGAGATGAGAGCTGAAGGTGCAGTTTAAATGTTTTTTTTTTTCAACGTTTTTTTTTTTGTTTTTTGTTTTTTTTTATTTATTTTTGGGACAGAGAGAGACAGAGCATTGAAGGTGCAGTTTAAAACAAAGCTGAGAAGCCATGCCTGCCTGTTCTGCCACATTCTGTTGACCCAGTCAAACCACAAGGCCATCCCAGACTCAAGGAGAGGGGAAATAGACTCTATTTGTCCCTAAGAAGAGACAACATCACATTGCAAAGAAACATGCACACAGAGATGGGAGAAGTTACTGGGGCTATCTTTGCAATCTGGTATTCATGGGATCACATAACTGAAATATGCAGAATCCAGCACACTTGGGATCCAAGTGCTTAAGCATTGTCAGAACTTTGCCTCCTTTCTTCTTCACAGTTGACTAGAAAGACAGCAATCAGCAGATCTGAATTCCAGGACGCTTACAGACAGTGACCATGGAACAGCTCCATAAAAAACAGTTAGAATGAGCACCCCACAGGAAAGAGGGATTCTGTCAACCAGAAGAAGAGGAAAAGGTGTAGAAGAGACAGTGGCAGAAGCGAGCCTTAAGTTCAGATGTCGTGTCTCCTGTTCCTGTGTTCTTTCCACTATAGCAATTGCCTGTAATTGCTTCACATTCCAGATGGAAGGAGAGGAAGGGGGTGGTATACTAAGAGCCTGGAAGCCCTTTCCCCATCCTTGAGCACTGGGAGGATTTGGCCTGACTGTTTACAGAAGTGTTCCATCTCAAGGGAGTGTGGAAGGCAAGACCTTGGAAAAGTAATTCATACTTGCAAGTAATCCGCAGCCTCCTAATAGTTTATTTTTTCTACATAGATTGGGCAATTAGAAGGAAGACATTACTTGTATTACCTATATCAATTTATTTACTTACGTCAATTATACCATATTACTTATATCAGCATAAACCTAGCTTCTTTTTTTTTTTTTTTTTCAACGTTTTTTATTTATTTTTGGGACAGAGAGAGACAGAGCATGAACGGGGGAGGGGCAGAGAGAGAGGGAGACACAGAATCGGAAACAGGCTCCAGGCTCCGAGCCATCAGCCCAGAGCCTGACGCGGGGCTCGAACTCACGGACCGCGAGATCGTGACCTGGCTGAAGTCGGACGCTTAACCGACTGCGCCACCCAGGCGCCCCAAACCTAGCTTCTTTAAACATAGCTATGAACCTTCAATCTTGCTTATCTTAAACACACATTTGAGTCCTTGCTAGCCACACACATCATTTTTCTGTATAATATTTCCACAACACTTGCCCTTCAGAAAGCTGCTTCTTACCAGATTCTTCCTACTCCATGACTCCTATACCTGGTGCCCCTATCACACTCATGCTTTCAGTTTAGGCTCCTTCCTCTCATATTCAGTGTCCTTCCCTCTACATGGGTTCTTCCCCCTGGGAACTTCTATGTGCTCACACTGAACATAAGGTGGAAGGGCACGGGGCGGTGGGGGGGTGTTGGGGATGAGCGCCTCAGGTCTCCATGGAGGCAGTATCCTGGATGCAGGGAGAGCACCCAGACTCCCAGGCACAGCTGCAGCCTGACGGCTGGCCCTCTCCATGCCTCTCAGAGTTCAGTGGTCTCAAATGCCTCATAAAATCTCCAGCCAGTGAAAGGACGTCTTTTGCCTTACTCCATGTCTCTAGATGCTTCCTGTGATCTGAGCTGACCCTTCCTCCAGTCTGTGGGTAATCTTAGTCTCCATTAAATTCTGCTCCAGATCCCTCTAGAGCCATGTTAATTAAACACAAAGTTGTCACCATGTTCTCAACCCAGCCTCCTTCACAAGCGCTGTGACCCAAGAGCCCTTCCCATGTGCCAGCAAGCTTTGTTCTGTCCTACTTAGATAATTTTAACTGCATGTTGGCTAGGAACCAGACACAACTAACTCCATCCTTCCCTGTCCAAGGCAGAGATAGTCTCTCAGCACCCTTCAACCATCAGTTTCTCAGGGACAATTGATGAAATGATAACTAAACACTCAGCAATGTGCAAAGGACTCATTCATTCATCAACAAATGCTTTCTGAGCAAGATCTCCTATGTGCCAGGCACATTTGTTGTTGCTGGGAATATAGAAGGGAACCAGAGAGACTAAGTACGTACTCTTATAAAAAGTACATTCCAGGGGCACCTGGGTGGCTCAGTCGGTTAGGCATCCGACTTCAGCTCGGGTCATGATCTCACAGTTCGTGAGTTCGAGCCCCACATCGGGCTCTGTGCTGACAGCTTAGAGCCTGGAGCCTGCTTCAGATTCTGTGTCTCCCTTTTTCTCTGCTCCTCCCCTGCTCATGCTCTGTCTCTCTCTCCTTCAAAAATAAAAACATTTAAAAAAAATTTTTTTTAAAAAGTACATTCCAGCTTGGTCTTAGTAAGACCAGTGCTTTTCAACCTTGGCCATACATTAGAAATACCTGGAGAATTTTTTAAAAATTCTAATACCTAAGCAGCATATGAGAACAAATAAATAAGAGTTTCTATTATTTTTTAAATATCTTCAAATGATTCCTGTGTGAAGTTGCAAATACTTCCTCTGATGCCTGAGATTATCAGTCATAAGCCCTTTAAGTAGGCTGGGATGAGGTTTGTCTAGAGTGAGTCACCTGAAGCTTCATTAATAGAATCTCTGCAAGGAAGGAAGGGACTGCCCTGCTATGCTTTGTTCTTATTAGGCCACATCTCAGTGATTCATTAACAGGAATGTGGACAAAGCTACTGAGGGCTAGGTTGGTCCTGAAGTTCTGTCACAGGAGGAACTGAGAAGGTGCCACCTGAGAAAGAGAAGATTCTGGGTATAGGTAAAGGTTTCCTCCAAATATTTAAATGGTTATGGTTGAGGGCCTAAATCTGTTCCACCAGTGGACAGAAGGCTACAGAAAGGCAGATTTCAGCCCTAACTTTCAGCAGTCACGATTATCCAAAGATGCAGAGAGCTGCTCTGTGGGACAGTAAGGTCCCCATCGCTGGAGGCTGCTCAGCATTCCCTGGACAACTGCACAGTGAGGGGTGGTGTGGAAGAAAACCAGAACTGAATTAGCCATGACCTATCTGCCAATAAGGATGGCCTGTATTTTACAGACTTTGGGGGAGGCAAGTGGGTAGCCAGCAACAGTGGCCAAACCTTATAGAAACTACAGAGTCGGATGGTGGTTTGAGGATGTATCTAGGTCAGTCTTCTCCCTGACACAGCCAACCCCAGTGTATACTGAGTTAACCCCATGGCTTTCAGATGCTATAGCAGTAGGTATCAGAGGAGTCATTCAGACACGGGCCTTAAGAAGAAGTATCAAAAAAAAAGAAGGAGAAAGAGAAAGAAAAGAAGAAAGACGAGAAGGAGAAGACAAAGACGAAGAAGAAGATGAAGAAGAAGAAGGTGGAGGAGGAGGAGGGGGAGAAAAGAAGGAGAAGTATTAGTAGTGGTTAGTAGTAATATCACATGGCAGTTAAGAGCCAGGACCCGGAGCCAGACAGCAGAATTTAATTCCTGGCTCCACCTCTTGCCACCAGCGTGACTTGGACAAGTTGTTTAACCTCTTAATGCCTCGGTTTCTTCACGATTCATGCAATGAGGAAAACAAAATTATCTACACAGAGTGGTTATGAGGATTAAATGAGTTAATCCTCAGTGTGTCAAGAGCTTGTAAGAGTGCCCACCAAAGAGCACTTGCCACTAACTGTGAGCTATTATCATTTTCAGGAAGAATTGGATTTTGTCATTTTTGCCTCTAGTAAATCATTGTCATTTGTTACGACAAAGAGACACACGGTCTGGCCCTCAAGTGGGGATTATCACCATGCCTGAGAGGTGCTCTGTTTACCAAATACCCAGAGTCTACCAGAGAAAATTAAACAAGGTACAGCTCTGGATATTGAAGGCTGCTGTTCATCATGAGCTGCCTTGGAGTAAGCACACACACGTGCACACACACAGACACATGTGCACACATACATGCATACTCACAAAATTCACCATCTAAAAGAGTTTCAAAATGCTTATCTCTCTCCTTCTGATCATTCCCCCTTCTCCCCTACCAGAAATATATATATATCATACTACTCTCTAAAGAAGTGATAAAATCCTTGTCCCTGGAGTTGTGACATTGGCATTTCAAGTCCTGAAGAAGCTCTCCCTGAAAGGAAAGGGAAAAGTTGATAGACTCAGATCGTCTCTCATCTGGAGGCTCTGAAAGGCAGGCAAAGCCACTGGCCTTGAAGAGATCCCAGCATCCCTGGATGCCTGGGAGATCTCCAGGAGTTCAGACCACTGCTGTCACCACCCTGTCCATATAAAATTGTCCAGAGCACAAGGTCTGCAAGCTGACAAGTGTTTCAATACCCTCAGTCTGGTTCCTCTTGCTCTCTTCTGTAGTTCAGACATGATGAGGAGCCTTCTGCTAACAGGGTACTTGTCCTCGGAACCAATCAGAGCCTAGGACTAGGGGCTCCTTAAATTTGTGATTAAGCTATAGGAAGCAAGTCCTTGAATCAAGTGACTCCTTTTTAGCAAAGTCTGGGTCTCTTGGACCCAGGATCTCCTTATCCAAGGCAAAAAAAATGCTTTATGAAAGAAAGAGAAGTTCAAGAGTTATTTCTTATGCCTGAAGCCAGCTTGAGAACAACTCTGACCCTTATGGAAGGTAGCAGAAAGACAGGAAGCTGGTTCTGGGGTCCCAGCACGTTCAGTCCTCCCACAGAAAGCCGAGATGTGAGAAGCAATGTAAGTGGTGACTCAGTGTTTTGAGAGGTCTTAGTTCTGGTGCCAGTTCTGTCACAAATTAGCTGACTGGCTTTGGGCAAGTCTCGCTCCCTCTCTGGGCACAACTTTCTTTTCTATAAAATTAAAGGATCCCCTAACAGATACTTGAGAAGCCTTCCAGATTTGGTTGTCTAGTATTTCAAGAGGCCAAGAACAGTTGCCCACTCAATTGGCAAAGAGCACCCAGGGGCACAAGGAAGGGGCTGGAAAATGTCCTGTCCAAGCAGAGATGTTTGTTCAAGCCCAACTTCTCACTCTCTAGGCCAGTGGGTAACAAGCCATTTGCCTGATAAGCAAGTGAAGAGGGGTGATGGCTAAATACTCAGCTTCCTCTTTCATGAATCTGCAAAGACACAGCAGAGCAATGTTCTCAGCCTCTGGGAATTCTGCCGTAGGCCTGGAGGATAAAGTGACGCAAGGGAAGGACCTCATAGGCCCCAACACCGAGCTTGATTCCAATTTGAAGCTGTCAGAACTACAGCTTGAATTATGAGCAGCCCTGGTCTCACGGGGCTTATGGCTCCTCCTGGCTGCCTGAGAAATTATTCACTTGGACAAACCCAAATTAGACTTAGGTAAGTAGCACATTTCTCTATACCCCCTCTCCACAGATGTCTACAGAGTTTCTCCACTGCCCCACACTTCCAAAATACTGTTCTCTCTCCCCCCGACCCCTTAAATCATAGCCCTGGAAAATTCTCAGGACTCCAGATTCCCAGAGTTTGTCAGAGACACTGAAGGACATACCAAAGTCTAGCAATGCTAGAGCTGAATGTGTGAAATCCTTCATGGGGAGGGTTGGGCGGCATGGAAAAAAAGCAACCCAAATAAATACCAGACCTTTCCCAGCCCACTAAAGTGAAGACATCAGGAAGCCTTTCCTAATTTCCTATGTCCCTGCTGCACCTGCTCTTAGTGAAATGCCTGTTCTTCCTGTTTGCACTCTAAAAACAGAACAAAACAAAAGCACAGAGCTGAAGGTAGGCTTCACAGGGTCATAGTAGGATTGACCATGTCCACACATACTCCCCTTCCTTGCCCATGCCCAATTGGTCCACAGGTAGAGACACCTGACCCAATCTGGCCAATCAGAGTCTTCCTCCTGGGAAGTTGAAGACTTGAGCACACAGAGACCAGTTATTTGGAGCTCATGGCATTCATTGTCCTGCAGATAAGATCAAGGAGGCTCTACTGGTGAGCACCCTGGAACTGCCCTGGTTGTTCAGGTTTCCCACTGATTCTGTGAGAAACCATAATGGCCTTCATCTTGAGCTGCCTGGAGTCAGTCCAGTTGTTTGTCTCCAGAAATACTTAATTAGTAAAAACTCCCTTGAACACTGTCTTCCCCCCAAGCCCAAGACTTACACACTATTGCAATTACCTTTTCTCCTTGGCCAACTCTTCCTCTAGACCAGAAGCTCCATGGTGTCCTGGGCCATGGACTGGACTCACCTATATCTCTCCACCTCCTGTTCACCTGACTAACTCCCACACTTCTCTCAGGTCCCAGCTGAGACATCAACACCTCTGATAAACCTTCCCCGACCACCACCCTGGGCACCCTTTGTGTGGGTTAAGTGCCCCTGGGATGTGTTCCCATAGCACCAGGTACTTCCCCTCAGGTACTGTGTGAAGTGCTTATCTATCTCCCGTGAAACCGTAGCTCCTTGAGGCGGGAGCTGTAGCCTGTTTGCTGTTCTACCTCCTACACATAGTAGTACGGTGCCTAGGACACAGTAAGCACTCAGTAAATATTTGTGGGATGAATGAGTGAATGAATGAAGACGTACACTGGTGTTCCCTCCTCCTTCCCCTAATAAAATAATAGAAATTCATTACCTGGCCCAAATTATTATTCATCTCAGAATTCAAGCAGTCAACAAATTAACACTAATTGATGTGCCAAAAACTGTATTAGGCACCATGCAACTGGGATGAAGATACAAATATAGGCAAATGAAAGGGGGCAGGCTTCTCCTGAGAAATATAATCTATAATAGGGGACTGTAAGTTCCATTTTGCCTGATCTGAAGCAATCTGTGCCTCCATTTTCTGTATTTTGAAATTGGATGTATACGAATGACCATTAATGATTTATTGGGTTTGCAACAATCTTCTGAATCAATGGGCAGAGACTTCCCAGAACAGTACTGGATCCAAACGAGGTAGAAACCTTTGGGCAAAATGCCATATTGAGGCTGGCTAATGCTTTGGGCCCCTAATCACGTCATCTCTGGCTCCTGCCTGACACAGAAGAGCCACCACACAAGATTGTGGGCTGAGACTCCAGGTGGGCAGATCGGAGAGGGGGCTCTGAGTCTCTTTTTCCAAAAGGGCGTGTTGATGCCATCTCTGCCACTCTGGCAGGTGTTGAGAGGACAGGGGGACCTCTCTCCCTGCCTCCAGGATAGCAATTACAGAACCCAAATTGTCTTCTGCAACAGGCGTTGCTGTCCCGATGTCATTTCAGCATAAAATAAATTGCACTGCCCATCAGCCTGCTGGAGGCCAGCACTTGCTGGCAGCTCCCACCAGCTCCCAGAAAGAGCCTACTCAGATGTGAAGACAAGTCAGCCAGCTGCAGCCGGCGCTGGGAGTGACCCTTCAGGCCCCAGGGAGCAGGATGCTGTCACGCGAGGGTGAGGAGCACGCCTGGAAGGGTTTAGCTTCGTCCTGGCGCCAGCCGGCACGACAGCTCTGCCGGTCTGGTCTCCTATTTGTCAAGCCCCAGCAGAGAGCTGGATAAACAATTCAGAGTGATGCCGGCTAACTATGCCATCAGCATGGAGCCTGTTATTCTAAATGCATGTTCACGTGCCGGTGTGGCTGCATGTCTGTGTGTGCGAACCTCTGACACCGCCCAGTTTCAGTCCCTGACATCCAGCCTGGACTGTCTCGATAATTTCGAACAGGTCTCATACTCCACGCATCCCCTCTCCTCAGCTGTCTTCTCCCATGCCATGGGCATCATGTTTCAAAATCAGAGATCTGATCATGTCAAATCGTGGGAAATAAAGTCTAGCATCTATGGCCCTTCTCGGCCCCAAACGACCTTGTTAAACTCACAACAAACTTTCCTTCTGGCACCTGGACTCCAGCTAAACTGGACCCATCTGCACAGTAATGCGCATCCCCATTTCGGGTATTTACGTCCTAGAACTTGAAGGCCAAAGTCATATGCCCCTCCTTGATGAGATGGCCCCCCTCCACCCTCGCTCTGCCACCCCAGGAGCTGGAAAATAAAAACCAGCCAGCAGTTCTCGATTGTTGTTACGTGCTTTACATGCGCTCACATTTATGCATCATGTCCATTCTATTATTACCCCCTTTTTTACAGATGAGAAAGCTGGGGTTTGGGTGGTTTGCCCAAAGTCCCAGAACTCCTAATTGCAGAACCAGGATTTGCACCCAGAACCACTGACTCCAAAATGTATACCCTTACTTACTGTGCAACTCTCTCTCTCCTGCTATAAGGGGTAAACAGGGAGAGATTCACCTCTCCAGCAATTTCCATCACCTTCCCAAATAAGTTTATAATCTAAGCAGAGATAAATTGATGATAATACAATGCAGCCTTATGCATCAAGGCCCCTTACTTCTCAGACCCCCTGGAGGTTCCAGGAGAGGCCCTGGCAATGCGTTCACATGTTCTTATGTTTTTGTGAGACTTTTTAAATATACATTTTAACGTGGACCGGTCCAACCAGGTATCTCTTTCCGTCCCAGGCTCCCTCCATCACACTTCCCTTCGGGACAGCGGTGCCAGAGTGCCATGGGCACTTAGGAATCCAGCTCAGGCCAGGTTGAACTGGGAAAGCTTTTAGGTGGATTACTTATATTGACCTAGCTCACCGTTTTACATTTAGTTATCTGAGTAAGCTTTCCACCCCCGCCCCCCCCCCCCCCACCCCGCCAAGTCACAGCACCAGAACACAGAGTGCAGAGCGAGAGGTTGGATGTGTGCTGAACTTGCCGGTGGCTCCTTGCACTGAATGTACCACAATTCCAAAGTTGTCCAGTGAACATCTGTAGCATGAACCCAGAATGGGGGGGGGGGGGGAGGGGGGGGGCAAGCCTCACGTTTTATGCCTCCCGACTATCAATTATAAAAACCAAATTCTGATCACCGGTGCCAGAAGAAAGACTTCTCTTTCTAATTCTCTCTTTGGAAACCGGCACTCCAGAACTGTTGTCATACGAAGAAGCATCAAAGAGGGTGCAACCCCAAAAAATGTGTGCAGGAAGTGCCACAAGCGGTGTGCCAGGCAGCTAACTCCCTTAAGTCCGTTATTTCTAGGGATTTTGTGATGTTTGTGGTACTTTCAGCTTTTAAAATATATAATTTATTATGATCTGTTTATTATTTGAAATAAATATTTGATTTCATGCCTAATTCCTTATTCACAATTTTGGGGCTTTTTTTTTTCTTTAAATAATCTCCCTGTCCATTAAAAAGCTTCGAGCTCCCCAAAACCTGGATCTGCCCCCCGGAATCTCAGTAGAAACAGTGCTCTTGCTATGCAATCACCGCTTCAAGTGCCCCAGCCTCTGCTTCTGTCTGGCTCTGCACCACCACCACCCCCACGCCATTGCATGCGGCCATTCTGGGGCCACAGCAACAGTTTCACATACCTCTCCCATGGCTCCCATTCTGTTTACTTTTACTTATTTATGCTTCTGTTTTATCTCTCTCCAGTGACCACCTCGGAGCCTTGCATGGACACACTCAATAAATGTTTCACGATGAGAGTCAGGAGGTGAAGAACAGACCAGGGGCAGGTGGGAGCTCTTAAGTCTGCACTCCAGTGATGGGAGACTATGTCTCTGATGATTATCTTTCATATTCTCAAATCGTGTGAGCAGAAGATTTTCTTCTCTCTTTCTCTGTTATCTCAATCCCTAGTCTTTCCTTGTCTCTTTGACTCTCTCTCTCTCTCTCTCTCTCTGGCCCTGATGGTAAAGGAGCTAACATGACAGTCTTTGGATGGAGCAGAATGGGAACAACAGAGACAATCATAAACCCAAACCTTCCCATCCCAGGCAGAAATTCAGGGAGAGGCACCTGTAGAGAGGGAGAGGAGAAATCTGACCTGATATGTCTCTCCATCAGCATGGTTTGAAACAGAAGTAATCCACTAGGCCCAAGTTTCCTGAAAGCAGGGGCCAGTCTCATCAGGTGAGATGACAGGTAGAGAGAAGCTGGGCAATGAAATTCATTTCAAAGATCACAAGGTTTGGACCCCACTCAGGAAAGGAGTCTTCCCGCCAACTAGAAGGGAATGAAAAGGACGAGTATTCAAATCACACAATTATGGTCTGGCTAAGTTAATTGTTGCATTCATTTAAGTGGATTAAACATTTTAATTAGCAGGGTCTGGTTGTTTGCCGAAATTGAATTTTTGGCATGTGGGTGTTACTATGCACATGTGTGTTTGTTCTAGCAGAGCCCAGGCTGGAGCGAGTCTACAATGATTGTCTTCTCCCTAGACAAAAGAATCTGGCAGCTTGGAAGGAACCCGCCTTCTATCCACAGGCCCCATCTCTGAGCTGGAAGGAAAGTCATGGCACTCTCACCTGGCTTCTGCAGAGGGCTTGTGCAGCTGGAGAAAACATCTGTGGGCTTAGAAGCAGCAGCAGAAGATGGGTGGGGAAGGGGGGCGGTGTGGAGGGAGGAAAGAGAAGTGTATAAAGAAGAAGGTTGACTTCAGAGCTTTCCTTTGGTTTATACTAGATGTGGAAACTACAGATCTCCCAAATCGGCCTGTAGAATGTGTGCCCCCAGGGGGCAGCAGAGCACCAACCCTAGGGAAGCCAGCTGCCCAGCGACTCCGTCATGGCCAGAGATGTGCTCTGGGTAAACAGGGTACCTAGTGGCAGGGAAAAAAAACAATCTGAATAGAAAAGCAAAGATCCTGGGGCGCTTGGGTGGCTCAGTCGGTTAAGTGTCCGACTTTGGCTTATGTCATGATCTCACAGTTTGTGAGTTCGAGCCCCGCGTCGGGCTCTGTGCTGACAGCTCCGAGCCTGCAGCCTGCTTTGGATTCTGTGTCTCCTTCTCTCTCTGCCCCTCCCCCACTTGTACTCTGTCTCCCTCTGTCTCTCAGAAATAAATAAATGTAAAAAAAAAAAAAAAAAAAAAATTAAGAAAAGAAAAAAAGAAAGAAAGAAAAGCAAAGATCCTAACCCCCCTGGTATCTTCGGAAGCCAGTGCCAAGAGAGCAGGAAGAAGAGCCAAATGGGTACCGGAAGAGGAGGGCTGAAAGAAACTAGAGCTATAAAAAGTCTCAGGAGAGGAAAATAAGAGTCAGGGGCCACAGCACAAAGGTTAGAACTCCCAAGCAGATCCAGCAAGGTGAAAAGCCTGTAGTCTGAACAGGATGAAGGGCGGACCAGCCAGGACACGCCCCCAGATGCCGACCATAAACAGAATTAAAATGTCTCTGAAGATGTAAGAAGCTAGAGAGAATGCATTTGCCAGAAGTCCCTAAGGGAGAGGACTGTGGGGGTAGGTGGAATACTTTGCTGAGCCTCCTTGGGACAGGGGTTGGTGGGGGGGGGGGGGGGGGGGCGGGAATGAGATGGGTGCTCAGAGATGAAGGAAGCAAAGGTAGGGCATGTCCTGGTTGTAGATACTCGCTAGACCATCCTCCGTATCTGTAGGACTCTGTAGATAGGCAAGTTTGGGGCCAGCCCTGAATTACTGGGGACTACTGGGGACTACAGGGGAGAGGCAGAACCTATCACCAACAGTTCCCACTGCACCTGTCCCTCAAAGCTCTCAGCTTTGCCTATAAATAAGTGAGACAACTGGAAGGGAGTTCAATCATTGACACTGCCAGGATGGCCTCCTCCCTGACTCTGGTCCTGTGACAGACTATACCCATACAGCCCCAGTGTGGGGATGCGGGGCAGGGGGGAGACCCTCCTCTGTTTGCCGCATTGCCCACTCGGGGCCTGGAGTGGTAGGGGCTGATGGGGTTTTGGAGTGGTGGTGGGGGTTCAGAGCTGACGGCCACGAAAGAATTCTTGAGATGTCTTTGGTGCAAAAAAGGTGATTTTATTAAAGCATGGGGACAGGACCCGTGGACAGGAAGAGCTACACTGGGTTTGTGAAGAGTGACTGGTGATATACAATGGAGTTGGGGGAGGTAAAGACAAGGAAAAGTTTCCAAAGGGATTTTCATATGCTAAAGGAGACTCACAGGACACTGGAGGCCTTGCTATTGTCAAGCTAAGGTTGTTTTCCCCTCTAGCAAAGCATTCACGTTAGACAGTAGCAGGTTCAAGGAGAACTGCTCCTCTCTGTATTTGCCTCAAGTATTTGTCAATGGGCTACAGGTTATAAGGAAATTTAATTTTACCTGCCATTTCCTTCTTGCCTTCGTTCCCACATCACTATGGAGGGGAGTGTGATGTTGAGGCTATAGGTTTCTGGAGATCAGGCTATTGATAAGATTGCCTTTTCCTCGTAATTTACTAAAATATTTGTAAACTGATGGAAACTCATGTCCTGCAGGACTGTGACCTCTAGCAGTTAACCATGTTTTCTTTCCTTTCTTTTGTTCTTAGACAGCCAGGAGTGCCTGAGGAATATCACACATATCCTACCTGGGGGCGGACGGTTATGGGAGGAGGGGGGGGGCGGGGAGGGTGGTGTTTGCAAGATGTCACCTTTCATTATGCTCCCTCATTGGAAGCTACAGCAGGACCTGAGCCTTTTTTCAAAAAGCTGAAGGAAACTTCCTCTGCCTTCCACACACGGGGCTAGGGAAACAGACTCCAACCTGGAGGCAGCAAGAAAGAAGGCTTTGATTCTGGGATGTGTTTCACTGTCAAATTCACCACTGAGCTCGAACAGCCACTCGTCGTTCCTCCAGTAAGATCTGTCTCCCCTCTGTTTTAAAGAAATGGCAAAACATTGCTTGTGGCTATATGGTCGCTGGAGTGGAGGCCAAGAGATGGTCTCTGGGCAAGGAGAAGGTAATCTCATTTGCTTTGTCTTTTTGATCACTGGGGCAGGTAGGAGAACGGAAAGTCATGAGGCTGACTCCTTTATGCTACAACAGATAATAACATTTAACATTTCCTGAGAAATGTTAGACACCTAGGACACCTAAAACCTAGGAACCTAGGCACCTAGGAACCTAGACACCTAGGAACCTCTCCCCAGCTTAGAAACTGGATTTGGCAGATGAGCACAAAACAGTGTCAGAGAAAGGTAAACCCCCAAGATCATTTTACCCAGGCCTCATGCCTCTGGGTAGTGGTGGTACATAGAATATTCTAGAAAAAGAAGAGTATGGCCAAGTCTTACATTTCTCCCGCTGGTCATTTTGGAACGTGGCTTGCACTCAGTGAACCCGACCTTGTCAGAAGAATCTGAACACCCTCTGTTACCACTGCTTTCTACCCTTCCCACCACGTCCCAACAAAATCCTCCCGAGAATGCAGGGAACTAACAAGCCAGGAGCCCTTGAATAAATGTTCGCTGCTCTGCTCTTCATTTCTCATCTGCGAAATGACAAGGTTCAACGAGATAATGTTTACAGTCTCTTACAGCTGCGCCGTCAGATGGAGTCCCCAAAGGGAAACAGTCCAATTAGAAGGTTTAGGTGAGCTCCCAGCTACTGGATGTGGCTGCGTTGAGAAGGGGGAGGTGGGGGGAGGTCTGTGCCGCAGGTTCAGGAGGACAAGGGAGGCAAGAAGAAAAGGCTATGGGAACCAAGTTTAAAAGGAGTCTTTAACGTGTGGGAGGTTGTTTCTTCTCAGCCCTCAATTAAAAGCAATTTAAAATGCAAGTCCGGGTGCCTTGGGTGAGGAAGCTGCGTAATAGGAGTCGTCCACCTGGGGGGCTGGGGTCTTTGGGGAGCACAGAGACACTCCATGAGGCCCCAGCAAAGCCCCAGCCTGGGGAGGGGGTTGCAGGCCCGAGAGAGAGGGCAGAGCCCCCTTCCCCCCTTGCCAGCCATGGTGAGCTGGGGAGACTTGGTGGGCTCATTCCATCAAGCCCTGGGTCCAGTTCAAGCCTCTGCAATCCAGCACACACACTCTGAGAGTCTGTAGAGAGGCAGGAGGACCTTCCTCTCTGGTGCCAGGAGACCAGAGGACGATCTGGAAGACTCTAAAAGCACTAAAGTCACGCGAGGGCATCAGGAGGGAGATACAAGATGTGCTGTGCCGGGGAGGTTTTTTGTTTTGTTTTGTTTTGTTTTGTTTTTTCAATATATGAAATTTATTGTCAAATTGGTTTCCATACAACACCCAGTGCTCATCCCAAAAGGTGCCCTCCTCAGTACCCATCACCCACCCTGCCCTCCCTCCCACCCCCCATCAACCCTCAGTTTGTTCTCAGTTTTTAAAAGTCTCTTATGCTTTGGCTCTCTCCCACTCTAACCTCTTTTTTTTTTCTTTTTTTTTCTTTTTTCCTTCCAGTGCCAGGGAGGTTTTATAGAGTGATGGTAACAACCCCTCCAGCTATACAGAGCTTTCCAGTTTATAAAGCCCTCTCACATCCATTACCTCATTTGAGCCTCCTGGCAGCTCTAAGAGGCAGGCAGGGCACCTGTGATCTGCTTTATGGGTAAAGAAGCTGCAGTGTAAATGAGTAAAGTGACCTGCCCAAGGTCACACAGACAGCTCACAGCAGAGCAGGGCAATTCCAGTCTCTCAGGAGGGAGCACCAGCCCAGCAGGCAGCCCAGCCCCACTCCTGCTCTGCCCACTGCCAGGCCATTTGCCACCTCCGAGCTTACTGTTCTAATCTGCAAAAAAGGGTAATAACACCTCAGGCAGTGGAGGCAGAGGATATGTGCATAGGGCCCAAGCCTGAATAGAATAATCAATACATCTACTGTTCTTTTCTTCTGCTAGCATGTAAGAAGCTCGTCACTCCTGCTGGCTGCTTCCAGGTCTTGTGATCCTGGTACAAGCTAGCAGGGTCTGAGGTAGTCTCCTTCCCTGGGATGGGGCACCTGCAAAGCCCAAAGCCTCAGGGAGGTGTCTGGAAGTTAAGTGAGAGGGCATCTAAGGCACACAGCCCTGTGTTTGTTTTTATAAATGCAGCCTTCCCTTCCTTCCCTCCTTCTGCTATAGCACAAGGTGGTTACCTTCATGGAACCCACCACCAAACTCCAAGACACAAGGTGGAGTTTCCAGGCCCCTGCAGCGTCCTCCACCTTGAAAACAATAGTTATCGGGGTCCCTGGGTGGCTCAGTTGGTTAAGCGACCAACTTCGGCTCAGGTCATGATCTCGCAGTTTGTGAGTTCGAGCCCCGCGTTGGGTTCTGTGCTGACAGCTCAGAGCCTGGAGACTGCTTCAGATTCTGTGTCTCCCCATCTCTCTATACCTCCCCTGCTCACGCTCTTTGTCTCTCTGTCTCTCAATAATAAATAAACGTTAAAAAAAAATTTTTTTTTAAAAGAAAGAAAACAATAGTTATCATTGCTGTTGTTTTATCTACCAACTGCTGACTCTGGCTCAAACACTGTTTTCATTGCTTTACCTGCGTTACCAGGTTTCATTCTCCTAACAGTTTAGAACTATTAGTTCCATTTTATGGATGAGACGACTGAGACAGTAAGAATTCAGGAAGCCTGCCCCAAGCTTTACAGTTAATAATGGCAGAGTTGGGACTGAGCTGTAAAGCCAGAGCTCTTCACTAGCCAAGCTCTCACTACCTTGTGCCTGCTGCCCACAGCCTTGGGGACAAAGGTCCTGCTCTTCCCTGAACCACACACACACACACACACACACACACACACACACACCACCGCAAGGAGGGGGCACTGAGCAAGCTGGGAAACACCCTGGCCCAATTTAAAAGGCCAGATTTAATCGTTTATGCAAATTCCAGGATTCTATTTGCCCAAGAGGGCCCAGGTCGAGTTTCATTTGAGAAGCTGGAGAATGTGGATGATCCCAGAAAGCCGATTAGCACACAAAGGGATATTATCCTCTGCCTGAAAAGCCAGGCAGGCACTGAAAATATTAAGAAAATTTACTCTGCGTGCAAACTATTCAATTAGAGAATCAGCCAGTGGGTTTAGGAGCAAGAATGAATATGAGGTGTGGGAACCCATCCCTTACCACCTGGGGAGGAAAGATTTCAGTAGTAGATGTCCTTCCCTGGCAGCTCAATGGGCCAGGGCAGATTAACAGTCTCACAAAAGCCAAGATGCCCATTGCCGAACACAGAGCCCAGTCATTTAAATGCTCAAGAATAGTTGAATGAATGAATGAACGAATGAGTAGATGGATGAATGAATCAACCAAACAATTCTTTTACCAAGAGGTAGCAAAGAATCTGGAACATTTCCTAATACCCCATAATCTCGGGAGACTCAGAAAGAAGCCCCGTCCTTAGGGGAGATTTGAAAAATAACTTCCTTGACAGTGTAAAATAAGAACCAAATGATGATGAATGAGGGAGGAAATTCCAACTCCAAGAAAGAGATTCCTAAATCTCAGGCCAGGGCCAGAGGACCACAGGGGAATGGATACAATGACATCCACCATCTGAATCCGAAAACGATAAGAGAAATTGAATAGGAAAGGTTCAATCCAAGGGGGATATAAGAGGTTAGCACTTGATTTTTAGCATACTTTTCTAGATGTTGAAGTATTGGGAAAATACATCGGCAGGATGTATAATAAATAAAAAGAAATAAAATAAAAAGGAGGATGGCCCACCCCCTTCCTGCTTCTGCTGCCCCACCCTGACCCCACCCCAAATCTCAGGTTCTTCCGACCAAGTGACAATTCTTTAGGATGAGACTGGGGCACGGGCCTCACTGGTCACACTCACAGAATAATTCTCGTCAGGATGTAGCTGTCTGCCAACTTCACGCCCATATATACATATATTTTTTTATTTTAATTTATTTTAGAGAGAGAGACCATGGGAGTAGGGAAGCAGGGAAGGGGGACAGAGACAGAGACAGAGACAGAGACAGAGTCAGAATCTCAAGCAGGCTCCATGCTCAACACGGAGCCAGACTTGGGATGCGATCCCATGACTCTGGGATCATGACCTGAGCCGAAATCAAGAGTCAGATGGTCACCAGGCTGAGCCACCCAGGTGCCCCTGGGCCCATTTTTTTTAAAAGCATCTCTCTTCTGAGAGTTAATGATCACCTTATGAAACAACAATAATTACAATTTATGTTTATTGTTTTTAAGTTTTATTTAAATTCCAGTTAGTTAATATATGGTGCAACACTAGTTTCAAGTGCACAATATAATGATTCACCCCTTCCATACAACACCTGGTTCTTACCACAAGTGCCCTCCTCAATCCCCATCATATATTTAACCCATCCCCCCACCTCCTCCCCTCTGGTAACCACCCGTTTGTTCTCTATAGTTCAGAGTCTGTTTCTTTGTTTATATCTTTTCTTTCCCTTTGCTTGTTTGTTTTGTTTCTTAAATTCCACATATGTGTGAAATCATATGATATTTGTCTTTGACTTATTTCGCTTAGCATTATACTCTCTAGCTCCATCCATGTCATTATAAATGACAAGATTTCATTCTTTTTTAATGGCTGAGTGATATTACACACACACACACACACACACACACACACACACACACCACATAATAGCTACAATTTAGATGGTGCTCATTATGTACCAGGAGCTGGGCTAGGGGCTCATATGATTATCCTATTTTATCCTAGAATAACCCCATGAGATTGGCATATAATTAGTCCATCTTACTTATTTGACCCAGGTAACATTTAATAAATAAAGGATCCAGAATTTAAACCTCCAAGACACTAAAAAGATTATGATGTTCCCTCAAAATATAATGCAAAAGAAAAACAAAACCAGGCCATAAAATAAATGTAAAGAAATCCACACGGCTCTTAGGTTGCTCATGAAAAATTAATTTTAAAAATAATCATAAAAATACTTTATTGAGTAATCCACCAGGATGTAAACCTTATTCTGTGGACTCCAGGCCTGAATTCTTAACCACAGTACTCCATTCCTAGGTGGACTTCGCTTTTTCCCAGCATCCACTGCTCCCAGAGCACCAGCACCTTCCAAGAAGCCCAGACATTTGTTTCTTCTCAGAGGAGATCACAAAGTAGATATTGCAAGAGGTGGGGGGTGATGGGGAGGGCGACTGAAGTTGTTTAAGCTCAAAGCTTAGGAAAGAGATTATAGGAATCTGCTGGTTTGCCAGCCACTTGGGCTCCTTATCTGAACCAAAGTAATCATTTGCAGAAGGGCAAACCCATCCATCGCTGCAGCCACTGTGGGAAGAGGCTTCTCTTTATCTTCTCCAGGAGCTGAAGAACTTTTGCCTATATAATCAGCTTCTGTGAAGGGGCTGCCACTCAGGCTTGGCTGGCTTTATAAATCTCCCTTCCTGGGAGCAGACGGGAAATGAGTGGAGGGCAGACAGAGCGGACCTGGACCTAAAGGTCCTGTCAGGGTGAAACATCCAGGTGTTCTCTGGTGCTGCCTTCCTCACACCGGATGAGCTGAGTCCAGCACTGATTTGGGAGCCCAGCTTCCTGGAGTGGCCCCCAACTGAGCTGCACAAGTCCAAGGTAATGGGCTGTGAAGGCAGGTTGACCGACATGGGTCTCTCAGATCTGACGGACTTCATTCTTTCTAGTCTGTTTCATTTAAGAGGCACTTCCTGTTGTATATCTGCCCTGTCCCCACCACCACCACCACCATATACCATCCTTTTAAGAATTGCTTCTATCACTCTGGAAGGCAGCATTTCTGTGCCTGTTTGTGGAACGTGATCCTGCTCCCATCCACAGGTAAGGGGCCAGAAGGGCTTAATCTCAGCAGGGCCAATCACATTTCTCTTCTACAAATATGGGCATGAAGAACTCAAACACAGGTGGTGGCTATGGAGCTTAGAGAGATGATGAACACCAGGACAGGATGGCCATATCCTGCCATGTGCACAAAAGAGCAAACTTATCTCACAGGAAGAGAAGAACAAAGTAGTCCCACAGGGAGAGAGACAAGACCACATAGCTAGACAACCTTGACAACTTTCTAGTTCCTTCCTCCCAACTCCAATGCAGCCTAGATATATGTCTCGCCCTTGGGTCTAGGCTCATCTACACCCCATGAGTCTCCTTCTACCTTAAACTCCTCTGAGTCTGCCTCTATTATTTGCATTCAAAAAAGGAGTCTGGAAAAGCAATTAACGTTATCATTCAGATTAAGAGTCTACTAATGGTTATTGAATACCTATTATGTGCCAGGCATGGTTCCAGAAACATTGCCAGGACTCATCTCACTTATCACCACCTTCATCAGCAACATCAGGAACATTAGTATCAAAAAGTGTTTATGAAGAGCCTACTCTTGTATAACACTGGGCTAGACTGAAAGATAGTGACACCAGCTGGGTCCATGTCCCCTGATAGTTTTCTAGACAGGCATTCTGATTTGAAGACAAATGTACAGGGCATTAAATTAAGGCACAAAGAGACAGTGAGATATTTGCCTCATTATCAGGTTAGGAGAAGAGAGGGAGGCCAGAGGCAGGCAGAGCAGCTAAGGGGATACAGGGCATTGTAGGTGGGGAAGTGGGGGCCAAATCCCAGGGGAGGGAAATCCTCAGGCTTGCTCCATTTGGACAAAGGAAAATACAGAAAGGGATATAAAAGAGGCTGAAAAACTGTCAGTCCTGGGTCTGCATCCCACAGGGGGAGAGGGTCCTTCTCTAATCAGCAAGGGTCTGCTTGGTCTCTGAATTCAGGCAGGAAGAACTGAGGGCAGACTGAATCAGGGGACAGGTGTTAGGGTTGAGAGAAGAGCTGGGAGAAATCTGCAGCATTGATGTTGACCCACCTGCAGGTCCCAGTAAGCCTCCAGGAAACCTGCAGCAGGAGACAGCTGGCAGGACAGGGTGGTGAGAAGAGAGAAACATCCAAAGAGGAAAGCACGAAGTAGAGAGAGGAAGTGAGGACCGGGAGGGTCAAAGGGATCTAAAGACAGAGGAAAGAAGGGGCACCTGGGTGGCTCGGTCGGTTAAGCGTCCGACTTCGGCTCAGGTCACGATCTCACGGTCCGTGAGTTCGAGCCCCGCGTCGGGCTCTGTGCTGACCGCTCAGAGCCTGGAGCCTGTTTCAGATTCTGTGTCTCCCTCTCTCTCTGACCCTCCCCTGTTCATGCTCTGTCTCTCTCTGTCTCAAAAATAAATAAACGTTAAAAAAAAAATTTAAAAAAAAAAGAGACAGAGGAAAGAAGCAGAGGAAGAAAAGTTAGACAGGAATGGAAGGAGCAGGGTGGGTCAGAGGCAGGGAGGGGTCAAAGACTAAAAATGTAAAACAAGACAATGAAACACCCAAGCCAAGAACTGTAAAAAACCAGAGACAGTGCAGGAGGAGGAGACAGAGAGGAGCAAAGAGACAAAACTCTGGAGAGGGGGTGTGGGAGGCCAACAGAGTCCTGGAGAAAGGGGGCTCTCCTGGCCCTTCTTGCCATTGCCCCCGAGGACACTTTTCATTCCCCCAATCTTTCTGGCTGGAAACTGTAAGAATTGTTTTCTCTCCATTCTATATGTGGAGAGCTGAGCACTGTGCTTTGTCTTTCTTCCATATATCCCTGACATCCTCAATCCTTGTCCCCCTCACATCACCCTGGATGACTGACAACAGAGCTTGTCCCTGCACCCCCCCCCCACCCTGACTCTCAGCATGGTCTTTATCCGGGTCCCAATGACAATAATCTCTCCCATTTATCTACTGCTTTGCAAAGAATTTACGAGATGACCTCTCACCCCCCTGATTGCTCTGTGAGTTAATATTACTATGCCCATTTGACAAATCCATTCATTCATTAAGCCAATATTTCTTAAGAACCATGCCCAGCTCCATGCTCAGAGCTAGGGATTCAACACCGAACATGACAGGTACAGCCCCTGTCCTCCCAGACCCACAGATATTAGACAACTAATTACAACTGTGACAAGTGTCATGAGGGACAAATAGAGGATGCCATGAAAATAGATGACAGAGGGCCTAGCTTAATCAGAGTGTCAGGGAAGTAACATCTCAGCTGAGCTCTGAAGGAGTAGGGAAGCTGAAGTTTGGAGAGGTTATTAGAACTGCCCGAGGTCCAGAAGCTACAGATCTAGGCCCCAAACCGTCATCTTCTGAATCAGTGCGGTACTCTGCCCTCCGTGCTGCTGCACCCTTGCGTAGGCCACGTTGCTAGGCATGGAATACACAGAGACAGGCACCACTCTCCTGCCTTCAGAGAAGATGCCCTTGTTCCAGAACCTCAGTGGCTTTCTCTGGGCTTCTCACATCAACCCAAACTCCTCTGCCTATATCCCGAGGCCTCCATAATCTAGCCACCCCCTAACTCATTCACCCTTCTCCCTCGCTGTTCTGTAGCCCATGTATTACACATAGCGAAGCCTTTCTCTGGTCCTGGCACGGTGGCAATAGATTTCTAGTTAGCCATGACAAATGACTCTACTGCACCCCCCATCTCCTCACTGTTCCAGGTTGTGGGGCATTCTGGAATTCATTTGTATATTTATTCATTCATGTAACACTCTTAAGCTTCTGCTATGTGCCAAGTGTACATCCTGCTGGCACTCTTTCTCCTCCCTGAATTTTCATTTCTTTTACTCTCCACTAAGCTAAATCCTACTTACCTTGAGCCTCGTCTCCCATATTTTAAATCCTTGACAAGAGTGTAATGAGAGGAATAGAGATCCCAAAGTTAGAACACTGTGTTCAGATCAACTATGGCATAAAGTTTCTCAACCTTGGTTAAGGTTTCTCAGCCTTTAAAATGGTGAAATGAGGGGCACCTGGGTGGCTCAGGTGGTTGAGCGTCTGACTCTCGATTTCAGCTCAGGTCATGATGTCGCAGTTTGTGAGATGGAGCCCCACATCGGGCTCCTGCACTGACAATGAATGCAGTGCCTGCTTGGGATTCTCTCTATCCCTCTCTCTCTCTCTGACTCTTCCACACTCATGTTTGCACTCTCTCTCTCTCTCTCTCAAAATAAATAAATAAACACTAAAAAAATAAATCTTTAAAATGGTGAAATGATCACAGCAACAGAAATGTTGGCAGAAGAACTAAAATGCCAAAATAAGATGAGTTCTTGTACAAGAGCCCTTTGTAAATTGCTGTACACGGTTAAGGAACAGGAGTCGACTGACTGCTGGCTCACCCGGAGCTCTCTCTTCTCCACGCTCTCTTTGTGCATCCTCCACGCACAGCCCCCGTGTTTTCTCCCCACCCCACCCCACCCCCAGTCACTGTGCTGGTCTGCTCTCCTGGGTTACAAGCAGGCTGAGGGGTGAAGACACGCCATCCTCTTGCATCGCGCGCAAGTGCCGAAGGAAGGGCTGGGCACTTGGGAAACCAGGTTTGTGGAGATGGAATGTTCCTCAAGTCTCAGCACGGTGTCCAGGGAGTGTTTGTCCCAGCCTGACAGAAAGGGAAGGAGGCCGGCAGAAGAACTCACACTTTGACTCCTGGCCAGCAACTGCCCAGAGCAGAAACCTGCAGGGCTGTCAAAGAGGTGGGCAGCCCGGTTCTTCGTGCCACGTGGCCTCAGGGTCCCCAGGCTCTGCCGGGGGCTCCGTGCCACCATACCTTGCAAATAAGAACCACTACCCGAGAGACTGATTGGAGGATGAAGCTGGGTTTTCTAGCAATTGTTAAAGTTCCCGTTCCCTTTGCCAGCCTTGCTGAAGCTTCTCTCTAGCCCTGGGATTATAGCAATAAATTTCCATTTAGTCATGACAAATGACTCTGCTGTTCCCCTCTCCCTCCGCCTAGCGCCACCTCCTTGTTCTGACTGCTCCCTCTCAGAGACAGCTGAGGGGCCTTTCCTTCAGGCGACACCCGCAGATACTGGCATTTCCAGTCCTCAGAAGCTGGGATCGGTCCAGGCTGCTGGTGCCCCGGAGTGCGGAGAGGCTAGGGTGGGGAAGAGACAAGGACCAGAGGAAAAGACACGCTGGCTTGCCATGTGCACCAGCCTTCCCTAGGTAAAGTCATGGAGGAATGGAGGATGCAGGCAAAAGCAAGAAGAGGAAATGAATGTGAATAAGAGGCTGATGGGGGGGGGGGGGGGGGCAGAGGGAAAGGAGGAAGAGGCCAAAGATGTTCATTAGTTGCATTGATTCAAGGGGAAAGGCGAGTGATTAAATAATTCACCCCCAAGGAAGAGCTCCTGCTCCCACCTTCCTTCCTTGGCAGGAGGCAAGGATAATTTCCTAGCCGAGTGGCTCTGCCTCACCCCTTCTGAGCTGGGGTTTATAAGACGAGGGCATGCTGAAGAATGGGGCTCCACAGCCAACTCTCAGAGATGCATACTAGTGGAGGGGAACGGGTCGTGCAGGCAGCACCTCAGAGGGGATGATCCCCGCACCTGTCTCTCTCGGCTTTAGAATGTATACATGGAATGGGAGGTATGCTCAGCTCAGTGAGGCCTACCAGGCAAGCCCCCGGTCCCTGAGCACAGGCCATGAGCCTGAGGGTGCTGGGAAGGGTGGGTGGATGCTGGCAGGGCCTGGAAAGGTTTCCATCTTCAAAGTGAGCAATCCTCTTCATTCTCAGAGTCCAAAGCCAACTATAACAATGTGCAGAAGGGAGGGAAGCTAGCAGCCCCTCTGTGTCCCTATGTGTCGGTGCTTTCTGTTTGATTAACTAAAGCAACAATTCACTGCACCCCTGAGACCTGCCAGGCACAGAAGTACAGAAGGGAGACACGGTCCCTCAAAGATCCTTCCGTCTAGATAGGGAGACAAACTGTCAGCAAGACATTTCCATACAGTATGGTAAGGGCTGAGATTGGGGGATGTACCAATGTATGGGGGTGGCATGGGGGGCTGAGGGGGAAGCAAGGCTGAGGGCTTCTAGAAGGTTTCCCAGAGAAGGTGGGTGCTGGAGCCTAGCCTTGGAGCTGACTGTCCATTTGGTTGGCCCAGAAGGTGCCCCCTAGGTCTGCTGCTTCAGATGCTCCAGGCCAGGCTCCCTTTGCCTGGTCGCAAACCTCTCAGATTTTGCCATCTTCCATCTAACTTCCTCCTGCAGCCTTAGAATCCCTACAAAGGAAAAAGAAGCTTCATAGCCCAGGCCCTGCTGAGACAAGGTGGACTCCAGGCATCTGACAGGAGAACATCAGGATCCCAATCAGAGCGTTCCCTCACACAGACTTCTGCTATGAGACTTTGCCCTGTCAGCTCATTACCACATTTATAGCAAGTACAAGACAACTCTTAAAAGCATTCCCTTTCAATGCACTCTTTAGGGTATACAGGAGTGCAAATCCAGGCTGAGGACAGAAGAGGGTCCAGCTGCCCCTGGACTATTCCTCCCCTCGGAGAGAAGTAAGAAGACGGTCCCCCCCTCCCTTTCTCCTCCTACGTTCTTCTCTGATTCTTGGCCAGGTATACCCACTTCCTTTTCAACCTAGGACTTAGTAGCAGCTGATTCAAAGAGTAAGAACAGATCTTTTCTCTGTAAGAAGTGTCCCCAAGAGAACTGAAAATCAGTAACTCCCAAGGGAGCTGGAGGAGAAATTAAGTCATACGGTGTATCCCAAGTTTCCAAGAAAGACCTGGAATGCCTTCACAAGACAGAGAGATGACTCCTTCCCTCTCACCTCAGCAATGTCCTTTTCGGCCCTGATTTTTCTACCCAACTTCCAGGACTGAGCCAGGCTACACTTCTCCATTTGCCTGACGAAGCGTATGGTCTGCCTGCTCCCTCCACCACCACCACCGGATACACACACACACAGCAGGGTCCCAGGAAGCAGCCCAACAAGTTACTAAATTTAGCCAACTTCAGCAAAGTTTAAATAAGAAGCTCTGAACAAACTAATAATCCTTTCCCTCCTAATTGTTAAAGCCCAACATTAGCAACAAAACTTTTCCCCAAGTAGCTACTTCACACACGTGGACATACTCACAGAATCCTTCTTTGACTCGGGCTGGGGTTACAAAAGGAAAGGAGGCACGCTGAGTGCAGCTGACATGGGCACAGCCATGGTTAGGAATCCAGAGATGACCCACACGATGGATCGTTTCTTACACCCACTTATTCCACTTCGTGACTGAAAGCGATGTGACATAGAAGCCAAGTTCCAAATTTGAGACCCAAGTGCTGGAAGTTCAGAAGCATTGCAAGGTCTCTCTTCCCGTGCCACTCATCTTCGCTAGGAATCAAAACATGCAAGGAACCTGAGATATCCTCTAAGCCAACAAAAGGTGGAAGTAACCTAATCAGGCCAAAGTTAATGTAGAACCTACAGCACACCCATCATGCAGCCATTGGTTCTTCCAAAATCAGGTGCAGCAGAGAGGAAGAGACAGACTGACAGATGGAGACATTCACAATGACAGGCAGAAGAGAGCTCTTTGGAGACCGCACTCCCAACCTACATTGCAGAAATCAGCTGATCAGCTACTCCACGTTTAATACCTTTTCAAGGTGCCGTGGAGACTGCAGAAGAGGAGTAACACAGGGCAGCACCTGATAACAGTGTCTGGTCCAGAGTCACATCAGAAGTGCTCATTAAAAATTTGCTGCCTTAAAAAAAAAAAAAAAAGAAAGAAAGAAAATTTGCTGCCTTGCATTGCACCAAGCCGTGATAATAAAAACCAATACCTATTGGGTGCTTGCTGTGTGCCAAGGACCCTGCTCTAAGCTCCTAACGTGTACCCATCTCATTCAATCCTTACCACAACTTTAGAAGCAGGTAACTCTACCCACCTTTTCTCAGGTAATGAGACTGACGTGCAGGAAGGGTAAGGCCCGGGTCTCCCACTTGGCAAGTGGGGGCAGGACTATGCGCTCAACCACCAGATTATAGAAGATATGGGACACCCATATTTTACATCCAGCTGTGGCACTCATAAGCCGTGTGGCGCGAGATCGGTCAGCAAGTTACTTAACCTCTCTGAACTCAACTGAAAAATGGTGAAGCACTGACCACCTCCCGTTGCTGCGGGGAGGGTTAGTCAGCCCTTGCCTAGCAGAGCCTTGAACGCAAGGGCCTTGAATACTCACTGTCCGCACTGTGTAACACACCCATTCCCTCAGAGAGAGCTCAGTGTAGGAAAGACTACCATGCACGACATAACCAAAATGAACAGTGCCTCCACTTCCTCGGTAGAGGTCCTAATCTGCTAGGACCTACCTCATAAGGCTGTTCACTGTGACGATAGACTGAGTTCATGCATAAGAGCATTCAGGAGAGAGTGCACTGGCCCAAAGTATACGCTTCGTGAATGGTGGCTCTTACCACGGTTGCTGGCACTTCCTCCTCACCGTTATTATTACTGGTTATAGAAATTTACTATGACTGCACTTCAGAAAACTGGGCTGGAGGCCCGCAGAAAGACTGTGCAGGGCCCAGGCTGGGCCGAGAGGGATGGCCAAGACTGTAGAGACAGTGCAACGAGCAGACACTACGGACTCATGGGAGCCAGGGAAACGGGATTCTGGCCTCCTTGTGGGCCGTGGGAGTGTTCATCCAGGTGCAGAAGAACCCACGCTGCTTCCTCCTCAAACTGGGGTCAGTGGAATAATAACAAACTCCTCTGTGGCCTGGTCTTGTGGCCACCAGCCCTGGGGAGGTATCTGGCCTTGCTGAGAAGTGATCAAATCAGCTGTTCCTAGACTCTCTGGGAACTAAGAAAGCTGCTTCCCAGGAGCCTGGCAAGGCCACCCCCCCCCCCACACACACACACACTGCACCCCTGAAAAGAGCAAGAAACCCCCAAACAGGTCCAGAGCCCCACTTTCTCTCCTCTCCTCCACCTCCCTCGCGCCCCGGCCAAGCCAGCAACTATGGCTGGCTGGCTGGCTGTGGGATTTGTGTGCTGTTTATGGTGCTGGCTTATTATTCTTGAACCTGAAAGCTTTACTGGGTATTAAATTCCAGCATCGGGCCACAGTTTTTGCTCCCTAGTGAAGGGAGGAGAGAGAGAGCTTTAATGCCCTGCAAAAAGTGGGCCTGAATCATTTATGAATGGGCATCACAGGAAGCCCAGAGCCAATGTTAGGACAAGGGCTGCTTCCAGAAGGAAAAGGTCTGGCTCTGCCCTCATCCCATCAATCCAGAAGCCCTTGTTAGCAGGATCACATGAACTGTTCCCGTCATCATTTAAGGATATCCTGGAGGTGGGAGAATGTTTTCAGAGGCAGCTGTTCACCGTGTGAGGACAAAGCCAGGGGCAGGCAATCAGATTCTTGCGCTAGGAGAGAAGCTGTGTCCTGCCTGGCTCCCTTGGCTTATTTAGCTTTAGCTTTGTTCCTGTTGCAATGTTTTAAAATTACATGCGACTCTCCAGGGGCTGGCTGACCAGGCCCCGAGGGAGGCCTGCAGGCAGGTGGGCCCCTTCAGTTGAACAAACCCAAGTGGGTTGTGGATTCCTGCCACTTTCTTCCAGCCTCAGCTTGGGCTGGGGAATGTGCAAATGCAGAGTCAAACAGCTTCTACTATTTGTTTTTTGTTTGGGGTCACTAAGTCAGCTCCTCCGTTAGAAACGGGATGTTTCATTTTAGAATCGTGGAAGCATAATGCCGAAAGGAACAGAAGGCAAACAGAACCAGACGAATCATGAGCATCTGGAGGCAGGCCCTTTTCCTCTCCAAACCACCCCCTTCCCTTCTTCATCCCCAAGCAACTTTATAGGCGTGCAAAATACAGCTTTCCTTTTCATAACTGAAAGAATTTGGTAATTTCCAGCCACCACAGACTACCTGTCCGCTTCTTATTCATGCCCTTGTGGTAGCCGAGATTCTGAAATACAGAAAGAGACAGAGCTAACCCAGAAAGGTGGTGGCAGTGCTAGTCTGGAGCCCAGGTCAAGGACAGTCCAAACCTGCAGGACCCCCACCCCCACGCAATACTGCAACCCAAGTAGGGCTGAGAAGTCTGGTCTTGGAGCACTGGACAGGATTCCCCACACGTGGGAAAATGAAATGATCTCCTTGACATCACAGAGACGTTGGGAAAGCCATGGAGGTGGTGATGGCAACGACCCCTTATATCCTGGAAAGCAGGGGCCCTCATTTGTGCTCTGGCTATGTCACCAACCAACTGCAGAACTTGGGCGTGACCTCTCCTCCCTGCCTTATCCTAGACATGAAGGAAGGAATTGATGACTCCTAAAACCTCCCCAACTCTGTGATTCTGGACTGGCCCCAATCCCTGGAGCTGGGTGGCCTCTGGAGGTCTTTGGCAGGCCTGCCAGCCCTGAATTGCAGGGGTGGGGAGAAGCTGAGCATCAGGGTATCTGACTAGCCTGCTCCTAGAGAGACATCCCCACACTTGGCTGGGGTCTGGTGCCAATAGCTGAGTGCTAAGGACAGTAACCCACGGACTCCTCCCAATCAGGAGCCAGGCAGTCTCTCCAGCAGCAAATGGAACATTCCAGCAGCAAGAATTGCCATTGTTTTCCCTTGGGCTCAGGGTTTAGGCTCAGGGGCCAGTCAGGTGGATTGAAGTGCCATCCTCATCTGGCAGCTGGCTTTTCCCCAGAGATGAATAGCCTCCCCTTCTTCCTACTTTTTAAAGCTTGAAGCTCCCTCCCCCAAAATTGAGAGAAACATTCACCAAATGCCAAATCCAAGTCAATCTGGAGCTCTGGCGGAGTTTGAGCGGTGGCTCAGACAGGCAGAGTAAGTGGGGTGGCGGGAGGGGAGCGTGTGGTCCCAGGAATTGAGAGGGGCAGGAGCACAGAGCCCTCAGCCCAAGGTAGACAGCAGGATCCTGGAGTAGATCCTAGAGGATGTATTCTTGGACAGCCTAAGATCTGAAGCCAAGAGAATTCGGGAAGCATCAGAAGCATCATGACGCACAGAGCTGAGAGTCTGGGCAGGGAAATGAGGCTTGGGCAAGAAGACCTTTTAGCAGAGATCACAGTGCTGCATGGAAAACACTGTCACAGGAGCTAGAACTGAATGGGCCCTCTGCCACCTGCCACCCACCTTTGGGCCTCAGTTCATCCTCTGAGAGTGAGCTGGTCAGGAGAATCCTCAGGAAGCCTAGCCACGAGCAGCAAGGTAAATAGCACTTCCCAGGCCACGGGTCCTGAGGCCGTTGTTGCTTTGCTGCTATGGGGAAAACCTCTGCTAACTTTCCCTTCCTGGGCCCAAGTTTCCTGCACTGCCAAAGAAAGGGACCAGACTAGGTGGTTCCCAAAGCCCCTTCCAGCTCTGACATTTTGGGATTCCGTGATAATACATACATACATACATACATACGAAAGAAAGAAAGAAAGAAAGAAAGAAAGAAAGAAAGAAAGAAAGAAAAGAAAAGACTGAGAGAGACGATGAAGGTGAGAGAGAGAAGCTTTAAAAAGAAGAAAAAAGAAGAGCCAGGCCAGCACGGGACGGGAGGATTGGCAACCTATTATGGCAGCTGAGCTTTGGAGAGTGGGCTAGAACCTTCAGAGCTGGAGCCCTGGGTTGCATTAAGAGGAATTAACTCGTCAAGGCCTAGAACTTCTCTGTACATTTTCAGCCCAGTCACCAGAGGCCAATGGTCAACTGGGGCCCTCAGCCTTTAAACCTAGAGATTGTTCTGAAGGCCCCTGGCAAACCCAGACCCCTACTCTGGAGAGCTCAGACTCAAAAGAACAGAGGACACTCGCTCCTCTAATTATATTTTCCACACAAGGGAAACCTGAGAGGTTCCTGGGCCTGTGGCTACCGCCAAAGTCTGCCGCTCAAGCAGAAGTGGGGCAGGGCCAGCCCGGCCGGGAGGATTAATGACAGTGATTGAATATTTTATAAGTGGAATATTGTGTATTTTCCAAAACCAAATGGAATGTCATTTTTTTTTCCAAGAGAGATGGGGAATGTCACTGTCCTCGTTTCCCATTCAGACCACATACTCCATGGCAAGCAAGATGAATGGGACTGGGAGCTTCCTGGGGAGAAGGGGAGAGGCAGAAAGGGAAAAAGATCCTTCTTCACTTTGTCCTCTCCCTGCCAGTCTGACCCCACACTGCTGCCTCCCTCATCCCCTAGTTCTTGAACCCACTGTCCTCCGGACCATGCAGCAGTCAATAGCTGACTGGGGATATGTCCCCTTCCTGACCCCCCTGTGGTCAATGTACCACACAGAGATCAAACCACAGGATCACCTAATCCATCCCGTTGTTTCCAAGAAACAGAGTATCAGACATGACAACTTTGCTCCCAGATCTCCTTTTGTGACCTTAGACCAAGGTCTCATATTCTTAAGGAATGCTTTCCTTTCATCTAACTGAAGTCCATCTTGCTGCAGATGAAGGGTGTGTCCTCTCAATGTTGACTCCCCTGGAGAATGAACTCTCACTGGCCTCCCTCCTTGGGGTGGAAAGCCCTGCCTGTTCCTGATGTGAAAGTCTTTGGGGCTGAAGTGCTTCAGAAACCCTGGATCTAGCATTGCCTCCTAACTCATCCTCTTTAAATGCGTTATTGGCCTGTGCGAATGGAACTATTTAGTTAGCGCCGGAATCGTGAGAGGCCCCGTCCTTTCTCAATACCCCATTACATGCTCCAAGGCCACCCACATGCTCTGCTACTTTGCATTTGCCCTGCAATCTTTCATGCCAGTTGACTTTTCATCTCCAAATCCCTTTTCACATTAAACACAAACCCACACACTCTGTCCCATTTTCCTTTGAAATAAATCATAAGCCCATGCCAGAAACGACTCAGGGTGTTCTCTGGAATTTGTAAACAGCATTAAAGTCTTGTGGGAAATGTCACAGAGTGTTGGTCTGAATTTATTAAGTAATTTCTCAGCTTAAAATATATCTTTCCAGCCTGCTGTCTGACAACATTTACCTCTAATGGAATTTTATCCACTCTTGATCACTAAGCACACTCCCATCACAGAGCGCAGATTCCCAAGCTCCCCCTGTTCGGTTCTCCAGCTGGGTAGACTTCAGGCATGCTTGCCATGCACCCGCTTCTCAGAAGCCAAGCACCAGGACTCTGGCTGTTCCATAGTGTTGAAGGCACAAGTAGGCCCTCACAGTGCACACACAGGGTTGTAGTTGAGCTTACACCCATATTCATAACAGCCACTTCCGGGTAACAGAAGTGTCAGATCAGAGAATGGCTTGAGGGAGGAAATTTCGTCTCCCCAGATCTCCATCAACCTTCAAGCTACCCCAGACAGACCATGTGATGTGAAGCCAGGACTTAACGTACAAAATAACTTCAAGACCAGTCCCCTAGCCTACCTCCTCCTCTTCCACCAACTGACATCTATCAGCCCCCGCTTTGTAGACAGTTTGGCACTGTCCTTGGGGTTTTGAACCCTGGTTTCCATCAATCAAATTACACGTCCGTAAGGGGCAGCTGTTATGTACAAAGTTAAAGTGAAGTGAAGACATGACGAGGCCACCAGCTTGTGTCCTTCCTAGATGGGCCCCAGGCACTGTTGTCCTCCAGCGGTGACAGCAGGACTTCTTGGTCCCTGGACCCAAACTGACCAGAAAGGGAGTGTTTCAGCAACATCGCCCAGCATCCCTTGGGGCCTGGATAGGACGTGGCACTCTAAGCCCAGCATCCAGAGTGCTAATTCCTGATGTGTCACAACCTGAATGTCAGCTCCTCTCTCCCCTGCCTGACACAGAACGTCGTATAACGAACTGGTCAAAAATCAGACAGAGTTGGAAGCCCCGTTCTGCTGTTTACCAGCAGTGTGACCTTAGACATGTCACCTGCTGTGATTTTATTATCTGGCTGGCCAGTGTCCCCTCGGCTTCTCTTTTTCTGATCAGACATATAAGTTCCTCAGTCTCTGTAAACTGTCTAATGACTGGTGGCAGAGAGAAGATCCATAGATGGCTGTTCATGCTGAGGTGTGACCAACACCTGCTCCCAAATGGGGCTCTTCTTGTATACCATGCTCTGTGGACCCAAGGACATTTTCAGCTCTCAAGAGGTTTGCATTTCTGGAGCTGAAGGTGAAAGCTGCCCACCCCACCACCCCACCCCCACCCCCCGCCTTCTTGTCAAGAGTCTCCAAGGAGGGCGTCTCTGTATGGTGAGTGAGGGAAAGGACAAAGGGAGCTGAAGGTCTTAGGAGATGCTGAAGCTCTGTCTCCGAGGCTACCAGCTTTCCTGAGGGGCCATTAACAAATAAAGTTGTAATATATTTAAAGGGTGCAACACAATGATTTGATATGTATACATTGTGAAATGATCTCTATCATCAAGTTAATTAACACATCCACCACCTCACATAGTTCCTTTTTTTCTCTTATCCTCATGAGAATGCTGAAGATGTACTGACAGCAAATTTCAAGTACACAGCACAATATTATTAATTGTAGACACCGTGCTATGTCTTAGATCCTCTGGGCTTATCCACCTTCTAACTGGAAGTTTACACACTTTGGACAACCTGTGCCTGTTTCCCCCACCTCCCAGCCCCCCGGCAACCCCCACACCGCTGTTTCTAGGAATTTGACTTTTTAAATTGAAACTAGTTTCAAAGGCCAATCTCAGAACAGAAAGTACTAGGAAGGAATGAGAAATCTGAGACAAAATATCAACCGATTAAAACTCACCGGGCCAGGTTAAGAAGCCAAGTATAGAATCTGAATTTTGAAGGGCACCTGGTGGCTCAGTTGGTTGGGTGTCTGACTTTGGCTCAGGTCATGATCTCATGGTTCATGAGTTCTAGCCCCATGTCAGGGTCTGTGCTGATGGCTCAGAACCTGGAGCCTGCTTTGGATTCTGTGTCTCCCCCTCTCTCTGCCCCTCCCTACTCATGCTCTGTTTCTGTCTCTCAAAAATGAATAAATGTTAAAAAAAATTTTTAAAGAATCTGAATTTTGAAATTTTCTATTAGAAATCTTGTCCTGCTCTGGAACTTAGGTTCTATTTGAGTACATCCCTTCTCTAGTCTAAGAACATGACTACAAAGGAAATGGGATGGCAGGTGCATATACTAGAAAAAAAGTTTTATTTGGGGTTCCTCTTTATCTGGACTCAGGACAGTACCCAAATTCCTGTTTGACAACGTCGTCATAAACATGTTACAATCAATTACACGACTTTGCTTCACATCACATTTTAATTTGGGAAGACGTGGGAGACATCCTTGTTTCTTGAGGAGATTTTCAAATTGGTCTAAACTCACTGCAAATACATTGACAAACTCAGAGTGGGTTAGTTATGTGTATTCTAAACTCATCCTCTTTTTTTTTTTTTTTTTTCCATTTCTGAGGATGGCTTTCTAATCTTGTCTCCAACATCTAAAGGATATTTTAAGTCAATTGGGAGGCGGAATAAGCCATACAGTATTGGTTTACTTTATACTTTGGATTTTTAAATAAGTGTAAGGAATTATGAGACTATTTAAAATGTTTAATTCTGCCTCTTATGCCCTGATTAAAGCAGTTGTGCGAGAGGTTAGTCAAGACAGGCGCTCAGACAGCAGGTGGAAGGCAGGACAGAGTCCTGAAAACCCAGACTGAGAAAGCCTGGCCCAGGGACTGTAAAATCCAAATTAATGAGCAAAGCTACATAAACAACAAAGAGCTGGAGACAAGTAGGAAGGTCAAAAGCAAACAGGCCAGAGATGAAGATAAACCTAGGATTAATTACAAATGAATTAAACCTACCAGCTCAAATTAAACAGCCAATTTTGCATTTGACATTTACGAGTATTCTTGTTAGTTACAATTTTTATTGGTACGTGTGTGTCTGTGTCTATGTTCTCAGAATGTGTTTCATTTGTATTTTTTTCAATGTTCATTTGGAAACTTCTTTTTCTTTAAAAAAAAAAAAAAAAGCACGTTTTAAAAAAATTCTTGTGGCACTTCCTGTCTCTGGAGCTGGTTTTGCAAGCCCTGGGGGGTGGGGAGGAGGGGAAATTGTTCTTCCATCCTGGTCTGCATCAGAATCCCTGGGAGACCCTGAGGCAACACGGCTGGGCATCTGCACTTTCTAGAGCTATTCGGTGAGTCTGAGGATCACTAAAACTTGGGAATCGTCTCCCCCACACAACAGCTCCCTCCGTGACTGTAAGGGATGTGAGTAACCACTACTTAGTGCTTTACCTCTCTCACTTCTCTCCTTCGTTCATACTTGGGAGCCCATTAAAATAGAAGGAAAGTTATATGATTGGTAAGAACCCCTTGAGATAGTTTCCCTACCTTCAAGTTACAGATTATCTGGAGAACCTAGTAACAAGAAAGAGCATATCCACGGAAATGTCATCACTAACACTGGGTAACCCTGGATGGGAGCGAAGGCGGGGGGCGTCATATTTTGGCATACAGCTGGGAGGTCAGACTTGTGAGGGCTTGATGGCCAGGAGAGGCTCTATAATGAAAATGAGTCTTGAAGGGAGTGCTAAAGGATGGAACTTGGAGACTTGTTGCAGGGTAAGGGAAGGCTACAACGTGGGGGTGCTAGGCAGTTATCAGGTTTCCTCTCTCTGCAGTAGTTAAGATGTTAATTACAAGTTGCCTTTGGCCCCCACAGGCACTATCTAGTTAAAGCTCAAAGAGGAGGAATTTTTTTTTTTTACAAGAGTCCATAAAATTGAGTACCAACTTAATTTTTATTCATTGTGAATCAATGCAGAAACCAGAATAGACCTAACACATTGTTGCGGAGTGTGTTTTGGAATCAAGACACATTCTTGGCTGGAATTGGAAAGGTGATAAAGCTAAAGAAAAAGCCACAGGTCTCCAATCCCACTTTGGTTACAGTTCTGCCCCCCCCCCCCCCACCCCAACCCCATCTCCCGACAGGACGGTCTCCAGGAATAGGAAGTCAGCAAAACCCAGCATGATGGATGTAGGGTTAATCACATTTCTGGGTTCAATAGAGGGTATATACAGTCCCACCCCTAAACCTGGGTAACTGGGCCTCTGCCATTGGCCAGTTTAGAGACCCCTGATGCCCTCTCCTCCTCCTGGGGATGCCCCGCCCCCCACAGAGTAAAGCCTAGGACACATGCCCACCAGGAGTCTTTGACCTCCCTTTCAGACAACAGTCTGGGTATCTATTCTCCGTTGCTGACCCAAAGCCATCTTATGCACACGATGATGACACATATGCAACTCTAGAATGCCAATTCTGAGATGAACCATTGGGGGCTTGATGGATAAGACAGAGGGAAGTAAAAAAGGAGGAAGAGAAAGGAAATTTCTTAGAAAGGAAATCTAGAACAATGGATGAGGAAGCATAGAGAAGACATTGCAATGGGCAACCAGGAAAACACCAACTGAAGGAAATAGCTCTGTGTGAGAGAGTCTAAGAAAAAAGGGAATGATGAGGGAGATAGGGGCTAGGGGACAGGGCCTTGGTGGAATTTAACAGAGACCACAGACACAGGAGAAAATGTTCAAGAGGACCTAAATGAACTCTAGAAGGGCAGAAAACCTGCTTATAAATAAGGACCTGGTATCCAGAAGAAGGACCCAGTGACTCAAGGATCGAAGTTGGCCACGGGGTATAAAAGTCCATCTTGTACGTTAAACGTGGTCAAGCTACATTTAGTGACTCAGCCGAGTGCTTGTGGTTTACCTATTTCTTTTTATTTTTTTATTTTTTAATGTTTATTTTTGAGAGAGAGAAAGAGAGAGAAAGTACAAGTGGGGAAGGGACAGAGAGAGAGAGGGAGACACAGAATCTGAAGCAGCCTCCAGGCTCTGAGATGTCAGTACAGAGCCCAATGTGGGCTCGAACCCACAAACCGTGAGATTAGACCTGAGCCGAAGTCAGACACTTAACCTACTGAGCCACCCAGGTGCCCCTGGTTTACCTATTTCTATCTGCATACACTTAGAAATCTGGAACTCCTCTCACTGGAAGGAAAGAGAGTTTGTGCGAAGACCAGCTGGTTGGACAGGACTGTGCATTTGAACCATGAGGGAGCCACAGTGGAGAACAGGGCCACAATCCCAAAGTTAAAATCTAAAAATGAAAACAACTCAACGTCTCTGGAGGAGCCAAGGTGGGGGAAGCATGGAAGTTTTTTTTTTTTTGCATCTCACATCCATGAAATACAACCAGACCAACACTAAACCATCCTGCATACCTAGAAAACTGATTTGAGGATTAACACAACAATCTGCACAACCTGAACCACAGAACTCAGCAGGTATGCGGCGCAGAGAAAACACCCTCCCCCAAAAGCAGCTGGAGAGAAAGTGGAAAAGTGGAAACAGCTGCAGGGACTGAACTAAAAAGGGAGAAAGGAGAGGGTTTAAATTCCATTAAGACTCTACAAATGGGGAGCGCAGAGTCTGAACTCCGCAGTTCGATACCTGGAGGTGCTCTGGTGGGAAGGGCGAATCCACAGGAGCAGAGTGGGGTCCAGGAAGTTCTTGGGCCACACAGGGAGAATCGGTTCCCCTGATGGAAGGACATTCGGTAGAGGCTGTGTGGCCCCCGGTCCCAGCAGACCCCAGAGAACGGCCACATTCGCTGGTGCTGGAACAAGGTCGTTAAGGGGGAAGCCTGGTGCCAGATGTGTGTTGTGATTTTCCATAATCCCTGAAATGCTGCTGCCACACAATTGTGTGAACTTTTTCTGGGGCGGGCTGGCACCTGGCCGCAGTCCTTGGGCACCGGCAGCAGCACAGTCCCTCGAACATCTCCGAGTGAGGCCGGCACCCGGCCATTGCTGGGTGAGACCCTCCCGTAGAGGACCTGAGCAGGTCAAAGCCGCGGTACCTCAGAAGCGAGGGGTCGGGAAACACAGCTGCATCTGAGATAAAACTCAGGAGGGAGGTGCCGCCTGGCAACCTGACGGCTTGGTCACGGACAGTGTAAAAGCAGGAGTGGACAGAAGCCAGAGACAAAGGACAGGTGCGTGATTGCTGCTCGGGGAGAGCAGAGTACAAATACTGCGTAGTTATGCGACACCATTTTCACCCCTCCTGCGCATGCGCATACACACCTACAAGCTCCACAACATTCCACCCCAGTAAGCTAAGCAGCGCCATCTAGTGGAGAATGGAGCCATTACACTAAGCCCCGCCCAAATGGGCCAAACTGGCCCTTCAGTAACACCACAAATCTCTCCACCTGCTTAGTTTACAGGCTATAAAGTGCTTCATAGTTTGACCTCCAGGGGAAACCAATGTAATTTCAATCGTATTTCAGTCTGTTTGCTGGTCCGTGTATTCAATTTTCTTTTTTTCTTTCCCCTTTTTTCTTTTTCTTTTTCTTGAATACAGAAAGAGAAAAAATCTATTTTTATTTTCAATTTTTATCAAAATATTATTCTTTACTTTTTCTACTATATATTTTACTTTTTTGTAAGATTTTCAAATTCGATTTTACTTCCATCATTTCATTTTATTCTATTTCATTGTATTCATTTTCTCAAATTTTCAAACGTTTTCCTTTTTTCCCCTTTTTCTCTAATCTATCAAGCTCTTTTCAATAACCAGAGCAAAACACACCTAGAATCTGCATCATTTATTTGGTTTGTGTGTGTGTGTGTGTGTGTGTTGTTTGTATTTTTTTTTTAATTTTTTATGTTTTATTTATTCTTGAAAGAGAGAAAGAGAGTATGAGCAGGGGAGGAGCAGAGCAAGAGAGGGACGCAGAGTCCAAAGCAGGCTTCAGGCTTCAAAATGATGAAATGGAGGAATTCATCCCCCAAAAAGAGAAGGAAGAAACGACAGCCAGGGACTTAACCAACACAGAAACAATCAAGATGTCTGAACCAGAATTTAGAATCACGATAATAAGAATACTAGCTGGGGTCAAAAATAGGTTAGAATCCCTCTCTGCGGAGATAAAAGAAGTAAAAACTAGTCAGGATGAAATAAAAAATGCTATAACTGAGCTGTAATCTCAAATGCATACCATGGCAGCAAGGATGGATCAGGCAGAACTGCAAATCAGCAATATAGAGGACAAACTTACGGAGCATAATGAAGCAAAAACAAAGAGGGAGACTAAAGCAAAAGAGCAGAGAATTAGAAGAGCAAAAGAATTAGAGAAATCAGTGACTCATTAAAAAGGAACAACATCAGAATCATAGGGGTCCCAGAAGAGGAAGAGAGAGAAAAAGGGGTAGAAGTGTTATGTGAGCAAATCATAGCAGAAAACTTTCCAAACCTGGGGAAAGACACAGACATCAAAATCCAGGAAGCACAGAGGACTCCCATTAGATTCAACAAAAAACCGACCATCAACAAGGCATATCATAGTCAAATTCACAAAATAATCAGGCAAGGAAAGAATCATGAAAGCAGCAAGGGAAAAAAAGTCCTTAACCTACAAGGGCAGATACATCAGGTTTGCAGCAGACCTATCTACAGAAACTTGGCAGGCCAGAAAGGAGTGGCAGGATATATTCAATGTGCTGAATCAGAAAAATATACAGCCAAGAATTCTTTATCCAGCAAGGCTGTCATTCAAAATAGGAGAGATTCAAAGTTTCCCAGACAAACAAAAATTAAAGGAGTTCATGACCACTAAGCCTTGCAAGAAATTTTAAGGGGGACTCTCTGAGGGGAGAAAAGACAGAAAAAAAAGCAACAAAGACTAGAAAGGACCAGAGAACACCACCAGAAACTCCAACTCTACAAGAAACACAATGGCAATAAACTCATATCTTTCAGTACTCATTCTAAATGTCAATGGACTAAATGCTCCAATCAAAAGACATAGGGTAACAGAATGGGTAAGAAAACAAGATCCATCTATATGCTGTTTACAAGAGACCCACTTGAGACCTAAAGACACTTTCAGATTTAAAGTAAGGGGATGGAGAACCATCTATCATGCTAATGGTCAACAAAAGAAAGCCAGAGTAGCCATACTTACATCAGAAAATCTAGACTTCAAAATAAAGACTGTAACAAGAGATGAAGAAGGGCATTATATCATACTTAAGGGGTCTATCCACCAAGAAGACCTAACAATTGTAAACACTTATGCTCCAAATGTGGCAGCACCCAAATATATAAGTCAATTAATCACAAACATAAAGAAACTCATTGATAATAATACCATAAAAATAGGGGACTTCAACACCCCACTTACAACAATGGACAGATCAACTAAACAGAAAATCAACAAGGAAACAATGGCTTTGAATGACACACTGGGCCAGATGGACTTAACAGATAGCTTCAGAACATTTCATCTTAAAGCAGTGGAATACACATTCTTCTCCAGTGCACATGGAACGTTCTCCAGAATAGATCACATACTGGGACACAAATCAGGCCTCAACAAGTACAAAAAGATAGAGATCATACCGTACATATTTTCAGACCACAACACTATGAAACTCGAAATCAACCACCAGAAAAAAATTTGGAAAGATAGCAATTACTTGGAGACTAAAGAACATCCTTCTAAAGAATGGATGTGCTAACCAAGAAGTTAAAGAGAAAATTAAAAAGTACATGGAAGCTAGTGAAAATGATAACACCACAGCCCCAAACCTCTGGGGCACAGCAAAGGTGGTGATAAGAGGGAAGTATATTGCAATTCAGGCCTTCCTAAAGAAGAAGAAAGGTCTCAGATACACAACCTAACCTTACACCTTAAAGATCTGGAAAAAGAACAGCAAATAAAACCCAAAACCAGCAGAAGACAGGAAATAATAAAGATTAGAGCAGAAATCAATGCTAAAAAAAACAAAAACAAAAACAGTAGAACAGATCAATGAAACCAGAAGCTGGTTCTTTGACAGAATTAAAAAAATTTATAAACCACTAGCCAGTTTGATCAAAAAGAAAAAGGAAAGGACCCAAATAAATAAAATCAAGAATGAAAGAGGAGAGGTCACAACCAACACAGCAGAAATACAAACAATAAGAGAATATTATGAGCAATTATATGATAATAAAATGGGTAATCTGGAAGAAATGGACAAATTCCTAGAAACATAGAAACTACCAAAACTGAAACAGGAATGAATAGAAAATGTGAACAGACCCATCACCAGTAAAGAAATTGAATTAGTAATAAAAAATCTGCCAAAAAACAAGAGTCCAGGGCCAGATGGCTTTCCAGGGGAATTCTACCAAACATTTAAGGAAGAGTTAACACCTATTGTCTTGAAGCTGTTCCAAAAAATAGAAATGGAAGGAAAACTTCCAAACTCTTTCTATGAAGCTAGCATTACCTTGATTCAAAACCAGAGACCCCACTAAAAAGAACTATAGACCAATTTCCATGATGAATGCAAAAATTTCCATGATAGATGCAAAAATCCTCAACAAGGTATTAGCCAACCATATCCAACAATACATTAAAAAAATTATTCACCACAACCAAGTGGGATTTATACCTGGGATGCAGGGTTGGTTCAATATCTGCAAAACAATCAATGTGATACATCACATCAATAAAAAAAAGGACAAGAACCACATGATCCCCTAAATAGATGCAGAGAAAGCATTTGACAAAATACAGCATTCTTTCTTGATAAAAACTCTTAAGAAAGTAGGGATAGAAGGATCATACCTCAAGATCATAAAAGCCATGTATGAAAGACCCAACACTAATACCATCCTCAATGAGGAAAAACTGAGAGATTTCCCTCCAAGGTCAGGGACAAGAAATGGATGTCCACTCTCACCACTGTTATTCAACATAGTATTGGAAGTCTTAGCCTCAGCAATCAGACAGCACAAAGAAATAAAAGGCATCCAAATTGGCCAGGAGGAGGTCAAACTTTCACTCTTTGCTGATGACATGATACTCTATATGGAAAACCCAAAAGATTCCACCAAAAAACTGCTAGAACTGATCTGTGAATTCAGCAAAGTGGCAGGATATAAAATCAATGCACAGAAATCAGTTGCATTCCTATACACCAACAATGAAGCACAGAAAGAGAAATCAAGGAATCGATCCCATTTAAAATTGCACCAAAATTCATAAAATACCTAGGAATAAATCTAACTAAAGAGGTGAAAAATCTATACACTGAAAACTATAGAAAGCTTATGAAAGAAATTGAAGAAGACACAAAAAAATGGAAAAATATTCCATGCACCTGGATAGGAAGAACAAATATTGTTAAAATGTCAGTACTACCCAAAGCAATCTACATATTCAATGCAATCCCTAAAAATAACACCATCATTCTTCACAGAACTAGAACAAAAAATCTTAAAATTTGTATGGAACCCAAATAGCCAAAGCAATCTTGAAAAAGAAAACCAAAGTAGTTGGCATCACAATCCCAGAGTTCAAGCTGTATTACAAAACTGTAATCATCGGGGCGCCTGGGTGGCTCAGTTGGTTAAGCGGCCGACTTCGGCTCGGGTCATGATCTCGCAGTCCGTGAGTTCGAGCCCCACGTCAGGCTCTGTGCCGACAGCTCAGAGCCTGGAACCTGTTTCGGATTCTGTGTCTCCCTCTCTCTGACCCTCCCTCATTCATGCTCTGTCTCTCTCTGTCTCAAAAATAAATAAGCATTAAAAAAAAAACTGTAATCATCAAGACAGCATGGTACTGGCATAAGAACAGATGCTCAGATCAGTGGAACAGAATAGACAACCCAGAAATGGACCCACAAACGTATGGCCAACTAACCTTTGACAAAGCAGGAAAGAATATCCAATGGAATAAAGACAGTTTCTTCAGCAAGTGGTGCTGGGAAAACCGGACAGTGACATGCAGAAAAATGAACCTGGGCCACTTTCCTACACCATACACAAAAATCAACTCAAAATGGATGAAAGACCTAAATGTAAGACAGGAAGCCATCAAAATCTCCCAGGAGAAAGCAGGCAAAAACCTCTTTGACCTTGGCTGCAGCAACTTCTTACTCAACATGTCTCTGGAGGCGAGGGAAACAAAAGCAAAAAATGAACTACTGGGGCCTCATCAAAATAAAAAGCTTCTGCACAACGAAGGAAACAATCAGCAAAACTAAAGGCAACTGACAGAATGGAAGAAGATATTTGCAAATGACGTATCAGATAAAGGGTTCATATCCAAAATCTATAAAGAATTTCTCAAACTCAACACCCAAAAAACAAATGATCCAGTGAAGAAATGAGCAAAAGACATGAACAGACACTTCTCCAAAGAAGAAAAACACTTCTCCATCCAGATGGCCAACTGACGCATGAAAAAATGCTCAACATCACTCATCATCAAGGAAATACAAATCAAAACCACAATGAGATATCACCTCACACCTGTCAGAATGGCTAACATTAACAACTCAGGCAACAACAGATGTTGGTGAGGATGAGGAGAGAGAGGATCTCTTTTGCATTGTTGGTGGGAATGCAAACTGGTGAAGCCACTCTGGAAAATAGTATGGAGGTTCCTCAAAAAATTAAAAATAGAACTACCCTACAACCCAGCAATTGCACTACTAGATATTTATCCAAGGGTTACAGTTGTGCTGTTTCGAAGGGGCACATGCACCCCAATGTTTATAGAAGTACTATCGACAATAGCCAAAGTATGGAAGGAGCCCAAATGTCCATCCATCGACGGATGAATGGATAAAGAATATGTGGTATATATATATATATATATATATATATATATATATATATATATATACATACTACAGTGGAGTATTACTCGGCAATCAAAAAGAATGAAATCTTGCCATTTGCAACAACGTGGATGAAACTGGAGGATATTATGCTAAGCAAAATTAGTCAGAGAAAGACAAATATTATATGACTTTACTCATGTGGAATTTAAGATACAAAACAGATGAACATACAGGAAGGGAAGTAAAAATAATATAAAAACAGGGAGGGGGACAAAACAGAAGAGACTCTTAAATATAGAGAACAGAGGGTTGCTGGAAGGGTTGTGGGAGGGAGGATGGGCTAAATGGGTAAGGGGCACCAAAGAATCTACTCATGAAATCATTGTTGCACTATATGCTAACTCACTTGAATGTAAATTAAAAAATAAATTAAGCAACAATTTTTAAAAAATAGTAAAAATAAAAATGAAAACAACTCTCTGCCTTCCTGCAGGTGGAGGTGGCCAAAGGGCACCATCAGTTGCTGCCAGACACCCTGTGCTTTTATGCATACTTTTATTTATCTACATTACATGATGGTTGGGGGAAAGGAGTGGTTTCATTTTGTTTTAGAACTCCCCACCTTCACCTTGGGTTAACCAAAGACACCTCAGATATAATAAAATGAGCACTGGAATTCATAAAACTGTACATGTGGGATGCGATGTACCAAAGCTAGAGAGATGGATTAATATACAAATCACAGAAGATGTGAAAAGTGAGGAACAAAGAGAAATAGTTGAAGAGCGTCCTTGGAGAGAAGAAAATTTAGGTGGAAAAAAAGACAGAAACAAAAGCAGTTAGTTTTTTTTTAATGGAAGGAAAAAAGGAAGGAAGGAAGGAAGGAAGGAAGGAAGGAAGGAAGGAAGAAGGGGGAAGGAAGGAAGGAAGGAAGGAAGGAAGGAAGGAAGGAAGGAAGGAAAGAAGGAAGGAGGGAGGGAAGGAAGGAAGGAAGGAAGGAAGGAAGGAAGGAAGGAAGGAAGGAAGGAAGGAAGGGGGAAGGAAGGAAGGAAGAAGGAAGGAAGGAGGGAAGGAAGGAAAGGAAAGGAAGAAGGAAGAGAGGGAGGAAGGAAGGAGGGAGGAAGGAAAGGAGAGAGAGAGAGAGGCAGGGAGGGAGGGAAATGAGTGGGTAGGTAAATAGGGAATAGAGCAAGGCAGAAGGAAAATAAATGTTCTCTGAGTAAAAATATCCTCATCCACATGAAAACAAGGGTATTTTCTGCATTTCATTCAACCTCTTTGTTGGTTGTTGTTTGGTTTTAAAAAGCAGCAGGGAATGTCAAACAGCTGTTTTTACAGCTTCTGTCACTTTGTCGAAGCCAGCCTATGCAGTCTGACGGCCGGAAACACCCAGACAGCAGCAGACAGCAGCGCGGGTGGCGGGTGGCAAGGCGCTCTGTGAGCAGATGGGCCAGGTCTGCAGGCGGCGTGGCAAGAGACGGTGCCTGGCCCCCGCTGCGCTCCTCAGAGCCGGGACCAGGACCCCTGGGAATGCTGCTGGAGAGAGATAAGCAAACACTGGCGGCAGTATTTCTCTTTCCTGATTGAAAAAAAAAAAAAAAAGCACCTAAGGATAATCTTCCCCCAGTGGAGACAGCACAAAAGCATAAAACCGCGAGTCAGGTAATATGGACTTAGGGCCCAACTCTACCATTTCTGAGCTGTATGATCTTAGGCTGGTTCTATCACCTCGGAGAGTCTCAGTTTTCCCCATTGATAAAATGGGGATAATACTTCACAGGGTTCTCATGAGGATTAAATAAGGTAATCACATGGCATAAAGCCTAGAATATAGTAGGCAGTCAATGAGCATGTTAAAACCCCACATTTGGTTCAAAAGAAAGAGAGAGAGAAATAGAGAGAGAGATGATACGGATACAGAGACAGATCAATAGAGAGAAAGATGGTAAAGACACAGAGAGAGACTAGGGTCCAAGAAAGTCCTCCAAAGGAATGTTTGGTTTCTTTTTTTTTTTTTTTTTTTTAGTGCTTATTTATTTTTGAGAGAGAGACGGAGAGAGAGCACGAGCAGGGGAGAGGCAGAGAGAGAGGGGGACAGAGGGTCCGAACTGGGCTCTGCTCTGACAGCAGAGAGCGCAATGTGGGGCTCAAACTTAAGAACCACGAGATTATGACCCGATATAAGGTCAGATGCTTAACCGACTGAGCCATCCAGGTGCCCCGGGAATGTTTGGTTTCTGATAAATGTGGGAAGGGACTTCTCACACTCCCTCCTCTCCTCCCACTGTCTGCCAATATCGAGCCCATTTGGAAATCACAGATGTGGATTCTCCTGTCTACCTCCCCTCCCAAATAAACCCTCCAGCAGCATCAGTATTAACCCTGCCAAGTCGGATAGAGCTCTCCATCATGGCAGGGGACCCCCAGGATGGTGGCCTGCTCCCTCCTGAGAGTCGCTGTGCAACTTCATGGTGCGTCTGTTGGGGCACGAGTGGGCGGCAAGAGACAAAAGCACCAGATGATAAGGGAGGAGAACAGTGGGTCAAAGGTGAGGTCAAGGTGATAGTCAAAGGTCAGGAGTAGGGGTCATCTAAGCAGCCCTTCACAGGGCTCCTACCAGCTAGTCAGCAGCCTTGTCTCCATCATTCTCATCCTGGAAGACAATGAGTGTCCCCCGGGGGCTTGGCAGGTTACCCAGTTCTGCCCCCTTCACTGACACTGTGTCTGGTGGGCTGAAAGCACACACTTGGCCTGCTTCAGGGATGCCTTGGGAGCCTGCTCCCATCGCCACCTTCACTTGGGCCCATCCCTAACACTTACAGAGCCAAGAGCAAGAGAGTTCAATGTTATAAATCGAGCTAACAAACTGTGAGATAGAAAACATACTCTACCCTTGACAAATGCACCGTCATAAGCCTGGAAGGTTTCCATTTAAATTCTCAATCTCCTTGGAGCTCTGCTCTGGCACACAGAGATGTGGGGAGAGATGACTTCTAGCCCCCAGCCTGATCCCCACCTCTTCCCACCCTGGGTTCTGTCTCACTCTTCAGGGACCCTGCACACACACGTGCACTTCCAGCCCGCATGTCTAAGCTCTGTCCACACCCCCAGTGACACAGGCCATCTTTAAAGGGTGTGCTGGGATGGACGCCTACACAGACACTAGGACCAGCTTAGGGCCATTTGAGCAGGGAATTGCAAGTTCCTGGTTACCTGAATTATGGGGTAGAGAGGGGGTCACAGGCCTTGGATGGGCATATTCTCTTGGCCCCAAGGATTCCTTGCCCTTTGGGGAGGGTTATGGCTGGAAGAGGGCCAGAGTGGGACCCTCTGAAGTGCAGGGTCTAGAGCAGAGGCCCATCTTGCTCAAAGCATCCTGTACCTTCATCAGCATCATGACGCATACCAAACAGCGGGCCCATTCCCCCCAAAAGCAATGTAGAGAACATCTCCCTTGGGTTTGCTCCCCGCCTGGGCTCTCACCGCAGCCTCCCAGCCACGCTCCTGCCAGCTCCAGCCAGACTCTCTGAGTCCAAAGCTCCTTTGGGAAGAGACTGCAGGGGCGGAGAAAGGGAGAGCCAGGCTGGAGACTGAGGCAGCTGGAGCAGAGCTAGGACTCCTGGGGCAGGTCCCATTGTTAAGCAGGCCCCCCACCAGATTTAATGGAGCGTTTCTGCTGTGCTTTTCACAGTGTTGTGGCTCTTAATAGGCTCCCCCAGCAAGCCGCCCTGGGCCCACGCTGTCTCTGAGCAGCTGCTGTGCTGAGCGAGGGAGCGGGCGGCTCTCGTTTGCAGACCACGTGCCTGTCGCCTTCTCAGGAAGCCATCACAGCACATCCTGGAACAGGCTCCCAAGGAGGCATCACAGTTTAGTGCAATTCGTCAACTTCACAGCTGCTGCTTGGGAGGGTGCGGGTCTGGGAAAGCAAGCACCAAGCCGCTCAGGGCTCAGGAATGGGGAGCATTCCCAGGCCCCAGCGAGAGTGGGCAAGGCTCTAGCAAGACTCAGACTTCACCTCCAGCCTGTCAAAGGCCAGGGGCTTCCCCAGAGGTGGTCGGCCTCGGCCCTCTCCTGGCCCCAATGACACTGGGAGCCTGGAAAGTTGGGGAGAGTGGATTTGGGGCTGCCTGCATCATCCACTGGGCGTACGATCCACGACAAGTTACATCACACCTCTAAGCCTCTGTTTATCTATCTGTAAAATGGAAGTGTAAGTTATTCTTACTCCCAGGCCTGATAGTCAACTCCGGCTGTGCCAGTTAGTAAAATATTGAAATACTTAGTAAAGAGGAGTAGTTCTCAAAGGGTGGTTTCTATACCAGCAGCATCAGCATTGCCTGGGCACTTGTTAGAATGCAGGTTCCTGGGCTCCACCGCAAACCTACTGAATCAGGAACTCCAGAGATGGGGCCTGGTAATCTGTTTTAACAAGCCTTCCAGGTGAGGGGCACCTGGGCGGCTCAGTCGGTTAAACGTCCGACTCTTGGTTTGACTCAGGTCATGATCTCATGATTCATGAGTTCCAGCCCTGCATCTGGCTCTACGCTGTTGTGCAAAGCCTGCATGGGACTCTTTCTTTCTCTCTCTCTCTGCCCCTCCCCCACCCCTCTCTTCTTCTCTCTCTCTCTCTCTCTCTCTCTGAGAATAAATAAATAAACTTACCAAATAATAATAATAATAATAATAATAATAATAAGACTTCCAGGTGATTCTAAGGCAGACTAAAGTTTGAGAGCCCCTGATCAAGCCTCCCCCACCTCTGTCCCAACTTTCTTCCCACCATGATCTTCACCCCTTCCCAGGACTGCCCAGACCTCTGCCCAGTCCGGCAACCACAGGGTCAGCACTTAGCACACAGGGGCCTCCAGGCCCCTGTTCCAGCTTCTTCCATTCTGTTTGGGCAATGCCCATGTCATATTAGTTTTTGAATATTTTTCATAACGGCCCTACCAAAAGGTTGTTGTAAAGACTGGGTAAGCGATATCTGTACAGCACTTAGCAGAGCACCTGCCGTGCAGAAAGCACTCGACTGCCAGAAGACACCCTGATGTTATTCTGAGGACCCTCTGTTAGTCTTTGCAACCTTAGTACACAGCTCTGTCCTGAGCCAACTCCCTTTTCATGTCTTTCTTCTCTCCCTCTGCAGTGAAGAAGCAGCCCACTGCTGACTCCCAGGGGTCACCAGCGCTCCCCCTGGTCCCAACCCACCTGGGATCAGTACAGAACCTCTGCTTGCCAACCCATGTACCCCATTCCTAAGGAAAGTATGCAGCCTTGAAAAGCCTCTCCCCTAACTCCCGGCAACCACTGATCTTTTCACTGTCTCCATAGCTTTGCCTTTTCCAGAATGTCATATAGTTGGAATCATACAGTACGCAGCCTTTTCAGATTGGCTTCTTTCACTTAGTAATGTGCATTTCAGTTTCCTCCGTGTCCTCTCACAGCTCGATAGCTCATTTCTTTCCAGCCCTGAATAACATTCCTTTGTCTGGATGTGCCGCAGTTTTTGTGTCCATTCACCTACTGAAAGACATCTTGGCTGCGAGTTTTTGGCAATTGTTAATAGAGCTGCTATAAACATCCACGTGCAGGTTTTTGTACGGACATGAGTTTTCAATTTGGGGGGGCACAGACCAAGGAGCACGATTGCTGGATCGCATGGTAAGAGTATGTTTAGTTTTGTAAGTTCTTTCAAACTATCTTCTGAAGTGGCTGCAGCATTTTGCATTCCCACCAGCAATGAGTGAGAGGTCCCACTGTGCCCCACGCTCACCAACACTTGGTGTTGTCAGTGTTCCCGAGCTGACCCTTCTACCAGGTGCGTAGTTGTATCTCATTGTGGTTTTAATTTGCATTTCCCTGATGACAGGAGATGTGGAGCATCTTTCATAAGCTTATTTGTTTCCTATATCTTTCAGGGAGTGTCCAGGTCTTTTACCTGTTTCTTAATCAGGTTGTTCATTTTCTGATTGTTGAGTTTTAAGAGTTCTTTGTGTATTTTATTATTTTTTATTTTTTTTAATGTTTTATTTGTTTTTGAGACAGAGAAAGACAGAACATGAGTGGGAGGAGGGGCAGAGAGAGAGGGAGACACAGAATCCAAAGCAGGCTCCAGGCTCTGAGCTGTCAGCACAGAGTCAAACGCGGGGCTTGCACTCACAAACTGTGAGATCATGACCTGAGCCGAAGTTGAACGCTTAACCAACTAAGCCACCCAGGCGCCCCTAGAGTTCTTTGTATATTTTAAATAGCAGTCCTGGGGCGCCTGGGTGGCTCAGTCGGTTAAGCGGCCAACTTCGGCTCAGGTCATGCTCTCGCGGTCCGTGAGTTCAAGCCCCGCGTCGGGCTCTGTGCTGACAGCTCAGAGCCTGGAGCCTGTTTCAGATTCTGTGCCTCCCTCTCTCTGACCCTCCCCCGTTCATGCTCTGTCTCTCTCTGTCTCAAAAATAAATAAACGTTAAAAAAAAAAAATTTAAATAGCAGTCCTTATCAAGTCTGTCTTTGGCAAATATTTTTCCACCAGTCTGTGGCTTGTTTTCTCATTCTCTTGATGTCAGTTTATGGTTTTTTGGTTCTGTTTTGTTTCAGTAACAAAGAGACAAAGTGTAAAATTAGCAAACATTTAGGGAAAGGTGAGTGTTACAAGATATCTCAAACACCCCACAGTGAAAGTTCTCCTGAGGCCCAGGAATACAGGCCAGATGGCTCTAACATGTCCCGTGGCTCCTGTCCCTTATGTCCACTCATCTCCAATGACAAAGCTCTGTCCTTAGATAAGGAACTCCCCAGCCAATCTTCCCCAGAACAATTTTCTGCTTCAATGGACAGATAATCAGTGCTTCTTAACCCCTTTAAATGCCACTGACCTCGTTGAGAATCTGACCAAGGCTCCAGGCCTCTCCCCAGGAAAGTGCACAAACACAAAAGCACACACACAACATGCCAGCTCAGGGGTTCACAGACCTCTGAAGCCCACACAATGCTCAGTGACCTCATATTAAGAGGTTCTGCTGGCAAGGGAGAACAGAAAGACCTGAGATGTTAAGAATAGTCAAGATGTCAGGGCACCAAGGAGCAAAGTAAAGTCATTTTCGTTTTCAAGCAAACCCCAAGCTCACAGTCCCAATCTTCAGAGCCCCCTAGGCTCTTTCCTTGCCAGTGTCTCGCTCTTTGGAGATCTGGCAAAGAACTGAAGAAGTAATGGTGGCCATAGCTTGGAGAGGTTGTCTACCCCTGGTCACACTGACCTCATGTAACTCTGACCCAAAGCAAATGAGCTGCCTACCCCCCTGCCACCTCTGGTGGCAGTCCTACTCTAGCTGCAGCGACACCCGCCCCCATGGTGGTGTCTCCCCTCCACCCCACAAGGCCTTCTAGCTGCTCAGCTGGTGGTCCAGCTGCGTGGGGTCTTTGTGGCTTATGGAGGAGGAGGGCTGGGAGCAGGGTGAGGCCAGTGAGGCATTGAGGGTACAAAGTTTAAGAGACTACTCACCCTTAGGACCCTGCAGAGAAGTTCATACGAAGACATCTGGCCACCAGCCCTTCCTGTCTATGGAAACAGGTGGCTGTCAGGAGAATGGAAAGACTTACGGCCCAGCTATAATGAGTTGGTTCGCTCCCTGGCATTTCACCAGCTTCAGGCCCACTATTGGTGACCTTTGAGAGGAAGGGAGGGAGGGTCAGCTCCCCCAAGGAAGAGAGAACAGGGACTGCTCTGTTATTCTGTTAAGAATAACAGACACGGGAGGGGCCCAGAACTGCAAGGAAAAGGTCTTTCTCTGAGCCCCTGCCTGGGACCAGTGAATGTGCAGTCTTACCTGCAGTGGAGAAATGGAGGGACCGTGCCTTTGTGGGAGCTAAGGGTGGGCACTAGGTTCTGCCCCTCACACAGGGGCGCCTTCCCTGGGAGAGTTTCTCCCAGCACCATTCGCCCACATGCAGCCTCCATGAGCTCACCCAAACCCTTGTGAAGCATTCACACATATTTGTCTCTAGAAATAGATCACACTGCCCTGCAAACCCAAGTTCTTCCCCTGACTCTTCCCCTGCTTCCCCCTCCCCCAGTCTGTCAGCTGCCTAAGGCTTCCCCAGGCTGCCTGGGACTAGGAAATGCCAGCCTATTGCTGGGGAGGTGGGGGGCACCCACCTCACCTTCTTCCCTCTGGCTGTAGTAGCTGAGGAGAGGAGTGAGGTGTTGAAGACAGTAACTGAGAATGGCAGGAGGTGGGGACCATCAACAGCTCCTCTGAGGTGTGAAGCTGGTGAACTCCTGCAAGGTCAATAGGATGTGCAATTCATCCTTAATCTCCTTTCAGAAGTGGGAGTCTTCACCCACCGGATCCCCCCAGTCCAGGCAATCCAGAAGGCAGCAAGCCCTCAACACAGGGTGAGGCTCCCCCTTCCCACACCACACACCCCTTGGTGCTCCTCACCATCACCCCGTCACCCAGACTTCATCCCACCTGCCTGGCTCCACTACTGTGTCAGACCTGGAAAAGCGGAGGCCACTGGAGGAGGTAGGAGATACACACACAGAGGACATGCTAGAAGTTGAAGGTTTTCCCTAGCCCTCACTACTCAGGGAATATGGTTTCCAGGGTTAGGAGGATAAAGGCAATGAGCCTATAAAAGAGTTGTCCTAGAGAGAATGGTGAGACTATAAATTGAAAGGAACAGCTTTGAATCCCAATGACAGCCCTGCCTTAGTTTAAAGCTAGGTTCTCTTTTCTGCTTATTATGGATCTTTGATAAGAAATACAATTGCTGAGAAGTCTGTTTTGCTTGCTGTTTGCTATGAGCATTGTGAGGCCTTTCCTGAATGTAACCGCTGTGTAGTAGAATGGGTTGTAAAACTTCCTAAATGTAGTCTGATATGTAATGGAATGAGTGATTGTACATAAACTAACCGGCATTTCTCGCTTCTGTAAACCTGCTTGCTCAACACATTCCTCCCCTTCCCCCTTCCCCCTTCCCCCTTCCCCCTTTTTCCTCCCGCCACAAATAAGGGACAAAGCCTTCCCGCCAAAGGACAGACAAAGGACGCCCAATCAGAGAACAACAAATGTCCTTACTTTAAAATCAACTAATCAGGCCCCTCATAATTTGAAACCTCCCCTGTGCTATTTGTCTCTGTCTATAAAAACGCTGTACCAACCCTGATCGTGGCCTCTCGCGTCACCGGCAACGAGTGCGCAGAGGACCAGGTTCGAACCTGCAATAAACGACCCTTGCTGCTTGGCTTTGACTTACAACTCTGGAGGTCTTTTGTGGGAGGTTTAGGGACTTCAGGCATTACAAAATGATGTAACGTCTTCATAACAAGAATCACGTGTCGTGCCACTGAAGGCTTCTGGAAAACAGAACAGAAGTCTGGAAAGTCAGCCATGTGGCTTCACGACACGACGCCACTCCCACCTCGCTCTGAAACACCACACAAGACGTTTTTCCTTCCTGGGCCTCAGGCTCATGGCGTAAATATGTATTGAGCATCTTCATTATGCCAGGCACTGGGATAAGTATTGGAGATCCAACGAATGACAGCATTTATTACATGCTTTTTATGTATGGGTGCTATTTTAAGCACTTTGCATATACTATCTCATTTAATTCTCACACTGAACTATGAGGTAGGCACTGTTATTATCTTCATCTTACAGATGAGGACACTGAGGTACAGAGAAACTAAACAACTTGCTCATGGTCACTAGAGTAACCGAATTTGAACCCAGACAGTCTGATCCCAGACCATGCTCTTTTTTTTTTCTTTTAATCTGGATGGCTAGTTTTGTTTTGTTTTGTTTTGTTTTGTTTTAATTTACATCCAAATTAGTTAGCATATAGTGCAACAATGATTTCAGGAGTAGATTCCTTAGTGCCTCTTACCCATTTAGCCCATCCCCCCTCCCACAACCCCTCCAGGAACCCTCAGTTTGTTCTCCATATTTATGAGTCTCTTATGTTTTGTCCCCCTCCCTGTCCCCATATTATTCTTGTTTCCCTTCCCTTATGTTCATCTGTTTTTTTCTCTTAAAGTCCTCATATGAGTGAAGTCATATGATATTTGTCTTTCTCTGACTGACTGATTTTGCTTAGCATAATACCCTCCAGTTCCATCCACGTAGTTGCAAATGGCAAGACTTCGTTCTTTTTGATTGCTGAGTAATACTCCATTGTATATATATACCACATCTTCTTTATCCATTCATCCATCGATGGACATTTGGGCTTTTTCCATACTTTGACTATTGTGGATAGTGCTGCTATAAACACGGGGGTGCATGTGTCCCTTCGAAACAGCACACCCGTATCCCGTGGATAAATGCCTAGTAGTGCAATTGCTGGGTCATAGGGTAGTTCTAATTTTAGTTTTTTGAGGAACCTCCGTACTGTTTCCCAGAGTGGCTGCACCAGCTTGCCTTCCCACCAGACCATGCTCTTATAACTACTACTGTATACTCCCTCTCGAGATAACACAGATACATCCCCTGCTTCATGAACCTCACAGTCTAATGTGAAATATGGCCCATGGGAAAATCTGGTCCACTGCCTGTTTTTAGAAATAAAGTTTTTTTGGAACACAACCACGTTCATTTGTTTGCCTGTTATGTCTGCTTTCACACTGCAATGGCACTCCAGGGGCAGAAAGGAGTGGCTGTCTCACAAAACTTAAAATAGTTGCTATACAGTCCTTTACAGAAAAAGTCTGCCAACTCCTGGTCTAATGAAATAGAATTTTCTTGCCTTTCCTTGGGACATGAGAAGGACACACAGAGGTAATAGTAGGGAAAATACTTTGAGCTCTTCAGTCTAAGATATGACCAACGCACATTGGTATATCAGAGTATATCCAGCCTGTCATCCAGCTACTACTCCATCTCCAGAACAATCAGCCAGAATGATGTGGGAGCAGTCTGCTCCCAGTTGTCCCACTGCCACTCGATGTCCTGGGCCCAGAGGATACAGGTGGGGCACCAAGTGGCAAGAGTCATAGCTAGTTACAGTTAGAAGATCCGCATAAAAGGAAGGAAGAGACACATTCTCCGGGGCCCAGACAACGCAGGCAGCATGGGAGATGTCTCCGCCTCCACCCAGAGGGGTTGCTTACTGATCCATCTAATCATTCTATATTTATTAAGCACCCACTATATACCAGGCCCCAGGATGGGTGCTGTGCTCATAGGGAGTCCCACTATGGATACGGGTCAGACAAAATCACACACTGGACAAGGATTAGACAAAAACCACCATACTGTCCCTTCTAATTCTAGGATGCTTTACTTCCATATTCTCCACTGCAAGGAAGGCCTCCATACTTGGGTCTTCAGTGGTGCACAGGAGAGGATCAAATCTGAAGAAAGCTACTCCGCTAATTTTCTTCCTTCCAGTTTTTTTCTTAATTGTACCCCATTCTATTGCAGAGTAGCTTGCTCAGCAAATAGCAATAAATATGGAAATACATGCATACATACATATATATGTATATATACATATATGTATATATACATATATATAATATATATATTATATATATATAATATATATATATTATAAGCCCAAGTTCTTTTATTTAGCCTTGATTAAATGGCACCTAATGAATAAATCATTAAATAAAGAAGTTATTGATACAAGTGCTCTGTGGATGCAAACCCGGGGTTAGCATGGGCCTGTGCTTACACGAAAAAGGTTAGAAAATGTTTACATATCAGACAACAAAATTTAGGTCAAATCCATACTTTTCTGTATCTTGTCACTAGAAAGTTGAGTTTCCATCTCAGTCTCTTTATGGAAAAAGACGAAGAGCGTTTTCTATAACATGGAATGGTTTGAGTCCTAAGGACAGTCGATGCATCATCACGAGCCCGTTAAAGTTTGCTGAAGGAGACAACATGTGTTGCAACGTTTGCTGTAGAAAATTGCTCACTTAAAGTCGCTAAGCCGTGTTTATCAAAGGAGGTTGACTTTCCTTGCCAGCCTGACTATAATTAATCCACCGACTATGACCTCACTGGTCTTGTTATAATTCAGCCAGTGAAAAAGACTCGGCAGAGCTGCTCAAAATTAGGAACAGGACTAAAGGCATTACATTCTGCAAAAAGAAGAAAAAAAAGGGGGGGGTGGTATTTTGAAAGTGAAATAAACAAGTGGTTCTAACAGATTAACTTCAAAACAGCATGCAGAATCTGAATTTTCCACAACAGGTGAATTCTCGTGTAAGGAGGCTTAATGAGACTCTGCCTGAAGATTTTTTCCCTCTCTAATGCCAGCACATGAGCACCTCTTCAGGTCACCGCCTGAGGCTCAGCCACTGCTCAGTCCTACTTCCCTCCGAGTCTGAAGCAAATAGAGAGAGTGCATCTTCTCCACCAGCCACTAGTCAGAGCCCCCCACCCCCCCTACCTTCCCTGCAGCTCAGCTTCATGGGAAGAAGCTAGGAAGGCTGGCAGGGAGGCTGCTGCCTGGGGAGCTCAGGAGGACTCCAGCTGTGCTCCCTCCCCAGCCCAGAGCCTCCCCGAGCCAGAGACCTGCCACTGGAGAAGCAACTTGCTTTTTAACGCATCTTCTCCTCCCAATCAGGATCAGAGAAGTGATGCTGTTGACGAGAGCTTTTGGGGTTAGACACAAACACTGACGGAATGACAGTTGGAAAAAGACAGATATGATGTCATGCTCGTGTCTCTCGGGGGAGCTGGCTAAATGGCCGCAGCAGGGCTGGCTGAAAACCATGCGGTAGTATCCATTCCGGCCTCCCAGGTCAGGCATATCCAGACTGGAAGGGGTGGCTGTTCTCCTCGACACACCCTGCACACGTCCCAAGAAGCAGGTTCTAGGTTCTAGTGGAACATATGGCTTGTGCAGCTCCTGGAGGAGACTCACAGTGGGGCTAGGTTTGGAATGATCAATTGCTGGACTGAAAATAGTTGAAACTGTTCTTAATTTCTGCACTAAGCTAAACTAAGAACCAGACAGGTACCAAAGAAGTATCGAATCCTCACAGACTCTCAGGCACTGAAGACATCCAGACACCCCCCCCCCCCCCCCCGCCTGCCAGGGCAGTCAACCACCCTCCCTCCCCACAGTGAGAATGGCCAACCCAAGACGAAAACCTCCAGGGAGGCAACGTCTACCTCATTCTCCTTGTCCTTCCCTTCCTTTCCATGTTTGGCCTTCTCAGCTTCTTCTTCCCTCCTTTTCTTCCTCTCCCCTCACCCCTTCTCCCCTTCCTTCGCCCCAACATCCACCCCTCCCCCTCCCCATTTCCTTTTCCCCGGCAACCTCTACCTGTCGACTGACCCTGGCATCCTCTATCTGTTGGCCCAAGGCCTCACATGCTCACAGAAAAGAGTTTCTCGCAAACTCAGAAGACAGACATGATAATGAGAAGGGCCAACACCATGAGGAATCCTAGGACAGAACTAGGGGCTCATTTTTCTCAGCCTGACCTGGAGGACAAGATTGTATTGTATCTTGTTGCGAAGGCTGCAAGGGGCAGTGTCAAGGACATAGTCTCTAAGTCAGAGAGACTGGGGTTCGAATGCTGGCTCTAATAATTTCTAGCTGTGTGATCCTCCCTGTGCCTCAGTTTCTTCATCTGTAAGAGTGGGAACATTAATACCTATCTCAGAGCTGTTTTAAGGATTCAAAGAATTAATGTAAAGTATGTGCCCCATGACAGGTGATCAATAAAGTGAGTCCCATCCCTTTTCCTTTCCTCTCCTTTATGTAAGTCAGGACTATGTCTCCCTGATTATTCATGACTTTCTTGCAAGATCAGTTCAGGAGACTGTCTGGACCCATCCATATTATATACTTCACTACACCCTCCCAGATTGTAGGACAAGTCAACATCTGCAGACTGTTCCATGTCCTCTATCAGGCGCCTGCTGGGCCAGGTCAGAAGACCATGGTTAAGAGTCAAGCAAGATCAGCCTCTGAGAGCAGCCATATATGAAGGGAACAGGGTTCTATGTGGCTCATGTGGTCAACAAGGTTCCCAGGAGCCTGTTGACAATGGATTCAATTTCACCTCCCTTTTTTAGCCCTGGAGTGCTCAGCCCTCAAGCAGCTGATGCCGAGACAGCTGGTTCACATCATGTCCCCCTGTGTTGGCTACTTCCTCCCAGAGCCTGTTTAGAGATGGGCCTGCTCCTCTGAGCATGGTAGTCAATCAGGACTCCCCTTCCTGCACGGAATTCCACCCCTGATACCAGGCATGCATACCTCCATGCAGTCAGACCACTGGATATTTTCTAAGGGTCTCCCCCTGGGCCCCTCTCCATCCTCAAGAAGAGGCAGAGCTATATAAAGTCTGGGGGGAAATACATAGCTGTGCATTCAAAGGGTTTTCTAGAATAAAAGCCATGATAATAGCCAGTAACATTAGTATAACACTTCGAAGTTTCTGCAGAACTTTTATCCATTTACACCCTGTCAAAAAGCATGCTAACTGCTATAATGAATGATCCAAAATTTCAGTGGCTTTAACATCATAAAAGTATTTCTTGTTCTCATTACAGTTGCATGCAGGGGCAGAAAGGAGGGGAAACTCCATCTTGCATAGACACTGGGGAACCAGCCTCCTTTCATTTTATGGCACCGTCATCCCCTAGAGCCTCCAAGTCCTCCAGTTCTAGAGCTGAGACAAGGAAAGAGAGAGTATGCGAGATCCTGTAGGAGGTTTCTATGGGCCCAGCCTGCATGTGGGCAGGGTTCCACCCTCACTCAGGGCCAGATCTCAGTCAACATGGTCCATATACTTCAGGGGAGGAAAGGAGACAGGACTTGGCAAACAGCACACCGTCTTTGCTATAAAACCATGAGACAGGTAGTGTTTTTCCGCACAGCAGACACTAAGGCTCAGAATGGTTGACATGACCAATACCACGGTCAATAAATGGACAGAGCAGGATCCGAACTCAAGTCTTCCAGCTCCAGTCCATCCTTCATCTCCCTCCTGTGGATACATGTTGCTGAGCAAGCTCCAGAGTCTTAAGTATAACCCAGGTGCTGCCCATGCCACCTCCTTTTCTCCTTACCTCCAGGTATTTGAAAGCCAGAGAGATATTACTACATGACTCCTTCCCACTAACTCCCAACCAACCCCTTCTCCTTCCAAACCACCAGCGTCAGATCAAGCCCTCATCTTTGAGCCCTTTCAAACTCAGCCGGGACAATGAAGGCATTTAATAAGCACGTTTACATTTTTGGCCCTGACTCAGGAAACATGGCCCTTGACTTGAAAGAGCTCACAGCCTAATGAGAAAGACAGGAATGCAGGAAACCACTGTAACTAGACTTGATCAGACAACAGCAGAGGTCTCTACAAAGTGCTACAGGAACACAGAGGAGCGAGAGATTGATTTTCTCAGGCTCTCAGAGCCAGTCACAGAGAGCAAGCAATGTTCGTGCTGAGCCATGAGTCAGGAATATCTTAGCAGACAAGGTGGATGAGGCACCGAGGTCAGAAAGGAGCACGTGCACAGACATGAACAGGGAAATGAGATGTTTGGGCAAGTCCCCCATAGAAGAGAGGGAGAATTCCATAAGGGATTCTCGGAGATCTGGGATCTCAGATTCTGGGGCCCAGTAAGGTATTCTGTTGCAGAAGATCTCCCCACACCCTCTGACCAAAGGGCAGGGTTCCCATGTGCTCAAGACTGTTACTTACCTAGAGTGCAACGAGACATTGCTTACACAACAGTTTGCTATTCAGAGGCCATTAAACATTATCTCACCACACTCATTGTTTTGCCAATGAGGAAAGCAAATCTCTGAAAAAGTTCAGCCTCTCCGCTGTTAAGCAGCAGGACTAAAATGCAAGCCCAGATCCTGTGCTCTAAACCCAGGTATTTCTACCTGTGTCAGTAGATGGGGAGGGGTGCCCTGGGAAGGGGCGCTGCAGGGCCCTTCCAGTGTCTCTATCAGAGTCTTTTCTAAAATGAATGGAAGTGGAGGGGCGCCTGGGTGGCTCAGTCAGTTAAGCGTCCAACTTCAGCTCAGGTCATGACCTCGCGGTTCATGAGTTCAAGCCCTTCCTCTGGCCCCACGCTGCCAGTGCGGAGCCTGTTTGGGATTATCGTTCTCTCCTCTCTCTTTCTGCCCCTCCCCTACTCGTGCTTTCTCTCTTTCAAAATAAGTAAATAAACTTCTTGTAAACTTCTTTTTTTTTTTTTTTTGAGAGACAGAGGGCAAGCAGGGGAGAGGCAGAGAGAGAGGAAGACACAGAATCCTAACCAAGCTCCAGGCTCTGAGCTGTCAGCACAGAGCCTGATGTGGGGTTGGAACCCACGAACACGAGATCATGACCTGAGCCGAAGTCGGGCACTCAACCGATTGAGTCATCCAGGGGCCCCAATAAATAAACTTAAAAATAAATAAATAAATAAATAATAAATAAATAAATAAATAAATAAATGGAAATGGAAATGGATAACAACACCAATTCTTTTTCCTTCCCATCCTCACACATGGAGCTGAGAGCTAATTTTGAGAATCCATTCCTAGCGGATCCTACTTCAGCACCCCAACCTAAGGAATAAAGAGATTTCCCCTGACTCTGGGGAGCCCCTATCATCCCTGCCCCCAAGTCATCTCTAGTTTCTCCCAGGAAGTCACTAGAAGACAGAACAAACAGTAGAATCAGGGACAGATAATGCCAGATGCCAACACAGAAGAGAACACCATCTTTTTGTGCTCTGTGACCTTCACAAACCCACTGGGGACTTACACAGAAAAACATGAGGGCAGCAAGCACCTTGTCTGCAATGTCACTCTGCCTTTACCTCCCTCCGTCCCCCATGCCCAGGGCCCTTCATTTCTCTTTCTCCTCATTCTTTCCCTCAGCCCAGAATTGGATCGAGAGAGCAAAGACTGATGTTTTCAGTGAGGTTCTCTGCAGGGAGACGTGCCTGCTGGAGTTGACCAGAGTTCCTTCCTTCTCCTGTAGGAAGAATGCTGGGCGAATGAGGGGGCCTGGTGCTCCTCCCAGGGGACATGAAGGCCAGCACCTCAGAAGCTGCTAGTTCTAGCTTGGGGCAGAGATTCTTCAGAAATGACAGAAACCCAGGGCAGGGGCCGCTTTCCACCTCTTGTTCACTTAAAGAAGCAGCCATATTTTCCAAATCGGAAAGGGAGCTATAGTCTACTCAAGGGATTTTTTTCTGATTTATTACATTTGTTTATATGCAAAGCCCTATAAAGGTATGCAGATTAAGTTACATGAAGTTATGCATTACTGAATTATATTCATTTAAAAGAATAATACATAAATATAGGACTATCCCTAAAATCCAGTGTGTAAGGCTGCCTTTGGTACAAGAGAACATAATTCCTTCTGCAATTGTTTCTCCCTACAATGAGTGGCAAAGGAGGAAACAAGAAAATGTGGTGCCCCAAAACTGAAAAAGATTTGGGGACAGGTCTCTTTAGATAGCACCTGGTAGAGGAAGGAATTTGGGGCCTCCTTAACTGTGTTGCAAATGCCTCCTGCTCTGTGCCTCCATTATTGCATTTATCACATTATATTGTAAAACATTTGTTTTCTGTAGATACCAGGGTCTCTTTGAGGCCAAAGACTGCACACTTCTCATCTTAAACACTCTGTGCTCAGTGCAATGCCTCATAGGAGCCCAATAAATACATGTCAGGTGATTCATCCATGAATTGGGACACTATAAGTTGTGCCCACCAGTAAACCAATACTGTCTACACTTGTTACAGTCTGTGTTCTTAAATTTACTTGTTTCCTTAATGTCAAAGTAAATTTCTTCAAAAACAAAAACAAAAACGTCTGTTGGTTGAACCACGGAGAGAAGGATTTGTCCATGCCTACATTAGTGAAAGCAAGATCAAGGTCCATTGTAAAGGGAGATGAAGACCTTGCATGAAGAAAATTGTCAAGCCTTAGGCAAAAATTCTTTTTTTTTTTTTTTTATTTTTAACATTTTTTATTTATTTTTGGGACAGAGAGAGACAGAGCATGAACGGGGGAGGGGCAGAGAGAGAGGGAGACACAGAATCGGAAACAGGCTCCAGGCTCCGAGCCATCAGCCCAGAGCCTGACGCGGGGCTCGAACTCACGGACCGCGAGATCGTGACCTGGCTGAAGTCGGACGCTTAACCGACTGCGCCACCCAGGCGCCCCAGGCAAAAATTCTTAAAGGAACCTGAGTTAAGAGTGTGCAGCCAAGCCCCAGGCCATAGAAATTCTGAGGGTCATTCAACACAAAGGAGTCAGGAAACCAGTCTGAGAGTGGAGCCACCCGCCAAAAAAGCAGACAGTTCATCCCAGAAGATCTAGCATGAACTTGCTGAGAATTTCCATCAAGAGTCCCTGGAACTTCAGCACAGGGATCTTTTATAGGTGCAGCCAACCACACCGTGGCATCTGTCTCCTGGGGTGTCTTCTGGGCAACGCAGATAGAGCGAGAGTCCATTGCAGCTGCCTTTTCATGAACTGTAGGGACCCTCACACATTCTTTTTTGCTTGTACCTCAAAGGACAACGCTTCACATGCCTGTCCCCTGCTAATTCCAAAGAGAGGGAGTTTGATGACCTTGTGGACATGAGCACTATCTACACAAATAAGGAAAAACAGCTGGCTCTGCTTAGTTAATACAATTCTGTTCCATTTATGGGAACAAACATCTCCCTCACCAGGGAGCTCAACAACAATAGATGTACCAAGCACTTTCCATACAGTAGACACAGTGGATACAGCCATGTATTAATTAGCTAGGCTACACTTCCGTAACAACCCCCAAAGTTCAGTGATTGAAAACACAGGAAGCTGGCTTCCTTCTCATGTGACAGCCCAGGGAGGATGTTCAGGTCTTCCGCCACCGTTCGGGGACCGAGGCGGCCAGCTTCCACAGCAGCCTCCAAGGTCCCTTTGGGCCTTGTCACCATTTGCAGAAAGTGGCAAAGTAGAAAGGAAGCAGCATGGAGGAGGCACTCTCCTCTCTGGGCCTGAAGGATACATTCCAGTGGGAAAGACCTGGTCTCTCCTAATTGCCACAAAGGCCGAAAGAAGCAGGGAGCTACCTTTCTAGACTTCCTCACCCCCAAACAGTTGGGCTAATCAAGCACAAGGGGCCATGGCAGTGGGAAGTACCCTCCTGGTGGAGACCCTCTCCGGGCTGGTTCCTGGGCTCCCCTTCCCCCTCACCGCAGTCCCCAACGCGCCTGCAAGGTGGGGTGTATCGCCCACCCCAAAGGCACTCCCTCACTCAGTCAACATATATTTATTGTTCGTATCATATACCAGGCATGGGGCTAGGTGCTGGGGACATAAGTCACACACAGCTGATGTCTCCACAGAACTGACATTCTTGTGTGCTGGAGATGCAAGACAAAAGCCAACCAATCCTTCAACACAATTTCCTAGAGCAGTAACAGTTTTAAAGGAAATAAAACAACCATCATGGGAGTGAAAGTGTAGAGTCAGAGGGCTACTTCGGATGCAGAGGTCAGAGAAGCCCTCCCTGAGTCCTAAGAGGAGAGGGGACAGTCACACAGATGGCAGAGAAGGCTTGGGCCCAGCAGCAAGTCCCAAAGCCTAAAGCAGGAATGGACTGGGCAAGTCTGAGGACCAAAGGGAAGGCCAGCATGGACAGTGCCCCATGGGGAGGGCAGTGGCCTGAAATGAGACGAGAGAGGTGCACAGGGCCATGTTGCAAAGAGTGAGCCACGGTAAGAGGTCATTGGATACTCAGCTAATGCTTATTGAGCCCCAGCTAATGCTTATTGAGCCAAGAGACTGAAGATACTACACTGAAGAACAAAATCCCTGCCTTGGTGGAGCCCACACGTGCCTGGGAGAGACAGAGTCAATAAACAAATGAATACATAAACAATATCACATCAGGAAGTGGGCAGAGCTCTAAGGGAGATGAAGCAGGAAATAAGAGGAGATTGATGGGGCTGCTATTGTACACGGGACAGAAAGGCAAGGCCTCTGGTGAAGTGAGCAGGCCTGAAGGAGGTGAATATCTGAGGGAACAGCATTCCAGAGAGCTCCTAGGTTTGCCCGATAAAATACAAGATGCCTGATAAAGTACAGGATGCTACTTTTGAAATTCAGATAGGGTCACCTGGGTGGCTCAGTCGGTTAGGCATCTGACTCTTGCTTTCGGCTCAGATCATGATCTGATGGTTCATGGGTTAATGGTACAGTGATAGCATGGAGCCTGCTGGGGATTCTCTCTCCACCCCTCCTCTGCACTCTCTCTTTCCCTCTCTCTCTCTCTCAAAATAAATAAAATAAATTTTAACAAAGAAAAGAAAAGAAATTCAAATAAACAAATATTGCACAGGGCATACTTGTACTAAAAATGATTCATTGCTTATCTGAAATTCACTGTTAGCTGGGCACACTGTATTCTCAGTTGCTAAATCTGGTGACCATGAGAGAGAGGGAACAGAAAGTGTGAAGGCCCCGAGGCAGGAACTTGCTTGGCATGTTCACAGCGCAGCATGGAGACTGCTGTGGGCGGTGAGGCTGGAGGGGACAGAGGCCACACATGCAGGGCCCTAGGGTCCTGCAAGCACTCTGGATTTTCTTCTACGTGGAGTGGAAGACCTGGGAGGGTTTTGAGCAGCTGTGTGAAGGACAGAAAGAGAAGACACAGGGCTGCTACTGTACTCGTCCCACCTCCAGAAGGTTCAAATGGAGGAGGTCGAAGATCAAGGTTATTCCAGGTTCAAATGTTCCACTGCACTATGCCTGCCACTGTGTAGCCACAGAGATGGGAAGAGGAGAGTTTGGGGACCACTCTGGCTAGGATACTCATTCCATGGGCAGGGATCAAGTGTACCCTCTCCCGACTCCCTTTCTCTCATTCTTCTCGAGGAAACAGCATTCCAGAGAGCTCCTAGGGTTGTCCGATAAAATACAGGATGCTACTTTTAATAATCAATGTGGACCGGAGGGCTCGTCAGGATGTCCAGGGCTTGGGCCATCACTATTTCTTCATCACTGTTGCATAGAGATAAGTGCAATTCATGCTGCAGCTCCCAGGCCTTCATGTACCCCCCAGGCACAGTCCTGGAACCCACGGGCACAGCCGCCATGACACCACTCCTTCTTTCCACCCAAAATGGAGCAGAGTCCATGCCTGGAGAAACTGGCCTAACTGTTCTTCTGTCTCTTTTCTTGACCTATCTGTTCTTCTATCACGTCTACACCATGAAAGTTGGGAAGGAGGGGCTGGGTTTCTTTGGGTCCCATCACTGCTATCGATTCTCTGCCCTGCCGTCAGCAGTCCTGTGCCTACGGTCTGGACTCCTGGTGTTCCAGCTGTCAGCTTTAATCATCAGCAAGAGTAAACACAGGCAGATACGGTTTCCAGGATGCTCTGTAAAACTTCTCACACTGAGCTTGAAAAGGAACATTTTTCTGGGATTGACTGGGGACATGTGACTCTACAAGCAACCAGAGTCCAGCTAAGGGAGGATAAGGAAATTACCAGGACAAGGCCAGTGGCAGGGGTGGGGGGGGGGGGGAGGTCCTTCCCTTAAAGATGCGATGGAAAGAGGTTTCCTTATGACTTCTTAAGAAGAAGCTCTAGACCTCAGTTTCCAATAGCAGCAACTGATTCCAATTGCAGTGATTGAATGATCCTGTACAAAGAGTATTGATTCAGGAATTGACTCGAGAGTTATAGATCTACCTAGAAGGACTTCTCCAGTGATTTGTCTCTGTCCTTGGCTTTGTCCTATAAAACATCTACTTCAACAGCTTGAATAGAAACATGTCAAGTTTACAGAGAACCCAAAACACTGACGAACCAGGGGAAAAACCTGAACTAGCTGGGTAACCTTGGGCAATCTGCTTAACCATTCTGAGCTGCAGTTTCTGCATCTGTAAAATAAATAATAAATCCCACCTCTGTAGAGTGTTCTGGGGATTAAGAGATGCCCTATGCAAAGTACCTATCCCAATGTTTGGCACAAAGAACACACCCGGTAAGTAATAATTCCCTTCCCTCGGTTTTGTCATCTGTGAAATGGGCATGATAAAAGTATAAATGTCATCAGAAACTGAAACCCAATTCACTTTGGAAAGAAGACTTAGTTGCTGGATAATGACCACAGGCTACAACAATAGACCAAAATCAAGAAAATGAACATTAATAAGCCGTGCAATTAAAAACTAATAACGGCACAGAGAATACAAGCTTGATAACAATTCCAATGAAAAAGACCCGAGAGTTTTAATTAGTCACAAGCTCAGTTTGAAAGCAGAGTGGGACACGTTTACCATGAGAAGCTTATGCAATCATAGGTTACATAATAATAATAATTAACATATACTGAACACTTAACTACATCCCAAGTGATAGTCTAAGTATTGTTCTTTACTCCTTTAATGCCCTCAACAACACTATGAACTGCTACATTTATCACTAGTTTATAGATGACAAAACTGAAACAGAGAGAGGTTAAGTACATTGTCTATCGTCACATTAATTTGTTAATAGCAAAGCTGGGACAGAAATAGCAGAACTGGGCACAGTTCAGACCACATCTGAAGTTACTGGGTTAGTTCTGGGTACCGCATCACATACAGCCACATTGTCCCTGCCCTGATGTACCCCAGCCTTCAACTGTTCTGTGCCATCAGGTCAGGGGGTGGGGGAGAGGTCAGGGGTCACATAGCTTGGAATTAAGCCACTCACCCAGGCCCAGGCTGTAAAGGCAAAGCCATTGCATCAAGGTACCCACATTGCTCTTTAAGATCATGTCGCTGCCTATCAGACAAGGGACTTCGCGCCTCAAGATAGGGCCTTGGGTGCCCTATTGCCCCTGAATTGTCACATTTCTTTCCCCCCTCCTCTTCCTCAGCTTATTCAACTGATCCCCACATGTTAATGCTGTCTGCCCTAAAAACTGCTACAGAAGACTGAGGCAAGCTGGATAATTCTTTGAAATCTCATAACTTCTAAACATTCATGCAAATTTTGTACTCTCTTCCATACTATATCTGGGTTTGTTTTAATGTAAAAATAATATTTTAAGTGACTTACCACTGAGTAAAATTGATGCTCCAGAGTGATGAACCGTGGTTTTCCTGCAGCTTTGTAGAAACCCTAGCACACTGCTACACGTCCCCAGTTTGAAAAGCTCAGAACTGCAGATGCATCTTTCCTAACATGGAAAGATGTCCAGGGCACATCATTAGGTGATAAAAGCAGGTTACCAAACAGAATGCACGGTATGACCCTATTCTTGTACACTGCCTGGAAGGTTACAAGTACACCAGTATGTTAACAGAGGTTTTCTCTGGGCTGTAGGAACATGGGTGATTTTTCTTTTGTTCTTTTTGCTTCTTACATCATGGAATTATTCTACAATGCACATATGTATTTTTTGTGGGGTGATGTATGGGGTTTTGTGGTGGTGGGCTTTGGGGGGGGGGGATTAGTTTTGCTTTTTAAGATTGACGAGTTTGAGCTGCCTGAATCTTTCAAACACTTGCTCCAGCAGGCTATGCCTTTCAGCCCGTGAGGTCTTTGCCATTGGAAGCAGGGGGGTCGAGCTGCAAAAACTCCGTGCACGTGAATTTAACTTAGGCATCCTCCCTGGCACCTCACCTTGTCACTCCATTGACTTCATCAGCTGTGACCTCAAATATCTGAGATGCTCCTATAAACCCCTGTTGCCTGTGAAGTTTGCTGTGGGGCAATCCCCAACCCTGCTTAATCATTCAGCGAAAGTTTTCTGCATCCTGCCCACATCCTCCCAGCAACCAACTCCAGGTGGGACCACGGTCTTGCCTCTCAACCTCAGCCTTAATGCCATAGACCCAGGAGGGAAGCCTCCCACACTGGGCTGGTCCCCACACTGCGCACGCTCCCTATGTCTTGTCACAGCTCACTGCTCGTTTGGAACGTATGGCTTGACTCCCTTCTTCCCTAGAGGTTGCCCCACCTCAAGCTCAGTTCCCCAGTCTTCTCTCTCTACCTGGTTCTAAGGTCTCAGTCAGGTCCCCTTCCTACCTCACCCGTGATACCTTTAATTGTGATTATTTGTTGCACAATTATTATGCGGCAAGCGCGTGCTAAATATTTTATATCCATTGTCTTTCAATTTTCATAATAATCCTTTAAGGTAACTTTCATAGTCCCCATTTCACAGGTAAAGAAACTAAGGCTCAGGGAGATGGAGTGAGGCTTAAGATCTAAGCTAGGCTCACCTGGGTAATGTTTGAGGTTGTTCATGAGGCTGCAGTCAGATGGTGGCTAGGGATAAAGTCATCTCAACGACTTCTTCCTGACATGCACGTGTCCAGTGGTCGACGCTGGCTATAGGTTTGGACTGGGCCATCAGCCAAAACACCTGCATGCAGTCTCTCCATATGGTTTCTCTACTCGGGTCAGTTTGGGCTTCTTCAGTTAGAGAATATGACTGAAATCCAAAGACAGCAAGATGAATTTTTAGGACCTAGCCTCTGAAGTCACACAGCATCACTTCTGCCATCTTGTATTGGTCATGACAGTCACAAAGCTCTGTCCAGTTTCAAGCGGAAAGAACATAGACCCCACCACTCAATGGAAAGAGTGTCGTCGCACTGCAGGAAGAACACGTGGATGGGATATATTGTGGCAACCACGTTTGGAAAAACTGTAATCTGCCACAATCACATCACTGGTACATTGGACACAGCCAGTATCTGAACCCAGATCTGCCTCACTGCAAAGCCTGTGCTGTTAAACCATGGTAATACACTGCTAAGAGAGATTCATAATGCCTAAAGCTCTGAGCCTGCGACACAGAATATAAAACATCATGACAACATTACCCAGCAAGCATGTCCAGAAGAGGGAGGCCAAGATGTTGAGATGCCCAGAAACAATGTCATATGATTTAACAAACGGTTGAGAATATTTAGCCCAAAGAAGACAAAACTGAGAAATGAAATGACAGCTTTCTCAAATATGCATATTTTTAAATTTTCTTAATGTTTACTTATTTTTGAGAGAGAGAGAGAGAGAGACAGAATCCAAAGCAGGCTCCAGGCTCTGAGCTGTCAGCACAGAGCCCGACACGGGGCTTGAACCCATAAACCATGAGATCATGACCTGAGCTGAAGTTGGACAGTTAACCACCCAGGTGCCCCAGCTTTCTCAAATATATTAAAGGCAAACATGTGCAAGAGGAAAGACAGATTGTGCATTGCATCCCCAGAGATGAAAGAGACAGATAGGCAGATCCAGCCCATCATGGCAGTTCGGTGCAGAAGGCAGAGCACTGAGCTTGAATGTAAACAAACCAAGTTTACCTCCCAGCTGTACCTCTTACGCAAATCACTTATCCTTTCTAGGCCTCATTTTCCACATCTGTAAAATAGAGATAATAAAGCCTGATCTCCAGGATTTCTGTAAAACTTAGGGATGATACATGCATAGCAATCTGACATATAGGAAGCACTCAATAAATGACAGCTGCTATTATTGTTATCATTATTATTTGCTGCTGTTGTGGTTGTTCATTAGAGCTATTCAGCAGTGGGGTGGGCTGCCTGGCAAAAACACGAGGTGCCCTGAAAGGATGCTTATACTTAGCAAGGAGAAGTATCTGGATGAAACGATGGACTGAAAACCAGGAAGTTCTTGGCCCTTGCCCACCCCGGGCCACCAGAGATGAAAGCCAACCCAGGAAGACCCCATTGTCCCTTGGATGGACTTAGCCTTGGGACCTGCTGGGAGTGGGACAGCACTGGCTAGGAAAGAATGAAAGGAAACAGGAAGGCATGAGGCTGAGATGGCAGCACTGGGTCTCTGGGGAGGTGTGGGAAGGCAGCAGAGGTCTTTGGGCAAAGACCGTGATTAGAATCATAAAGATGTTGGTGGGGTTCTGGAAGCATCCATCTAGGCAGGGTTCCTGGGGGCAGGCTCCAATCCTGAGTGGAAGGCCATGGTGAGACTGAGTTAGGGCTGGGCCCCAGACAAGAAGGGTGACTCCAACAAGCACTGGTTACAAATCAGGAAACCAATTCCCAAATCAGATCTTATAGCCTCGCAAACAATATAGGGGCAGGAGGGAAGGGAAGCAAGGAAGGCGTGGGGGAGGGAGGAGGTACTCAATCCCAATGAACATCTTGTACAGTAGCCACTATGTGCCAGAGGTAACTTCACATTTTATGACTCATTTAATCATCACCATGATCCCCTAAGGTGTCTGTTATTATTATCCCCATCTTACAGGGGAGGAGAGTGAGGTATAGAGAGGCTAAGGTGCTTGCTCAAGTTCCTAGAGCTAGAAGTTGCCAGAGTCAGGTTTGACCTCAGGAAGTCTGGTTCCAGTGGTGTGATCTCTACCACTCTGCTCTCCCGTCTCTGTAGGTGCTAGCCAGATGCATACACCACTTCATTTCGTTTTATTTTTAAGGGTAGTTATTGCTGTTCCTATTTTCAGAGGCCCATGGACGCTCAGAGGAAGAGAAGCTTCCTTGATATGAAACAGCTCATAGAGAACTGAAGCAGGACATTGACACAGGTCTATCAGCTCTTGCAATCACAACCAGGCACAAGGACACAGGACCCACCAGAAGATGTTAGCTACCAGCTTAGAGCAGCAGGACCAAGTGATTCCATTTGCTACAGCCAGAGGCCATGAGCCAAAGGTATCCGGGCCTGCCTTGGGCTGAGTGGGCCCACGGGATGGACAGCTGGTCAAATCTCAGGGTCATGGCAGGGTCTCAGTGATTTAACAGGGACAATACCCCCAGGACAGGACACCTGTTCCCTCCCCCAACCCGCCCCCAACCTCCCCAACAAATGCAGCCGTGCTTGGACTTGCGGTATCACAGTGATAAATTCCACTCTCTGATGGCAAAACTCCCGGGCCCCATCCCTGTCTGCCTGTTAAGCTGCAAGACCTTTCCCTGTGTCACCAGGGAAAACCTCGGAGAAAAGGAAAAAGACTGGGTTTCCAGAACATTAAACTCCCATTGCCACTACTGCCTGCCAATCTCCCTGCTAATCACTTAGAGCCAATGCACCTTGGAGGAAGGGGCAGTGGGGGCTGCTCACTGCAGCCCTGCCTACTGACAATCCTTGTCTTTTCAGCAGGAAGGGACCTTGGAAGGTCAACTTGTCCCTTCTCCTGCCCTGGCTCAGACTCACTTCATGCAGAGAAAGAAAGCTGGCCGAGCCAAAGGGACAGGTCTCCCTCCACATTTTGTGACAAAAATATCAACCAGAGTTTATCCAGGAGCCAACAAATATTTAGTGAGCACTTTCCATGTGCCAGACGCTGGGCTGATTAAATAGGGCTCCAGCCCTCTGTCTACAAAGCTTCTAATCAGGGGCTTGAGCAACAAGGACCAAGGAAAGGAGTGTTCTTCAGATTTCGGGATAGAAATGCTGAAAATTTCTCTCCTCCACCCCTACTCCATCGTCTCCACCAGCACCCCACAAAGCACACATTCTTCCTGCCTTCTTTTCTGGCTTGACTGGACTAGGAAATACTTTCATGCGAAGCATCAGACTTTTCCAACACAAAGGTTCAATGGAGTTTTGCCGGCAGCGGGCCATAATAAAAAGATGACTGAATTGAGCATGCAGTTGAGAGACGGGGTCACAGTATGAACCTGGAAGAGTCTCTCTCAGCCCCAGTGATTCTCACATGCGTTATCTGTAAAACGGATTAAGTTTACCACCCACTTCATAAATGGTTCATCCCATTGCAATCTCGTTAAATAAACCCAGCTCCCCATGCTGATATATAATAAGAGTGTATGATATATATGATATCATATATGATAAGAGTACATTTTAGGGGCGCCTGGGTGGCTCAGGTTAAGCATCCAACTCTTGATTTCAGCTCAGGTCGTGATCTCACAGCTCAAGGGATCGAGCCCCACATCAGGTTCTATGCTGATAGCTTGGAGACTGCTTGGGATTCTCTCTTTCCCTCTCTCTCTCTGCTCTCCCCTGCTTGCTCTCTGTCTCTCTCTCAAAATAAATAAATAAAGTTTTAAAAAAGAGTACATTTTAGAAAAAATACACATAAAGCAGTGACTCTAGGGTGTGGGGAAATGGACCCTTTTATACACTGCTGGTAGAAGTATAAATTGGTGCAACTTTTTGCATGGGGGACAGGAGGAGAAATGGGCAATAAGTTACAAGGAAAACTCACTGTACTCACCCTTTTCCTCAAAAATCTTCTTTCCAGAAATTTACTTAAGGTGTATTAAAAGAGATACGTTAGACCAATGGTCATCACAACATCACTTATAATTATGCCAAAAGCTATGTATAATTTAACGTTTAACATATGATATTTAACATTTTAGAGAACTGCCCATAATAAAAAAAAATCACAGCTGAATATCCAACACCTATCTTAAGAAATAGAATATTCATGCTGTACACCTGAAACTAATGTAACACTGTGTGTCAACAATACTAAAAAAACAGTCTGTTGAAATAAATATACATAGTATTCTTAACTGCTCCCCCCCAAAAAATAGGATATTCACTACAACTTCAGAATCTCCTGCATGCCCTATCCAATCCCACTACCCCAAATTTTGTACTAATCATTCTTTTCCTTTCCTTCATAATTTTACCACACATCTATGTATCTCAAAAAAAAAAAAAAGAAAGAAAATTTTTCATTTTTCCTATATTTCCTAACGTTTATTTTTGAGTCAGAGAGAGACAGAGTGCAAGCAGGGGGAGGGACAGAGAGAGAAGGAGACACAGAATCCAAAGCAGGCTCCAGGCTCTGAGCAGTCAGCACAGAGCCAGACATGGGGCTTGAACTCACAAACCTCAAGATCACGACCTGAGCCAAAGTCAGACACTTAACTGACTGAGCCACCCAGGCACCCCTCATTTTTCCTATTTTTGATCTCTATCTAAATGTGGTCAATTTGTCCATGATTTTAGATCTAACTTGCTTTTTCACCCCACAAGTTAGATGATGATGATTATTATATATAATCAATATTTATTTATACACTTACCATTTTCTTTTGTCACCTTTCATTCTTGTACTTCAAACATCTGGGGAGTGTTTTTCTTCTTCCTGGTATATATCTTAGTTCCTTTAGTGAGTGTGTCTTGGGAGTCAATTGTATCACTTTTGTTTTTAAAACATTTTTTAATTGTCTTTATTTTGCCTTCATGTTTAAGAGATCATTTTAATGAAAGTAGAATTCTACATAATATTTTCACTTAGCACTTCAAAACTATTATTCCATAGTCTTCTGACTTCTGTAGATGTGTTGAAAAATAAGCTGTGGGCCAAATGCTCATTGCTTTGTAAGTAATCTATATTTTCTCTCTATTTTTAGGATCCTCTCTTTGTCTTCAGTATTCTTCTACTTTTCTACAAAATGCGGGCCTCTTTTCCTTTATCCAGTTTTGGATTCACTAGGCTTGTTGAAAATTGGGACTAGAGTCTCTCATAAAGACTGGAAACTTTTCAGTCTTTATCTTTCTTATTACTTCCATTCTCTCTGCCATTCTTTGGGATTTCAATTATATGTAGGTTGTATCTCCTCACTCTGTCCTTTATATCTCCTATCTCTTTCATCTCTTTGTCTTTCTATTGTATTCTAGATCATTCTTCAGCAATACTTCCAGACCACTAAGTCTTTCTTCAGCTGTGTCTAATTTATTATCACATCTATCCAGTTCCTCATTTCAATGATTAGATATTTTTATTTTCTAGAAGTATTTGTTTCTCTTTTACATCTGATTAGGTTATTCTGATAGCCTTTTGTTCCCTCATTATACTTCCAATACTGTTTTATTTTGTAAAAAAAAATTAAACATATTTCTTTCATATTCCATATTGAGTAAGTACAGGTCATTATAGTCTCCGAAGCATTTGTTATTTATATTGAGTCTCTTTCATGGTAGTTCATTTCCTCATGTGTTTGTTGAATGTTGATTATGAAGCCCATGTCCCTTGGAACTTTGTCTATGGAATTCTTGGTGGCCAAGTTTTTTTTAAAATATGTTCTTTCCAAGCCCTGGGTATCTCACCAATCCAGAACACTTCAAATTTTCAGCCTGGGGTTTTGGATGAATTTGGGTTTCTCCAAGAAAACATTTATCTTTATGTTTTTTCTTCCTTTCCATTAAAGTCAAGGATGACAAGCAAGTTTCTTCATCAACTATCTTCTTCCGTGGAATGTGTTTTTTGTAGTTTACCTACTGGGATTTTCACCCTCTGGGATCCCAGTTTTGTGTAAGAATCCAGCCTGCTTGGGCTCTGAGCTCTATCTCCCATTTATCTTGTATATGACCCATATTACTTATTAAACCCCAAATAATCTCTAAGAAAATGACTAGCTGTATACATACATCACTCTTTTAGATTCATGGGGTTTGGTTTTGTTGGGTTGGTTTTTTGGGTTTGGTTTTTTTTTTTTTTTTTTTTTTTTTGGTTTTTTTGGTTTTTTGGTTTTTATCCCTAAGACATTCCCTTTATTTTGTGCCAACTCAGCCATACATTTATGCATTTTTAAAGGGGGAGGAAATATATATATATTCCATCACTTGGGGCATACTGTCCCTGGAGGAGTTTCATGGAACATCTAGTCCGTTATGTTTGATGAAAAGATAAGTATAATTATATTTATTGGCAAAGGAAAATGTCAACATAAGGAGTGAGTATAAAAAATTAAGTTACATAACAGTGTTCTCTCTGGATCATGGGTTGTTGGGTGATGCTTGCTTTATCTTTTGTGCATTTTCCATATTGTTTTAATATTTTTGCAACAGGAATTTATTATTTTAACAAAAATAGTTGTCTGCATTCTACTCACACTATCATGCAGATATGCAAACATTTGTGGCTTCTTTATTTCTCCATAACATGCTTAGCTATGCTTCTGGAGACTCCACCCTAGTGGGAAGAGTTGAACTAAGGAACAGGAATTCAGTGGACCAGACCCAGTACATGGGTCTCCCCAGATTTGCTTGGCCCTATTTGCCTCTTTCATCCAGCTACATGCTCAATAGATAGTCCCAGCCACAGCTACCACTGCCTCATCTCCTAACTCTCAGCCTTCTCCAAAGTGAGAGCTTCTGCAGATACTCCAGTGTGCCTACCATGGCAGGAGCCACAGCAACTCCAGTGCCCAGGTCTGATTCAATAAGACCTATGAAGATTCTTATTCCTCTTACCACTTCCAGAGACTCAGATAAAGGGTATGTTTTTACTTATTGCTTTGTAACAAATTACTTCAAAACTAGGGACTTAGAGCAACAAATATGTATTATCTCACAGTTTTTGTGGGTTAAGAACCTGGAGTGGCTTAGCTGGGGGGGGGGTCTAGCAATGGTCTCTCCTGAAATGGCAGTTAAGATGTTGACAGGAATTTCAGTACTGAAGGCTTCACCGCACTTCAGTTTCATGTTGTAAATTGGAGATCCACTTCCAGGATGGCTCACTCCTGTGACTATTGGAAAGAGGCTTTAGATCCTCACCAAGTAGGCCTCTCCAATGGACTACTTGAATATACTCACAACATGGAAGCTGGCTTCTCCCAAAGCAAGTAATTTAAGAGCAAGAAGGAAGACACGATATCTGTTATGACCTACTCTCTGAAATCACACATTGTTATTTGCACTTTATTCCATTTGCTAGAAGTAAGTCACCAAGACCAGCCCTCACTCATATGGAGAGGAATTAGGCTCTACTTCCTGAGGAGAGTATGAAAGCATTTGTGGACATATTTTTTGACTGCCACAAAGGGCCACATCATAGGCATGGGATCTCCTACTTCTTCAGAATCTTCCTAGAGGGACCAGAGAGCACAACCTCATAGTGCAGTAGAGGGAAATGTTGACCATTTAAAGATAGGAAAAAGTTAAAAACAGCAAATAAATGGGGGCGCCTGGGTGGCTTGCTCAGTTAAGCGTCCGACTTCCGCTCAGGTCACGATCTCATGGTCTGTGGGTTCGAGCCCCGCGTTGGGCTCTGTGCTGACAGCTCAGAGCCTGGAGCCTGTTTCAGATTCTGTGTCTCCCTCTCTCTCTGCCCCTCCCCTGTTCATGCTCTGTCTCTCTCTGTCTCAAAAATAAATAAACGTTAAAAAAAATTTTTTTAATAAAAAAAAAATAGCAAATAAATGCAAATCATCCACGGACTATTTTGAGGTGTGGTGGTTTATTGTGGCCCATCTGGAAGAAGGCCCATCTGTCTGAACAATCAAAAGGGATTTCTTGTGAAGCTGTGGCTAGCTCAGCAATGCCTTCTCTCCTTCCCCATGTCACTTTCTTTTTTTCCCTTATTTTTGCTACCCTGGGACTGCGGGCAGTAAAACTTTGGCATAAAAGTTTTGTCTCAAATTCTGTGTTCTAGAAACTTGGGTTGAAAGAAAGAGTTCATCTTGGAAATTACTGGCGCTGACATAAACATCCCTTTGGATGGCTCAATCTCTTTATACTTTCAGACTTTCAGATTTTCAGACTTTCAGATTTTCAGATTTTCTCCTCCAACCACCCTGACTCTTCCTTAACGGTAGCTGGGTAGATGGTGGATTTACTTGATCTTGTACTAATGAGAGAGGAGAACTAACCTCTGATCAAACTAACCTCTGCCACTGGGCTTGTCATCTGGTCTGGCTCTTATGCTTGGCCACAACTGATCCTGACTGGCTTGTCATCCAGGTAGACACACTAACACCCTCGACTAAAGATCACAGTTCTGGTCCTATTCCTCCAGTTGCAAAGTCCCCTGCTCTGTGAAGTCTTCATTTCAACCCCAGTCCTCCGCTCAACTACAAATTCTCTCGGCATCTCAACCAGGGCACATAAGAGCTTCCAAGTTCTGCGGCCCAACAGCCCAGGCCATGGAGAACGGAAGGACTACTTTAGTCTCATCTAATGCCCACCTCCCTTCACCTTAACTCCTGTGCCGTATGGAGGGGAATACAAAGCTGGAGACATTAAATGCCATGTTCTTGATTCATTCATACCCCTGGAATGTTTTGACCACGTCCAGTATTTTGGCCCAGGGGAGTTGGAAATGAGGACACTGGATTCTGACTCTCTTGTCCCTCCTCCATCTTTCCCTTCTTCTTCCATACCCCTTCAGCTTCCTAAGTGACTTCCATAACACCAGAGTCTGAACCAGCTCTACCCTATTGTTTATAAGAAAATTCTATGATCATATTCTATGACCAGGGAGGGCAATGAATTCAAAAATGTATCTTCCTTCTCTATGAAACCTTACCTTCAAGAGTGTTTGGTCCTAATGGACTTCGAAACAGGAAGTTGTCTCTGAGATTTAAAGCTGAACAATGACTTCTTTGTTCTAGGCGGTTCTTGCCCTTCCTAAAGCACTAAAATGTTTTGCTTTCGTGGGTGGAGAGCTTCAGGAAAACAGAAGTTTCAGGATATGGGTATACATTCAAAATACATGTTAACCATGTGATCTATCCCCTTGAAACAATTACTTTCTCAAAAAGTACCATCACTGTCATTGACCCATTACTGAGCCCACCTCCAGCTTGCCTATTTCTTTCCTCCTCCAGATCCCAGTACCAAATACTCAACTTCCCTTTCTATAGATAGCTCACTTGGGACTAATTTTCCTGGTTTTTAACTCAGGAGTCCTTCCAGGGTGTGAGTTCTTCTACTTACCCTCCTGACCAAAGTAAGAAAGAGCTCTCTCCAGCCCCATTTCCTCACCTCACAGCTAGGAAAGAGAGCTAAAACACGGGGATGTGTTAAGACATGAAAAGATGGACGTGAAGCCACTTTGCGAACCATAAAGTGCTGTACAAATATCAAGTATTGTTTCATGAAAGATGCCTTCCCTAACAGCTGAGAATGATACTTCTCTTAATGTTGCCTCTACAGATACCTGTGTCTTGAATGGTAACATTTGTCCCCAGGGGCCAGGAAGGATAAAGTCAGTATCAGGAGGGAGGCTCTTTAAGTCTCTGGGAAAATAAGGATATGAGAGGGAGCACCTGTGGGAAGTCATCTGTGGATCCACTTTGTCTGCTTGGAGAATCACTGGCTTCAGGCATCTGCTGGTGGGGCCAGCATAGAGGACCCAGCTTAGGGAAGGCATCAGGGATGTCCAAATCATGATACTGAGATGGTGGCAAACCAGACTTTCAGGCAAGCCACTTCTGTGGCCATGGACAGAGATCCACCCAGACCGCTATCAAATTCACTCTGCTGGGTAAAATAGAAGCTGATTTATGTCTCCAGCAGGTATGCCAGAGAAAATTCAAATTGATCAAAAATTAAATATTCATAGGACATTATTCATTAAGATTCATCTCACCGAGTGGATGAAATGAGGCAAGGGAAGAAATTAGCTTGCTTGAGAGTGTCAAAGTAATTATGTGATTAAATTGCAATTTATAATTTCTCCTTCAAAAAAAGCATTACTTCCTGATTTGTGTTTTCTCCTCCTTACTGTGCCCCCTTGTTGTCTAGGCCTGAGCCAAGGGCGCTCAGGGTTCATCGGAAATGGGAAAGCTCCAAACACAGTGCCTGGTCTCACTGTCTACATCCTTTCCCCCACCCACTACTAACTCCAAGGGCAGCCTTTCCACCTGGCCTCGGGGGTTTTCCCCTTTTAATGTGGAGAACAGGGCCTCCAGAAGCAAGTGGCAACCTCCCTAGAGAAGAACAGACAAATCCTCACAGAGACACTCAGATGGATGGCAGCCTCAGGCCACTACCTCTCCTTCCTCGATGAGGGGGAAAAAAACGTACAAAGTACAATTTCCCCTGTGGATCACCAGTCATCTCGACAAGGCATACCTGGATGGCCTCTTAGGAAGTCCCCTTCTGGCAGTCATCCATATTCTTCCAGAGAAGGGAGGCATCCTTCTCATACTCTTGGTTCCCCCTCCTGAACTTGATGTGAACCTATACAGAGCCTCCCTGAGACAAAGTCAGGGTCAGGTAATGATTCATGAAGTTCACCCACTGAGACTCCATCACTGAAGTTCAACAAGCCAGTTCCCCAACTCCTGCCAACAAAGGTCTCTAGGGAAAGTAGACATCGGAGTTCAAGGACCCAACAAGTTCGAGAATGAGAGAGTAGAGGTCCGCTTGGGTAGCCTACCTCCTTTACCAGGTGGATCCTCCCTACCACACTGTCCCTTCTGGTGACTCCCAAATTAGGCTAAGCCTGAATCCAGTGACAAGGGACACTCCAGAGCCCTACCACACCGAGGCCAAGGTGGCTTTAGTTTTCCAGCTATGCTCTCCAGAGCCCTGAGGGTCCTGGGGATGCTGCCGGCCATGTGGGCAGGAGGGCAGGGGCTGCTAGAGGCCACAAACCCCATTGGGGTGCTCTGCTACTTCTTCAGGTGACTTCATTTCAAGAAAGCGTTTTGCTGCTAAAAATAATCTTAGAGCCACTGAATCAGACGACCTCTCATAAGCCCCTTCCAGCCCAGAAGCCTCTGATTCTCTGACTTTAGTGGTACAGAAACAAGATGTGCTCTGAGCTAGACAAAGCCTCTATTTTCTCTTCTTACCTCTCACTTTAAGAAGAAATGCAGTCTGTCTATCTGTCTGTCTTTCTAGAATCCAAAGTCTAGCTAAGATGATATATATGGGTCTGGAGGCAAATGGATAACTGTGTTTATCTTGCCCTGTTTCTCTGTCTACACTTCCATCTTGGCCTCTCTCTGTCTCTATAACTCTCTGTGTCTCTCTCTTGCTACTGCCCAATGAAGATTTAGCGGCTGGCTCCAGCAGCTGAGAAGGGCACTATTAATTCCAAGCTTGTTTCCAAACACCACGGAGGCCTGCCCGGGTTAATTAGTTGTGCAGGCTTTTCTTCAAGTGAGCGAGCCGGTAGGGTGTTTTACAGCTCTGTCACTGCGGTTATTTGTTCGTTTTCTGTTGTATTTGGAAATACACTTATCTGACAATAAATAACGTCCACGGTGACTAGGGCCGATAAAGGCAGTGAGCAGCCCCTCAAGGGGCTTGGGGGTCACGGTCAGAAGGCTTCAAGGCCCACCTAGTTCCCCTACACCAAGAGGCACTTCCAGGCCCTGGGAGAGGCAGGAGGATGTGGGTGAGGCCAGTGCGAGGAGGCTAGAAGAGACGGGAGGAAAGGGACAGGAGCTTGAGGGTCCCAGGCGAAGGACACTGGGGATGAACCTGTGCCATGATAGAACAGACACAGAAGATTTGGTTCCAGGTCCCAGGCCCCATGCATACAAGCTGCATAACCTCACACAAGCATCTCGCCTCTGTGCCTCAGTTTCCTCACCCATAAAAAGAGAATGGTGAGGGGCACCTGGGTGGCTCAGTCAGTTAAGTGTTCAACTCTCAATTTCAGTTCAGGTTATGATCTCACAGTTCGTGAGTTCGAGCCCCACATCAGGCTCTGCTCTGACAGCACAGAACCTGCTTGGGATTCTCTCTCTCCCTCTCTCTCTCTGCCCCTCCCCCACTTGCACCCACAAGCTCGCTCGCGCGCTCTCTCTCTCTCTCTCTCTCTCAAAGTAAATAAAAATAAACTTTAAAAAAAAAGAGAACGATGATAACACCTTTCTACTCAGAGCAGTTACAAGCACCCAGGAGACAATGGAAGTAAATGTACCACACAAACAATAGAGATTTTCATTTTCCAGACGGAAAGAAGTGCTCAGGTAGACTATCCTGGATATGCGGCCCAGACCTCAGGTCTCCCTGGGAAAAAAATTAGTCCAAACAAAATCATTATGGGAAGTACTTCACACTGATCTGCAAGTACTCACTTAGGGCTCTGGGGGTGAGGAAGTCAGAGGGGGCAGACGGACCACAGGATCAAACCAAGTAGGCAGAACGGAATACCGGTAGAGGATCTGAGCTTGGGATTTAGACTGCTTGTTTATATCATTTGTGGCTATAAATGTTAGAGAAGCTACTTCACGCTTTTATCCCTGCTGAGTGTTCTCATCTGTAAAATGGGCATAATAATAGCACCTAGCTCCCTGGATTGGGGCATGAGGACCGGATGAGATGAGGACCGGATGAGATGACGTGCTTAGGACAGTAGATGGCATGTGGCAAGAGTTCAATAAACACCAGCTACCCTTGTAACACATAAAAACTGGTCAAGACATGAATTAAACCTCACTTGCTCTCATGTGTGTGAACTAACCACACACGAAGAGCCTGAGAGCTGAGCTGGGGAGGGGGCGGGGGGGGGAGGGCGCAGTAAAGGAGAATTTCAGTCTGATGGGATGTAATCAAGGAATCCTTCCAGGAGGGAAGAACAACTTCAACATGGTGTAGAGGACAAGAGACAAGGTATTCTGGTATACTGCTGAGCAAATCCTTGCGTGTTTTCCCATTATAGACTTGAAGCCAAAGCCTAAAGATCAGGAGAGGAGCCGGTCACCCCCCCAAGAGCTACCACCAAGTCACCAGCAGATGGACACAGCCACCTCCACACAGAGCATATGGAGGCAGGAAACCTTGGAATCAACCAGAGCCTAGCCCACCTCCAGTCAGGGCATGAAAAGGACTGATAGGAGGGGAGATGGTAAGGCAGGCCTGTCCTCTCCCCCCACCATGGAGAAGAAATGGGGTGCTTTTCCACCCTGATGCAAAGGAAAAGAGAATGTATGAACCCCATGATGCCTCACAGGCACAGATCATTGTCTCGAAAGCCTAGGACTACAGCTGACCGGCCTGTTTGTTCCACACCCCCACAGTGGGAATGAAAAGCAGACTGTTTGGCATCTCTACCTGAGATCTAGAATTATATTCGAATGCAAAGACTTGGACCCTTTGCAGACCTGGAGATTCTGAAAGCAAGAGACCCATGGCAGTACCCCACCCAGCAGGGCTTGAAGGGGCTCGGTGCAGCATGACCGGGAAGATGGGGGGTAGCTCTCCCATCCCAGGTCTGTGTGACCCTTGAAGGCCACAATCACTCCAGCAGGCCCTGTGGCTCCACGTGGAGATGCACAGAAATCAGCTCAAGGGCAGGAGCCAAAGATTTGCCCAGGTTGCTGCTGAATTCACAGTTGGATGCGTAAGCCAGAGAATGGAGTCACTGGAAGACTGTAGCTCTGGTGAGGCCAAAGGGAGGTACAGCTGGGAGACTGTGGCGTCAGGGGGGAAAGGTCGTCCTCAGTGATGGAGGGGACCAGGCAAACTCTCCAGCATAACAAAACCAGAAAGAACCAGGAAGAGGTAAAGGACATGAGACACCTCCCCCATCCCCATAAGTCATACAAAGAAGTCTCTTCCTCCCATCCATCCTCTCAGCCTCAAACTGAGATGCTAAGGCCTCCAAGAGGAGGTGAATGGGGTGCCTTCAAGCCAGTCCTCAGTTCCCCTCCGCTGCCCCAAATGGCCAGAGCCCAGCACTAGCTAATGCTGGAGGGGAGGGGAGGAGAAGAGCTTTGAATCAAGTTTGTAATGTAAGTTTTAAAAATGTAAAAGATTGAGTCTTAATTACCGGAACGAGGCTGTTGTAGTAACCGAAAGTGGCTGGAAAGTTATGGAACCAGACCAAGACGTCGTTAAGGGAGCTGCTCCCCAGCAGGAAAGAGAGATCTGGCACAGTGTAGCCGGGGGCAGTTACTGGAAGAAATAAAACTGCTCTGTTTATACACCAAAGAGTTGAGACTCCCCAGTAAATTGGGCCCAGTTACAGGCATACAGAAAGTAACTGGACCATGGAAACCTGCATCCCAATAGTCAGAGCACCCCAAAGAAGGATATTGAACTGGACAGACCAAACCTTTCTCCTTCTCATTCAGGCACTGCCTCACCTCCCAGGTGGAGACATTAAGTGATGGAGGAGGGATCTGTCCTCAGGCTTTTAACGAGGCACTTAGAAAGAGGAACACGATGGTTTCCGCTTACAGGAATCCTCAGTGAAACGCACTCACAGGCAGCTGGTGCAATGTGCTCGCTTCTGGTGCATTCCAGGAAGCATTACCCCGCCTCATACCAACATCATCCAGTGGTCCCCGCATGGGAGGGCCAAACAACCATGGAGGTCTTTGAGTTTCCAGGCTGCGAAAGGCTGGAGAGGAACAAGTTGGGCCCTGGGACACAGAGGCAGCACACCCAGAGGGTCAGGAAACTGCCATAGGGGCTTGATCCCCTAGTGGAAAGTGAGAAAAAAACAAAGTTTATAAAGAGCAGGGTGGGAACTGGCTCGTGGAACAAGATGTTCCCTTGGCTAGTTTCCACCCAGGGGAAAGGGAGAAACCTTATTGAGTGCCTGTACTATATTAGGCACTACATTCACCCTCACATCACTTAATCCTCCCACAACCCCGTAGGGAAGGCCCTTTCTCCATCTTGCAGATGAGGAAACTTGAGTCAGAGTAGTTGCCTCTGGTCACACATCGCTGGGATTTGAACCTCAGATCTGTCTGTATGGCATACATGGATATTTACTGCTTATATCGCCCTTTCAATAAAGGACTCGTTACCCTGCCACCAAAAGTGTTGGTTCTCGTTGCCTCCAGCAATTAGTTCCTTCAGGGACCCCTCAGCTTTTGAGTCACAGTTACTCTTTTCAGGGATGGTCCCAGCCAATGGCTGAGCAAGATGGTGGTACACAGGTCCAGCCCTTTTCTACCAGCGCAGAGCTGCTCTAACGAGCAGTGCTGCCCCAGAGCGCCCCCCTGGGACTGGCAGAGGTTTTAGCAGGTCCTCATGATGGGCTGAGACCTCCTTCCAGCCAATCCTGCATCCTGCCTTTTCCTTTCACAGATGTTAATTCCCTTCTGTACTCTTAATTTCACTCAGTGTCTGGTTCCCAGAGAACCCAGCTGGGATGCTCAATCTGACTCAGGCTCTTGCTCATCCTGACCCTTTATCCTCACTCTTAGTCACGCCTAAGGCAACACCCCTGCCCAGACAGTAACTTCCTATTGGCAGCTATGTCTCCATCCCTTCTGGAGGAAAGCTACTAAAGTCTCATGATTAGAGGAGTTCCTGAACAACCCAGTGTCCTGGACTAAGGTGTTCAATGCTCAAGGTCAGTGGCTATCATTCAACCATACTTTGAAGTCTAAAGTCCAAGTAAGCAGTCACCCTCACTGTCTCCCTTTCCCCCATGTCAATTCCACCCTTTAAATGGCCATAACATGAAATTGAGATTTAGGGTTTTAGAATATGTTGTCCTTAATGAGAATACTTTATGATTTGTGTGTTTTGCTTAAAAGGAGATGCATACAGGCGGCCTGGGTGGCTCAGTCGGTTAGGCATCCGACTTCAGCTCAGGTCATGATCTCACAGTTTGTGAGTTTGAGCCCCACGTCGGGCTCTGTGCTGACAGCTCAGAGGCTGGATCCTGCTTTGGATTCTCTGTCTCCTTCTCTCTCTGCCCCTACCCAACTTGTGCTCTGTCTCTCTCCATCTCTCAAAAAATAAATAAATGTAAAAAAAAAAAAGAAATGCATACAAGCAAAATAAAGAAAATATATATCAATTGTACTTCATCAAAACTAAAAACTTTGAACCATATCCCCAGCAAAATATTAGCAAATCGAATCCAACAATGTGTAAAAAAATATATACACCACGACCAAGTGGGATTTATCTCAGGTATACAAGCATGGTTCAACATTTAAAAATCAATTAAGGTAATCCATTACATTAACAGGCTAAAAAAGAAAAATCACATCATATCAATATATACAGAAAAAGCATTTGACAAATCCAACACCAACTCATAATGAAAACGCTTAGTAAGCTAGGACGAGAGGGGAATTTTCTCAACTTGATAAAGAATATTTTTTAAAAAAAACAGGGTGCCTGGCTGGCTCAGTCAGTGGAGCATGTGACTCTTGATCTCAGGGTTGTGAGCTCGAGCCCCATGTTTGGTATAAAGATTACTTAAAAAAATTTTTTTAATCTTTTAAAAAGAAAAAAATAGCTACAAATCTACTGCTAATATCATACTTAGTAGGGAATACTCGAACCTTCCCCACTAGGCGAAAAGACAATCCAATAAGAGACTAGTATCCAGAATATTTAAAGAACTGTTACAACTCAACAATAAAAAAACAATAACCCAATTAAAAATGGGAAAAGAATCTGAATAGACATTTCTCCAAAGAAAAAAATATACTCAATATATACATGAAAAGATGTTCAACTTCATTACTCATTAAGAAAATACAAATCAAAACCAAAATGGCATACTAGGATGTCATATCCCATCAGGATGACTATATCTAAAAAAAAGAAAAAGAAGAACATGAGGGGCACTCAGTCAGTTAAGCATATGGCTCTTGGTTTCGGCTCAGGTCATGGTCTCATGGTTCCTAGGATCAAGCCCCATGTCAGTCTCTGCACTGATAGCACAGAGCCTGCTTGGGATTCTCTTCCTCTCCTTCTCTGCCCCTCCCCCACTCACATGAGTGCTCTCTCTCTCTCTCAAAACAAATAAATAAACTTAAAAAAAAAGGAACATGAACAATAACAAGTATTGGAGAGGATGTGGAGAAATTGGAACTCTCATGCATTGATGATACGAGTGTAAAATAGTGCAGCTGCCTTGGAAAACATTCCAGCAGTTCCTCAGGAAGTTTAAACACAGAGTTACCATATGACCCGGAAATTCCACCCCTTGGTTATACATCCAAAAGAACCTAAAACATATGTCCATACAAAACCTCATACACAAATGTTCATACGAACATTATTCATAAGAGTCAATAAGGGGAAAGAATCCAAACATCCATCAATTCGTGAATACATAAACTAAATACAGTATATCTATACAACAGGATATTATTCAGCCATAAAATGGGTTAAAGTACTTATATATGCTACCACCTGGACAACCTTGAAAGCATTATGGTAAATGAAGAAGTCTAACACAGAGGGCCACATATTGTGTGATTCGGTGTATATGAAATGTCCAGAATAGACAAATCCATAGATATAGAAAGTAGATTAGCAGTTGCCAGGGTCTGGGAGGAGGGAGAAATGGGGAATGACTGCTTCATGGGTACAAGGTTTTTTGAGGGGGTGATGTAAATGTTCTGGAATTAGATAGTGGTGATGGTTGCATAACTTTGTGAATATTCTAAAAACCACTGAAATGTGCACTTTTAAAGAGTAGGCGAGCTATATCTCAATAAAAAAAAAAACCTAAAAGTTCTAAGAGAAAACATAAAAGACTTTCCTGAACTTGGGTTAAGCAAATATTTCTCAGACGTGGCACTAAACGCACAGTCCATACAAGAAAACAAGTTGATAAATTGAATTTCATCAAAATTAACATTTTGCTCTATGAAAGACACTGCTAAGAGAATAAAATAGCAAGCCATATACTTGGAGAAACTCTTTGTAAAAAAACATATATCTGATAAAAGGTTTGTGTCCGGAATACACAACAGATCTAGAAACTCAACAATGCAAACAACCAGTTTTTTAAATGGGTTAGTGATTCGAGCTGACACTTCAACAAAGAAAACAGTTGGAAAATAAATACTACATGAGAAGATGCTCAACATAATTAGTCATCAAAGAAATGCAAATTTAAAACCACAGTGAGGTACCACTAAAAGTCTATTAAAATGTCTAAAATTCAAAGATGGCCATACAAGTGTTGGCGAGGACATGGAACAACTGAACCTTCCATGGTTCAACCATTTAGAAAAACTGGCAGGTTTTTTTTTTTAAGTAAACCTATTTCCTGCCATATTCCAAGATATTTACCCAAATGAAAAGACAGAACAAGACCATAAAAGACTTGTATAAGAATGCTTATAGCAACTTTACCTATAATAGCCCCAAACTGAAACAACCCACAAGCGCATTATTAGCAGCATGGAGAAACAAATGGTGGTACATCCATACAATGGAGTATTACTCAACAGTAAAAAAGAATGAACTACTATACGTACAACAATATGGATGAATCTCAAAATAATTATGCTAGGTGAAAGAAAGTGAAAGAATTATGTGTAAAAAAAAAGAGTACATTTTGTATGATTCCATTATATAAAATTTTAGAAAATGCAAACCAATCTATAGTGGCAGGGAACAGATCCGTGGTCTCAAGAGTTAAAGAGTGAAGAGGCAAAAAAGGGTGGGAAGGAGGGAGTACAAAGGATCACAGGGAACTTCTGGGGGTGACAGGTATGTTCGCTATCTTGATTGTGGCAACAGCTTCATAAATATGTTTAAGACTCATAAAATGTGTGAACTTAATTATGTGCTGTTTATTGTATGCCAATTATACCTCAATAAAGCTTGAGAGAGAGAGAACACTCAAGAGGGAAGATATAACTTTTTATTACAATATCATACGAAGTAGAAAAAGTCCCACTTTGATTCCACCCCACAAGACATTTATTGTTTTGGGATGGAATGATTCTAGAAGGCCTAGACGGCTGAGCCCTCCCTCAGATCCTTGAAACAAACTCTTCCTTTCTTACAACACCTTCACCTTACTGCCTGATGAATGTCAATGCATCTTTCAAGCCCTACTCAACTTCATCTACCCCTTGAAGCTCTCCTTGTCTTTTCCAAGCAGAGTTAGTCTGTGGCCCAGTCTGTGCTCTCCCATCACCTGAGACTCTAGTAATATACCCCCTCAGCATTCTAAGATGTAAGATTTGTGGTTAACGGTTCCCAAAGGATCCCAGAGGTCCACAACTTAACGTGATTTGTCATTTTCCCAAGGCACAAACTCGATTCCAGCCAGCTATGAGGTCCCCACAGAAGAGGAATAGCTGAGACAATGAGTAAGCCCAGCCACCACCCACCTCCAGGCCTTCCGAGCCCAGCCCAGTTTGGTTGGCCTCTCCTTGTTATAAAAACTATTTTTTCCCTTTGTGAAGAATGGGCTGCCCAAAGAAAAGCTATCAGCTTGTGATGGAAATGATGAGTGAGTGAAGCAGTCCAAGAAAGGGATGGTTCTTAGCCAGAAAATAGCTTTATAAATTACTTTAATCTTTTATTAAGAATCTGGAAGCATCACTTAAAAATCTTAGTTGTACTTTACAGCATTTTATGGGGAGAATTTATATACTACAGTGGCATTAACAGGATTGGAAATTTGAAAAAGCTTTGGGCCTTGCCCCTCAATAATGTCAAAAGCTCCCAGTAGTTCTAGTGAATACTCATCACATCGCATTATAATTGTACATTTAGCCATCTCTCCTTTTGTCTAAGAAGCACAGTAGTAGAGCTAGATTTTCTGGGCCCAGATCTCAGTTTACTTTATAGCTGGGTGACCTTGACCAGCTTACCTGACCTCCGTGTGCCTCAACTTCCTCATCTTTAAAATGACAAGTAAAATAGTACCTGTCTAATAGAGTTAATTTAAATGATTAAATATGGTAATACATAAAAAGCACTTAAATCAGTGTCTGACCCATCCAAAGTGCTTGATAAATGTTAGTAATTAGTTTGAGAGTTTCCTCTAAGGCAGTGTTTACATATTAGGGACCTTTTCAAAACTGCCTCATTCTCCAGTGGCTCGTGCAGTCCTTGGCACAAGGTATGTGCTCAACAGAAGTTAAAAGAACAAGTGAGTGAGTCAGTGAGTAAATGAGGTGTGGCTCTGCCATTTTATTCCCACAGTTGAGATCTCTTTATTTCTGGTACAGTGGGGGCATTTTGACACCACTAATGTGGCCAATATCCCCACCATTACCATGTCTGCCACCACTATGCGTTTGCAACCATTGGAAATTACGGTATACCACTAAGAGGGGCAGGAGGGGCAGAGAGGATGATGGCAGAGGATCAGAGAGGGCCTGTGTTCCCCCTCTGGCCAACGTGGTAGAGATGAGGACTCGAATCAGACAAAATGTTCAAGAGATATGCAAAGTTGCTTTGGGATTCAGCTAGCACCCTTGCCCCCTTAGAGTTAATTCTCTCTCTCTCTCTCTCTTTTTTAATGTTTATTTATTTTTGAGAGGGAGAGAGAAAGAGAAAGAGAGCATGAGCAGGGGAGGAGCAGAGAGAGTGGGAGAGAGAGAATCCCAATCAGGCTCCACACTGTCAGCACAGAGCCCAACACCCAGCTCCAATTCATGAACTGTAAGATCATGACCTGAGCCGAAACCAGGAGTCAGACGCTTAACCAGCTGAGCCACACAGGCGCCCCTCTCCTAGAGTGAATTCTCAACACCACACCCAGAGTGACCCTGTGAAAACCCCAACTGAATCATGTCACTCCCCTGCACAAAACTCTCCAATTCCTTCTCATCTTACTTGGAAGAAAACTCCAAATTCTCACAATGGCTTACAAGGCCCCACGTGTTCCAACCTGTGTTACTTAACCTGTGTTACATCTCTTACCTTGCTCCTTCTTGCACACTCCACTCCAGGCTTCCTGCTGGATACTAGCCTTCTTGCACTACCTCAAACTCCCCCAAGGGAGTCTTTGCACTCGCTGTTCCCTCTGCCTGGTATGCTTTTCCCCAGCAATTCACGGTTCACTCTGTCTCAGCTCAGATGCCAGGCTTTCTGTGCCCACCTCTGCAAAACCCCATGAGAACAGAGACTTTGTTTTATGATTACTCCATCCCCAACATCTCGCCCCTGCCTGCCACATAGTACTCAGTTATTACTTACTGAATGATTAGATGAATAAAACCCCAGGAATCCACTGCTTTCTGCTTCTGTTTCCCTCCCAGGGCAAGTCCTGCCCAAGGGGAGGCCTCTCCCAGCAGTGAACTGTGTCCTAAAGATGACTCTTGCACCCCAGCAGAATAAGTGGATAAAAGTATATTGTTGGAACAAGTGGGAGTTGCTGATTGCATAACAGTCTGTTGGGGAACCTCGGGGGTCCCTGGCTTGACAAAATGAATGTGCATTTGTCAGTGTTTTCAAGAAAAAGTATAAGGTATAAGATGTTTGAAAGACAAAAAGTATTGATTACTGTAGTCCCTTAAACAGCTGAAGTAATGGAGGAGGATATGAAATGCAAAGAAAGAAAGAGAAAGGAAAAACCTAAATCTGTGATGACATTCTCCCTGGGGGAGCGCTTAAAAATTGCATTTTTACAAGTTTCCTGAGTGATTCTTAAGTAACCAGCTTAGGACAGGTCCCTAGAAAAGTTTTTTGGAGATTTAGTCAAGTATAAGCCCACACATTACAGCAGGAAAGGCCTGGGCTATTAGAGCCAAGCAGGCCTGGGTTCAAATCCTGCCATTGCTACTTTTTATCTGGGGAACTCTCTGTTAGTACTTAACCTCTCAAACTCTAAGGTTCCATTTCTAGTTAGAAAGATAAGTACATCTACCCGGTCAGCCTGCTGTGATGATGATGTTAAACAACACGTGTAATGGGCCTGGAGTATAGCAGATACTTAAGAGATGGTAGTTTATTGTTGTGCATTCTGTTTCCCGAGTGCTTATACTTCCCTCCCATGTTCCATCACAAGTTGGCATTCTTACCCCTCCACTCTATGACCTCACAGAGGTGAAAACATACAGTCAAAAGGGTCAGTTCTTCTGCAAATAAGAAAGTCTTCTTTCCTAAAGGTCCTCTTTCCTCCTCTAGAATAGATCAAGGAACATATTTTTGCCACTAACTACCCCATTAATCATTAACAATAAATTTTTATATTTTTACAGTCTTCAGTCTGCCAAGGCTTTCACCTATAAAGCGTGAGAAGGTGGGACAGGCGCCTTTATCACTCACTCGCAGAGGTCTGGAAGTAGCCTGTGTGCGTGGCCAGAGTGTGGGGGCGCCGGGACTTAGAAGCCACAAACCCTGTGCACTCTCCATTAGGCTACATTCCCCACCGTCAAGACCTCAGGACTCAAACCCTGAGGCCAAAGAGGAAAAAGAGGCAGGGGGCATCCACCTCCTGTTGCTTCCTGCTCCTCTAACGAAGCAACATGGCTGTGGAGTGACGGCTGGAAAATAAGGGGTTAGCAGAAGTCCATCTCCCAAGCTTGGCCGCGCATACCCCAAAGACTTCATTCCTCGGAAGAGACGCTCCCGTCTTGCAGCCACAAGGCGTCTCTGCCTTCTCATTCCACCCAAAGCTGCCAGCCTTCCGCAACTCCACACCCCCACCTGCTGGAGACTGCCTTGTGCAGAGCCTGACCGGCCACAGGCCACGTTGGACAGCTGCTCCCTGAGAGCCCCCCACGCACCCTTCTGGGGCTGCTTTGGGGGCCAGAACAGGCCAGAACAGGGGGAAGCCCTGCTATTTCTTTCCCTGTCTTACTGTAAATCTTAATCCTTGATAGTGGGTGAACTCGTTGCTCTCTCTGACCTTCAGTTTCTCCCAAGTAGTAACCAGCCCTGACTTTCCCCAGGTTACAAGTAGTAACCAGCCCTGACTTTCCCCGCCCTCCTAGGGTGAAATGGGATAGAATAATAAGACACCCACTCTGCCAGATGGAAAGAATTGGGCCTTTGGAGAGGACGCGGCTATAAATTTCAGAGCTAGGGGGATAAAAGCAGCAGCATTCCCAGTAAACAAATGGAGAACCAAAGTGAGCAGCTGCAAAAGAGACTTTATTTATTCACGGATTTACACAATTCCTCAGATACATTAATTGAGCACCTACTCTGTGCCTACCAAGTGCTGTGATACATGGATGAAAACTCAGTTGCTGTACTTTGAGTCCTACAAACTGCTCATCACCTTTGTCCTTTCCACCTTCACGTTGCTGTTTGCCTTTTGAATATTTTCCCCTGCGCTCTTAGTAACCCTCATTCCACTATACGCAAATTCTACATCCACAACACTCTCCAAGAACTTTCCATATATCCTCCTTCTCACAGTAACTAAAACCTGGCCTTACCCCAAGGACATTGGTTCCCTTGCAGCCCTCTTGCATGAAAGTGGCTCTTGCTCCCACGAGTTCCATTTTCCAGCCAAGAAGGGTGCACTTGGAGTCAGCAGTCTCCCACCATCCCTTGCCAGTTCCATGCTATTACTCTTCTACTCTCATTTAAAGTCCTGCTCAAGCTGCATGGCTCATTGCCTTCACCTCTTGCTGCTATCATTGACCCTGGCCCACACCATGCTGAGGACTCTCCCCAGTCACCACTGTATTAACTCCCACCACCATCCTGAGACAAATTGCTGAGGCCAACTCATCTGACACCCTAGCCTCCCCCAACCTTGTCCTGATCACTTCAAATAACTTTTCAAGGCCACAATTGGACCATTACTAGCATGGCTCCACCTCCCCCCAAATTACACTTCAACGTCCCACTTGGACCATGACCTTTCCAACTCTATTCTATTCCTCCTACTTCATTCCTTGGCCTCACTGAGTGCCAGCACTTTAACCCTTTTATGGCCTCATAAGATGAGAAGTTTATCTTCTCTCCTCCACTCAACCCCAGGGCTCAATCTTTCAAAACCCACACTAGACCTCTGGTCAATAACTTGGATGATTTCTCATCAGCTTCTTTAATACCCTTGCTCCCTTTTTCTTCTACTCACAAGTCCTGGAAAACCCTGACCCTGAGTCAATTCTAAAACTGCCTGCCTTGCTTATAAGGCTGGATTTCTGAGTTCTAGTAGAGAAAATTGTATACTCCAACACAAATTGGTCTTTTGCAAGGTTCATCGAGGGCTATTACAAATCTGCCTCATTCTCCCCAAGCCTTCAGCAGATAGCTTTCCTCCTACTTCATGGAGAAAATCAAAGCCAGGAACTCCCTCAGCTTCTCATCCTCCCTTCCCTCATAAATATAGTCAGACACTCACCATGTATCCTTCCTATGGTCTCCAGGCTCAAAGGATCCACCTGGGTCTGAATTTTCTTCCATGTCCTCTCCATTGCTGACATTTCTATTCCAGTATTTTATTGGTGTATCAGTCAGGATTCACTCAGGAGACAGAAACCACACCCCAATTTGAACAGGGAAATTGTAATATAAAGAATTACTAACTATTCCAGGGGATTACCTTCCAAAAAGAAAGAGAGAGCTCTATAAAATATACATTGCCTGATACAGAGACTGTAGGATTTGGCAATGCAGCGAAAGCTAACTAATCTGCACATACATAAAGGCAAGGAAAAAGAGAGAAATACAAATTGCCAATGTCAGGAATGATAGAGGGAACCACTGCAAATTCTACTCAACTTTAAAGGATACAATTTAAATATCTCACAACTTTGTTTGTCAATTACACTTCAAGAAAGCTGGCCAAAAAAAGATAGGAAGTGTACAAATTCCTTGAAAGACAAATTACCAAAGCTGTCATAAGAGAAATAGAAAATATGAATAGCCCTTTTATCTATTAAACCAATAGAATTTGGGGGGCACCTGGGTAGCTCAGTCAGTTAAGAGTTCGACTTCAGCTGAGGTCATGATCTCGTGGTTCATGAGTTCCAGCTCCACATCAGGCTCTGTGCTGACAGCTCGAAGCCTAGAGCCTGCTTCGGATTCTGCGTCTTCCTCTCTCTCTGCCCCTCCCCTGCTCATGCTCTGTCTGTCTCTCTCCCTCAAAAATAAACATGAAAAAAAATTTTTTTTAATGTTTTATTTATTTTTGAGAGAGAGAGAGAGACAGAGCACGAGCGGGGGAGGAGCAGAGAGAGAGGAAGACGCAGAATCCAAAACAAGCTCCAGGCTCTGAGCTGTCAGCACAGAGCCCAACACAGGGCTCAAACTCACAAACTGTGAGATCATGACCCAAGCCGAAGCTGGACGCTCAACCGACTGAGCCACCCAGGCGCCCCGAAAAAAATTTTTTTAATCAATTGAATTTTTAATTTAAAAACTTTCTACAAGGAAAACCCCAGGCCAAACAGCTTCACTGATGAATTCTACTTATCACTGAGGGGGAGAAATGATACCAATCATATTCTTATAGAAAGTAAAATGGGAAAGAATTATTACCAACTTATTTTATGAATCCAGTATTACTCTGATATCAAAGCCTGACAAACACATTGCAAGAAAATAAAATTGGCCCAATGTCTCTCATGAATGTTGATGCAAAATCTTCAACAAAATATTAGTACATAGAATACATAAACATATAAAAAGCATTTTTAAGGGGATAATACATCATGATCAAGTGGAGTTTATCTCAGGACTCCAAGACTGATTTAATGATCATTGATCACTGTAATTTACCACATTAAGAGAGTAAAGGAGAAAGAATTATATTATCATCTCAACTGATGCAGAAAAAAACATTTGGTAAAATTCAACATCCATTCCTTGTGAGGCTGTCAGCAAACTAGGAATAGAAGAAACTTTTTTAGCCCCAAAAAACACATCTACAAAAAGCCTACACCTAGCATCCTACTTAATGATGAAAGACTGAATTCTTTCCGCTCTCAAGATCAAGAACAATGCAAGGTTCACTTTTTTCACCTCAACTTAACATTGTAATAGAGTTTCTCATACAACAATAAGGCAGGGGGAGGGGTTTGCTAGGGAAAGAGAGAGAACACATGCAGTTTCTGAAGGAAGAAAGAAAACATGCCATATTTACAGATGACATGATTGTGTATATAGAAATTCCTCAGGAATCTACCCCCACCACGTGAAAACTAATAAGTGAATTGAGCAAGGTCACAGGATACAAAGTCAAATATCAAAAATCAACTGTTTTTCATAGACTATGAATAAATTGTTGAAAAAAAAATCTAAACTGTAATGCCATTTGAAATTGCATCAGGACTTCAATTCTGATCAAGACGGGGTAACAGGACAGAATGTACTCTCCCACCTGAAACAACTAAAACACCAGACAAAATATATGAAACAACAGCTTTCCAACATTAGACGTCAGGCATTACACACAGTGATCCCTGAAAAAGAGGAAACAAGCAAGATGAGCCCCTATGATAAAACCCAGCCAGAGCCAACAAGTCTCCCTTAGTTTAGGAGATCATTCAGGGAGTCCAAGGAGGCCAAGTCAGCTAGAGTTCACATAGAAGAGCATCAGAGATTAGAGAGCTGCACAGAGAGAGAGAGAGAGAGAGAGAGAGAGAGAGAGAGATCCAGCGATCTGCAAAGGGTGTCCCTCGAGTCTTTGGTTTGATTACTGATCAGCATATTCAAGTCAGAAAAATATTTAAAGCTGAAGGAAAAAAAACACCTGAAAGGAGTAAAGGAAAAAATCCTCAGTGTTTGCCTACCAGCCAAAGTTGAAAACCTCATAATTTATAGGTTACCAGATAGAGTATTCAGAAGGATATTCAGTAGTGGGCAATTAGCCTTAGACAATAAGCAGTTCTGGCCATCCCTAACAAAGCGAACCTCAAAAGGACCAGTATCCAAGTAACTTAACTATGTCCCAGAATAATACTCAAGTATATTTATGGGAATAGAAAAATACCCAGCACCCAACAAAGTAAAAATACATAATGTCTAGAATCCAATAAAAACTCACAAGACAAAAAGCAAACAACAACCACACACACACACACACACACACACACACACACACACACACAAACTAAAAGACATGCAAATAAGCAGAAAAATAAAATCCATAATTAAGAAGAAAAATCAATGAAAACTGACCTAGAAATGACATAGGTGATAGAATTAGTAGACAAAGACATTGTAAGTTATTAAAACTATATTCCATATATTCAAGAAGGTAAAGGAAAGATTGAGCATCTGGAAAAAATAACCACGGCATCAGAGAGCTGTGAGACAATGTCAAATAACCTGTTATACATTCAAGTGGACCCTAAAGAAGAAAAGAAAGAGAAGTCATAAGAAATATTTGAAGAAATAATGACCAAAACTTTTCCAAATTTTATGAAAAGTGTAAGTCCACAGAAGAAACCCCAAGCAAGAAATATGAAAAACCAAGGCACATAATAAAAGTGCATCAAAACACAAAGTACTTAGGAATAAATATAACAAAATATATGCAAAACATATACATAGAAAAACTAGAAAACATTGGTGACAGAAACTTTCAAATACCTTAAGAAATGAATGGGAAGATACAATATTCTTAAGATGTCAACTCTTCCCAAAGTAATTCTGCCCAGCATAACTCTAGTAAAAATCCAAGCAGGTTTTATTTTATAGAAATTGACAAGCTGATTTGAAAATTTATGTGGAAGTTCAAAGGACCTAGAATAGCCAAAACAGTTTGGGGGGAAAAAAAACTTATATAACTTGACTTGAAGATTTATTACAAGTACAAGATTATTACAATAATGAATATAATGTGATATTGCAATTGCAAAGAACAGCAAGAAGCACATAACAAGATATTCTATCATCAGATTGATACAACAGATAAGATATGTGCAAATTAAAAACAGAATTAGGTACTACCACATACTTACTAGAATGACTGAAATTTTAAAATAGCAATGATATCAAGTTAGGTGAGAAAATGGACTGTCTGGAAATCACATACATTACTGATGGAAGTGTAAAATGGTATAACCACTCTGAAAAGAAGTTAGGCAATGTCTTTTAAATATACACTTAACATTTGTCCCAGCAATTCCTCTCCTAGATATTCACCGAAAGGAAAAAGAACAAAAAGAAAAACCTTACACACAAAAAGACTTGTACACAAACGTTCATAGCAGCTTCATTCATAATAGTCCCAAACTAGAAATAACCCAAGTGTCCACCAAAAGGTCAGTGAATAAACAACTCGTGATATATCCATTTAGTGAAATTTTACCCAGAAATAAAAAGGAATAAGCTACTGAGCCATGCAATGACACTGATGAAGCAAGATACAGAAAGGTATATACTGTGTGATTCCACTGATAGGAAATTCTCAAGTAAGCAAAACTAATCTGTGGGCATAGAAACCAGACCAGTGATGGCCTGGAGCAGGGATTGCATGGGATAACTGGAGAAGAGTATGAGGGAACTTTAAATACGATGGAAACGTTCTATATCTTGACTGGATTGGAGGTTACATGTGTGAATACATTTGTCAAAACTGCACCAGAACCGCCTGCTGGCTGCTGAGGTGGTAGCATCTGATGGTGGCATCTGTCTGGGAACTGTATACTCAAGGGTGTGCTCATTACATGTAAATTATACCACAGTGGTTGATTTTTAAATAGAAAGTTGGGGAGGGGTGCCTTGGTGGCTCGGTCGGTTAATCAGTCAGACTGCAACTCAGGTCAAGATCTCACGTTTCGTGAGTTCGAGCCCCACATCAGGCTCTGCGCTGACAGCTCAGAGCCTGGAGCCTGCTTCAGATTCTGTGTCTCCCTCTCTCTCTGGACCTCCCCTGCTCACACTCTGTCTCTGTCTCTGTCTCTGTCTCTCTCAAAAATAAACATTTAAAAAAAAATTTTTAATAGGAAATGAGGGGAACAAATCTAACTAAATTCATCTCTCTTTCCTGATCCTCTGCCTACATGTTTGGACAGTCCTTCCTAACTTTCTTTATAGACTCTTCATTTTGTTTTCCCTTTGAAACATAGGGATTACCTGATGTTCCATTCTCAATGCTCTTCTCTATCATAGAACATTAATTATTTCACTCATTGCTCATGGCATAACCACCATCTATTTGAGGATCAATCTCAAATACATATTTCCTGTACTTTTCTCCAGAGCTCCAGATAGGTATATCCAAAGGCCTCATGAAAAACCTATATCTTGGGGTGCCAGTGTGGCTCAGTTGGTTAAGCGTCGGACTCCCGGTTTTGGCTCAGGTCATTATCTCGCAGGTGTGGAACTGATCCCTGCATCAGGCTCCACACTGGGCCTGGAGCCCGGTTGGGATTCTCTCTCTCCAGCTCTCTCTGCCCCTCCCCACAGTATAAATAAACAAATAAATACTTAAATAAATGCATGAATACATAAAGTTTAAAGAAACAAACCTATATCTTCAACTCAACATGTCCAAATCTGAGACCAATTACTGCACATAACCTCAAGTCTGCCTTTTCCGCTGTACTCTTCACATAAGTTGATACATTGTGCCTCACACTTAGTAAGGACTGTATATATATTTGTTGAATGAACAAAAGATGGAATCACTTACAGCCAAAAACTTCAATTCTCCTTCCCTCTCCTATATTAATTAAGCACTTGACCAACACGTTTTGTCCAGCCATGCCTCTCCCTCCCTTTGGGAGGCTGGAAAGACATAGCCTGCTCCCGGGTTGGCTGTGTGAAACTGAGTCGATCCTCACCCCTCTCAGGGTCTCAGAGACATATTATAAAAGGCGCAGGGTTTGGAATCAGATAGAAGCAGATTCAAATTCCTGCCTACCATTGACATATCTATCTCCAGCATATTGTTTTTATTCTTTGAAGCCTGTTTTCCTTATCTATGAAACAGAAAAACCAGTCTCTATAGCATAAGGTTGTTCTGAGTATGAAATCAAATGGAAGGATGCCACGGCCTGGCACATAGGAGGTACCACTAAATGTTAGTTCCTTCTCTTACCCCTTCCTCCTCCCCACTGCCACTTCCGCTCCCACCCCAGAAGGAGAGGGAGTGAGGATAAGTTGGTACACGGCTCTGAATGGCACCTTCTCAGACTGACAGGCTTCAGTATTTCGAGATAAGGAAAGATGCTTTCTCCCTCCCCCACCCCTGGAGTGCCATGGTCACCACCAGAGCCACCTGCCATTGGTATTCTGGGCAGATGCAGCCAGCTGCAGACATGCTGTTATCTGATGGTGCATCTGTTTGGGAAACCAGAAAGAGGAAAACTGTGTTTAGAAAGTATATTTTTCCCCTCCCCAGGTAAGCAGGAGAAATAACGGAATTCGAATTGGAATGACCACGAGCTAAAACTCCTGCCCACCAGGTGTTTATCCTAGTTCATAAAAACAACTACTTTAAGGTAATGAAAAAACACTCCCCGTCGGGGAAGCAAATGGAACCACATGTTTCTGAAACAGTTTGAGAGAAAACAGCAAACTCCGTGAGCAGACAGCAAGCGCATATCTTGGAGGACCGGCACAGGCCGTGCTCACAGATACTTGCCACAGACGAGGCTCCAGGGAAGGCTGGGCCCCTTGAAATCACACCATCCATAAGGAAACCGCATGCACCTTCCATCCTTCAGACCCACAGCTTCAGGGGGATATGGGAAGGCTCCCCTCTTTTCCCACACCCACACCCCAAGAATTCAACTTCATTTCTGTTTCTTGGGTGCTGCCCTATCAACTCCATCCCTTATGACACTGTTCTTCCTTTTTCTCTGTTGTTCCTAAAGATAAGCGCGCAGGCTTTTATGGTTGGAAACATTTACTGCTAATCACTGGAAGAAAATGAACAGAAGTAACAAAACCAACAAAGATGAAAACATTCTTCATTTACCTAATGAGCCCTTACCTGTAAGGTGATCACATGTCCCTGTTTGCCCAGGACAGGCCTGGTTTACACCTGTTGTCTTGACGTAATTATTAATAGCATCCCTTTCACTTTCAAAACTATCCATGTTTGGTCATCAAGTAGAATAAGTTATTCTGTTTAAATGGCACGTACTTACCTGCTTTATGCCAGGCATATGAACATTAACTTATTTAGCCCCAAAACAATCCTATGAGGCGAGAAACAGTTTTAAAACACTGTAATGAAATCAGGACATAGAGCGGTGAAGTAGCCTGTCGAGGGCCACACAGATGGTCAGTGTCTAAGCCAGGATTTAAACTGAGGCTGTCTTCAGTGTTCTTGCTCTTAATCACTTTGGTAGTCTAGCTGTGACAAAGCTTTAGGAAATCGCTTGTTCTTTCATTTAACAAATATTAATCATGTCTACTGTGTGCAGACAATATGATACAGACTTTTAAGACAACCATGAACAAGGCAGAGTCCCTGCCCTCAAGGAGCTTTTGTCTGGAGGAGACACAGATACAAGTGAGAAATACAGAATGGGAAAGAAAGGCAGGACACCAGCCAAAAGAGCAAGGTGCCATCATAGCCACCAAGAGAAGGAGAAAAAGGAGAGCAGTGTCCAAAGCTTCAGGGAACACAAGGTAGGGCCCAGACACATACGCATGGTTTATCAACAAGATGGTCATTGGAAACCTTAGGAAACCACAGTTACACAGGGCAGCCAGGGGTAAGGCCTCAAAGAGATGAGGAGAAGGTGGAAGGTGAAAATGGGGAGCAGGAAGCAGTCTCTGAAAGCTTGGCACTAAGGGGAGGGAGAAAGTGGAAGGAAGTAAAAGTGGGGTCAGGTCCCCAAACAGACACCTAGCTCCCTGCTTTCGTGCTGTATCCTCTCCCTCCTGGCTCCCTCTACCTCCGGTTCTACCAACAAACACTAATGGGAAAACAGAGGGCAGTCATAGAAATGGGAAATCTTACTAAGTTCATATTGCCATTTCCCCGTTTTAGAGCAGTAGGCACCTAGTAAAACCCCTTGTGTATTTTATTCCCAATAGGGAATCTTTTTTTTTTTAATTTTTTTTAACGTTTATTTATTTTTGAGACAGAGAGAGACAGAGCGTGAACAGGGGAGGGGCAGAGAGAGGGGGAGACACAGAATCTGAAACAGGCTCCAGGCTCTGAGCTGTCAACACAGAGCCCGACGCGGGGCTCGAACTCACGGACTGTGAGATCATGACCTGAGCCGAAGTCGGACGCTCAACTGACTGAGCCACCCAGGTGCCCCTCCCAATAGGGAATCTTTAGCTAGACTGGTGCCCATCAGGGCAGAATGAGATCCTAAAACCATGTCCATTAACATCCACCCAAGAGACAACTTGTCTCAAGGGAATTATCAGTATCCCTGGGAATCCCCCAAATAGGTCAGTAGGTGGGTCAATTCCCAGGTCATCTATTTAAGTTCACCAAGTCCCAGGCACTGTTCTAGACATTGAGGAGTGAATCATTCTAAGGGGAGTTTTCAGGAGGGCGATCTACACCTTGCACATCCAAAGCTATGACCCAAGGTTTCCCCCCAGGAAGGTTTGCAGTAGATGAAATAAGCCACAAAAGTTTGTATCTCCCCCAACAGTGTTCAGGAGTATCAGCACAGCTGGAGACTAGGAAAAATGACTTATAGAGCAACTTTTTTATATAGTACACTTTCCTGTATTCATTCATTCATTCCTTCAATAACAAACATTTATATTATGTGCCAGGTACTATGTGAAAGTACTAGAGACAAGAATCATGAGCAAAATAGACATGGTCTCCCTGCCCTCAAGGAGGACACAAAAGAGTTATGTGAAGCCACATTAATCAACGTAATTGCACAAATACATAATTACAAATCATGACACATGCTATGAAGGCAATATACTGGAACCTAGTCACTCTACTGGGTTGAGGAAATGCTCTTGAGAACGTGACATGGAGGTGAAATCTGACAGATGTATAGGCTTTAGAGAGAGGAGAGAAAGAGCAGCCCGAGAAAACAGAAGAATATCAGCAAAGACTCCGAGGAACGGAAAAGCAGCCAGCATTAAAGAAAAAAATAAGCCTGACATGTGTTGACACAGTAAGGAAAACGTTATTCAGGACTATTGCAACAGGTGTCAAGGCTGTGACAACAGGGGAGAAAGATCAGGTTCAACTCTAAATCCAAATGGACAAATGCTAACAAGCAGAGTGAGGAGACAGTGGAAGGAAAATTTCTAAGAGGACACATGGGGAGGGAGGGGGTTCTTGCTAAACTGACTTAACAGGATTCTTGCTAAAGGCACACCAAGGACCTCTATGTCAAAGAAGGGGGATGAAGATGTTGATCGGATATCATGCCTGATAGCATCCTAAACTGATGCGCAGCAGGATTTTTGTAACACTGGCTATGTAGGCTCAGCGAGGCTGGGGAGGGGGCAAGAGGGCTTAGAAGAACCTGACTAAAGTTTGTTCAAGAAAATGGTCTGTCACCAGTTGTCTGGGGCAGAGTGGCACTAGATGATTCTGGAGAGATACGCAAGAACCAAGTAAGAAGGGCTTTGTGAATCCAGTTGTCCTAAGAGCACCGAAGTTTTGATTGGGAGGGAAGGGGGTGACATGCTCAGGTTGTGTTTTCTTAAAATCTACTCAGCCCACTGTAGAAAATGGACCAGAAGACCCAGAGATGAATCTAGAAGACCACTTAGGAGACAAAGCTGTTGTCCTGGAGAGACAGGACAGCGGACAGACCAAGGTGGAGGTGAGGGTAGAAGCAGATCTAGCATTTGAAGTATTCGGGAGGTAAAACTGATAGGGCTTGGTGACAGATTGGTGTTAGAGAGAAAGAGATATAAATAAGTGTCCTGGTGTCTTGTTTCATCTTTACTACAACCCTATAGTAAACACATCGTTATTTTCTCAGTTTTATGGATAAGGGATTTGAAACTCATGGTAGTTGACTGGCACGGTCAGGCCCCACAGCTAGTAGGTCTGGTTCTCAAGTTACTTCCTTTCGCTATGCTCACACTAGAGTCAGGCAGCTCTTCCCTGAAGATCCCACTCCCTCTCTTGTGCCTCTGAAGCTATGCCTAGTCAATACCCCCAGCATGGTACTTCACCAATATTCCCTGTTTGCCAATACCATGGGAAAATAAAGAAAAATAGTATCACGGAAGCTGGCTGCAGTTTGAGTCAGTTGACCTCCATCGGATAGTACAAATTGATTCCTTTGTTGAGGAAAGCAACCTCCTGGGCCTCTCTGGCAATGAAAAGTGAGAGCCCCCCGGGTAGGACAGAGATGAGAAAAGTTTGGGCAATAAGGAATTAAATTGCTCTGCATAGCAAAGCTAGAGAAAATTTGGAGCAGGCCACCACCGTAGCCTTAGTGTCTGACACACAGGAACTCAATATATTTTTGTTTCAACTCTGGAAGTGGGACCCAGCAATCTCCAATTTAACAAGACTTTCAGGTCATTTGATACACCCTCAAATCTGAGAACCTCTAATCTTTAAAAGCCTTTTCAACGCTGCCCACGCCATCCCCAGGTCCCCCAAATCCTCAATAAAAAGCTGCTATACACAAGAGTCTTTCTTCAGTAGTGCTTTGGGCAAGAAAGAACAAAGACTAGCCATCCTAGAGTTTCCAGCAATGACCAGCAGAAGGGAAAGTCCAGGCCAAGAGCTGGGGCAAGATTAGAGAAACAGGTTGCAGCTCAAATTAACCTGAGAGCAAATATGAGACAAACCCTCAAATCTGTAATAAAACAGTCACTGTTTCCCAGACATCCATCCCTATTTTTTCTAGAAATGAATTAATGAATGAAAGAATGAATGAACGGGTGGATGGATGAATGAATGAATTTTCATTTGAGGCTATGGCTTTTCCCCACACTTAATCCAGAGCTCCAGATAGAGCACATGACCCAGATCTAGCCTATCAAAGCAACTCTTCCCCCTGACCACAGTGATAGGTTCAGGGATGAACATCCGGTCCAAGCAGAGCCGAGAGAACAGAGCAGGATTTTTCTCAGACTTCTGGGAAAGAGGGAGACTATTTCTCAGACTTCTGGGAATATGACTGAGTATTAAACTGGAACCACTATGCTTCAGACTTCAAGTCTGAAATCAGAACCAACACAGAAGTAGAGTTGAGAGATACAGAGAGAGAAACCTGGTCCCAATTACATTTTTGAGAAGGCAGATCAAGGCTCATCTGAAGACAGCCTAGTCCTAGACTTTTTCAATGCATGAGCCACTGAAATGTGTTTTCACTTTGGCCAGTTTGGATGGAGTTCTCTGTCCCTTACATCTGGAGGAATCCCGACTATGATGTAAGACAGTGGGTTGAGTGATGTCATTTGGAAAGTGTGGTCACAGAAAGGAGGAGAACTGGGGTCAACAAGTCCCACAAGTCTACCTCTCCTCAAGACTATGGGTACCCTGAGGCCTAGAACTGTGTTACTTCTTGTGGTAACGATGATGGGAACACAATGGTTATTTCAGGAATAAAAGGAGCACAAAAAGAAGGCAAGGTGGAAGAAAGAAAAACGGATAAGCAATGTACAGATTCCTTCCAACTTGGGTCCCCTGGTCACTTTGTTCAGGGCAGACTAGACCCTGCAGGGACCTAGCAGGAGTCATGAAGCAGGAAATGAAGGCATAGAAGCTTCTAGCACCAGCCTACTCCAAAGGGCCACTTACTAGGAAATTGCCTAGAAATGATGGTGCAGCCATAACTGGGTCATTTACTTTCCCTACAAATATTTCTCCCTTTTGTGAGCAACAAGGACCCATTCAACCAACCATGTGGTGCCTCAGCTGAAATAACAGGCCAGGGGAAGTGTGTAATTGGCTTTCATCAGATCGAAACCATAGGGCAGCTCGGCCAAGCTGAATCTCTGTCTCTGGCCGTAGCACAGAAAGTACTTTCTGCTTAATGTCAGGCCATGTGTAGGGAAGAAGGGGAAACAGAGGGGAAGACAAGACCAGCCTTCCAGTCAGCTTCAACGCTTCTGGCAAGACAATTCAGCATAGCAGAGGGGTCTGGCTCCAGACTTTGGGGGAAAGGAGGCACCTAGGACAGAGGAGGAACAGGAAAAGAGACAGAAAGAGGAGAGGCTGGAAGAAAGGGAAAGAGTTAACCTTTAATGAAATAGTCAATTTATTAAAAAAAAAAAAAAAAAGGGAACTGAAATCTTTTTCCATCTGTTTGCCTCTATGAAATTTATATTTGGAAGTAACAAACATAACATCAACCAGTTTATCAGCTCATCATCTGGCATATGTCTTTCAATAATAATAATTTCAAAGATCAGAATGAAAAGGAAAATTTGAGATTCCTTCAAAGCAGCATAGAGTATTCTTCCAGAGACCTAGGACTAACCTGTCTTTTGTGGGTGATGGGGATGAGTTAAAAATGACCCCAATCCTTGGGAACTTGGCTGGGTGATTTGGGAACTCCATGGTTTATCCCATCTATTTCCAAGAATTTTCTATCGGGCTAGATGGCACCCCATCTGCATTTCTCTTTTGCTCTTCTGTGAGCTTTGCGTTCATCGTCCTAGCCCACCAACTTGAGGGGAGCATGTGGATAGGATAGCATCCACGTAGGATGAGGGAGATGGGACTCAGGGACCTCTGGGTACTCTCCCCAAGACGCCTAACAGAATACCATAGTGCAATTCCCAGGGTGCCACCCCAGTTATGCATTTCCCCAAGATCCTATGTACTTTTGCCTTGGCTTTTTCATAGCCATCCTGTCTCCAGTTTGGATATCCAAAAAAAAAAAAAACACATGGCCTTAGTTTCCTGGTCCTCGGGAAGGGCCACCAGGCAGCCCCCACAATGGAAAGAATAGTGAGTCACACAGGCCTGGGCTCAGACCTGCCTCTACCACCCACTGGCTCTGTGAGGCAATGGTACAAGGGAAGCAGTGTGGGATTGGAGTCCAGAGGACCTCACTCTTTGACCTCAGTCGAGCTGCTCAGTTACCTCTTTCTTAAACTCCCTAAATCTCAGTGACCTCATGAGTAAAATAGAGATTATAGTGATTATTTTAAAGGTCTGTGGTGAGAATTAAAAGAAATAATGTGCCTGCTGTGGAGTAGGCACCAATCGGTTGATGTTATTAACATTATTGTTGGTTTTTTCAAATGTTTCCATTGATTTTTGAGGGGGGGGGGAGAGAAACAGAGCATGAGCAGGGGAGGGGCAGAGAGAGGGAGACACAGAATTCAAAGCAGGCACAGGCTCCAGGCTCTGAGCTGTCAGCACAGAGCCCGTTGGTCTCGAACCCACAAACTGCAAGATCCTGACCTGAGCTGCAGCCAGACACTCAACCGACTGAGCCATCCAGGTGCCCCACATTATTGTTGTTTTTATGTGACCTTTGACAAGACACTTCACCTCTCTGAACTTGCTTTCTTATCCGAAAAAGTAGACGTAATAATAATTATCTCTTAGGATGATCACAAGGATTACATATGTAGAGATCACAAGGATTATACATGTGATATAAGTAAACCTCCTGACACAGTGCCTGCCTGATACAAGGTAGGCACTCAGTGTTACATTTCTTTCCCTTTCCTTCTCAACCTTCCCCCACACAATCCAGGATAAGAGTGTGTCTGCTCCCTCATGGCCAAGCTGGCCCCAATATTTAGCTAGAAATCAGGAGAATCTGTCCCTGCAGGTGGTCCTTGGAGACCTTACCTGCTGTGCGCTCAGCCCACACCCATAAAAGGAAAAACTGTCAGGGAAGAAGCCTTTCTGAAACTCACGGGGATGGCCGAGAGGGAAGGCGACAGCTGCAGGACTCCTCTCTGGGCACTAGGGGGAGCAATAAGCTCGAGAACACAGTGAGGGCCACGCCCAGAATCTCTCCACTCCTCTGCCCCAGTCGCCCAGTTGGGATGATCCAAGCAGGAAGAAAACGCTTCAGGAATACTCAGAAAGGCCTTTGTGGGGACAGATGATGGGGGAAATGCAGGGATCCGTGGAGAGCACATCTCCTCTCCTGCTTCAACTTGGTACCGGCCTAGAGAGCACTCGTTGGCTTCTAGGCTACCCTCTCTGGATCCCCTGGTGGAGGAGCCCCCTGGGGGTTGAAGAAAATGGGAGGTGAGGAAGACAGGTCACTTTTCCCAGTCACAACAACTTCTACATCTAGCCCTCCAGCCACTTAGTAGGTCCCAGTGCGTTACAGCTAGAAGAAGTCTTATAGAGCCCCAGATGTTAGCTGAAGGGCTGGGGCCAGAGAGAAGAAAGAGCTTGAGCAAGATCTCCCAGGCAGTTTATAATAATCCCTCATAGAGTTTATCTAATACTTTCATGTCCATCATCTCGCTTGGATATTCACAACCACCAGGTGTTGTAGGAAGGAACTATTCTATTTTGCAAATGAGGAAACTGAGGTTCAGGTAAGTGCCCATGGCTCTCCTCTTCCCTATTAAATTTCCATTGCTATCCACCCTCTCCCTCCTCTCTTGCTTTCCCTTGTTTTAAATAGGTTCAAACTATACTCATAGTTGCAGGAAGATTGCTACTCAACTCCAAGTGGTCCATAAATCAAAATTTTAAAATATTTGTTGCATTCCCCATATTCCCATCTAGCATGATGGAAAGATGATAGAGCATAGTAATTATGATGGGTACACTTTGGAATCAGATCTGAGTAAATATCCAATATTCATCTCTTATGAATTCCATGGCCGTGAATTTCTTTGTGCCTCAGGTTCCTCATCTGTAATATGGGAATATTCACACCTATCTCCTGAGATTCTTTTATAGGTTAAATGAGATGAACTATAAAGCAATCTCATAGTGCCTGGCATAAAGACTTGATAAATGTTTCCTGTATATATAATTATCATACAGTCATAGAACAAAGTGATCTTCAGGAATCAGCTCCTTAGTTTCATGCCATTTACTGATGAACTTAAATGGAGTTAAGTGGGGAAGGTTACTCTGTCAAGTAGGCTTGTGTCCTGGTTTGAATGTACGCCTTCCCAAAGTGCCTGTCCACCTCGAACCTCAGAACATGAATTTGTTTGGAAATAAGGCCTTCACAGGTGTAATGAGTTAAGATGAAGTCCTACTACATCAGGGTGAGCTCTAAATCCAATATGACTGTTATCCTTATAAGAAAAGAAGAGGACATATAGACATAAGACTCCCAAGGAAGAAGGCCATGTGAAGACAGAGACGGAACCTGGGATGATGCAGCTATAAGCCAAGGAATGCCAAGGATTGCCTAGGAGAGAAGCAAGGAATGGATCCTCCCTCAGAGCTCCCTCCCCCAAAGAACCAGCCTGTCAACACCTAGATTTCAGGCTTATAGCCTCCAGACTGAAACAGAACAAATTTCTGTTGTCTTTTTTTTTTAAGCTTATTTATTTATTTTGAGAGAGAGAGAGAGAGAGAGAGAGAGAGAGAGAGAGAACACCAACCAGCACAAGCAAGGGAGGAGCAGAGAAAGAGGGAGAGAGAGAGTCCCAAGCAGGCTCTATGATGTCAATGCAGAGCCCGATGTGGGGCTCAAATTCATGAAGAGTGAGATCATGACCTGAACTCAAATCCAGAGTCAGACGCTTAACCAACTGAGCCACCCAGGCACCGCATAAATTTCTGTTGTCTTAAGCCATCCAGTTTGTGGTAATTTGCGGCAGCCATAGGAAACTCATATGGCTTGTGAAGAGAGAGAACTCCAACAGAGCTCTAAATTCTTTTTCTTCTAGTTTAGCCCTTCTAGTCTATTCCATCATTACCTCTGCAAAACAGCAAATAAACATTTATGGAACACCTACCCAAGAAATTTACCTATTTGGAGAAAAATTGACACAATCTATAATCTTTACCACTTCTTATGAATTTGTTGCCTGACGCACTGTAGGCATTTAATAAATATTTACTGGCAAGTTGATAAAGTAATAGATATACAAATGTTGTACAAATTTAAGGTATTATTATGAACCCACTTTCTGCCTCTGTGTACACCTTTGTACCAGATTCTAAATTTATTTACATGTTTTATGTATTGAAAAATCACAAAACTCCAGAACTCTCATACTGCAGCCTAAGGGTCTCCATAAGGGTCACCAACTCCTCCTGTCCACTACCTCCAGAGGTGACGAATGAAAAGGAAAGCAATTTGAACACCCTCAGGACTCTGATTCCTACCAGACAGGGATGATGTCATTCTTGCTAGGTCCTCCCACACTCACTCAGGAATGGGCAGAGAAAGCCCAGGGGGTCAGGGGAGCTGCTGGTGGCCATAAAGGAAGTAAACCACAAAGCACTGCCCTCCCAGTCCCCCTGGGAGTAGAATGGGTGGTGGTGGGTTAATAGCTACAAAGGAAAGGAGGGGAGGGAGGGAGGAGCTGATTCACTAGGACAACTCTTAGAGTGACTCAGAAGCTAGCAGAAAATAGCCTGTTCTCCCACATCTGCCTCATTGTCAGGCAATGAGGCACTTCCTCATTGCAAACACGGAGGCAGGGCAAAAGGGAGGAGAAGGAAATGGGATTTTTCAAGTTTGTCCAGCACCTCACGGTCCATGTTTTTAACCATTCCAGACATTCTGTTTTTAAGTCAAGTCAGTATTCATTGAGCACCTACTCTGTGACTGGCCTTCATCCCACCTCTCAGACCATCAGTCTCCTGAACACAAGGAACGGGGTCTTTCAGTTCTGAATTTCATACTTCATTACTTCAAAAGTCCTTGGGCTGCTGTTGACCACCTCAGCACAGTCTTGCTGTCCTTTTTTTTTTTTTTTTTTTAATTTTGTTTTTTTTAACATTTATTTATTTTTGAGACAGAGAGAGACAGAGCATGAACAGGGGAGGGGCAGAGAGAGGGAGACACAGAATCTGAAACAGGATGCAGGCTCTGAGCTGTCAGCACAGAGCCTGACGCGGGGCTCGAACTCACAAGCTGTGAGATCATGACCTGAGCTGAAGTCGGACGCTTAACCAACCAAGCCACCCAGGCGCCCCAGTCTTGCTGTCCTTTAAATAGAGATGACTTTCTCAGGCCTACAATCAATTGGGCAGGCAAGCATGGAGCCTTTTTCTAGCTCTGATGGTGGTTTTATAGTCTTTCAGGCCCATTCTCTGGACCAGTCCTGCTTGTAAGAGTCAGTGTGCGGGCAGCAGAATATGGCACAGGTTTGGAGTCCCTACATCCCTGTTGGAAGTTCTTTCTTTGCCATTTACTAGCTCTGTGACCTTATTTGATTTCTTTTAATTTCTATCTTCTCAGGGAGATAGGAAAGATTTATCATATAGTGGTGCAGATTAAGTAAGATATCATAGGAGAGTATCTGCCACTGTGATGACATGATAAATTCTGGCTTTCTTCTTTCAAACTTCTCTGTAACTGCACAGACTGACCACATCCTCCATCAGGCTGTAGACTGCATAAGAGCTGGACTGTATCTGTCTTAAGGACTAAGTCTGCCTACCCGAATACTGATGTGGGAAACAAAGGCAGAAGGAAATGGCAGATAAAATTAAATTTCCTTATAACCTGCAGCCCACTGACAAATACTGGAGGCAGGCAGAGCGAACTGTTTCTACAGGAACTCCCTGCTATCTTGATGCTAATACTTTGCTAGGGGGTGGGAAACAACCTTAGCTTGACAATGGCCAGGCCTCCAGTATCCTAAGAGTCTTCTTTAGCATATGAAAATCTCACCGGAAACTTCCCCTGGACTTTACCTCTCCGACTCCAGTGTATTACCAGCCTCTCCTCTTGGTCCCAGGGCAGTTCTTTCTGCCCACAGGTCCTGTCCCCGTGCTTTAATAAAATCACCTTTTTGCACCAAAGACGACTTCAAGAATTCTTTCTCGGCCGTTGGCTCTGGACCCCACGAGCCCCACTAGCACCCCAAAAAAACCTCATCAAATTCTATTTCCCTAATAGTTTCTTGCTTAATAATCGTTGTGAATAGGAATAATGTATTAAAAGCAATACAATATTCATGCATTGCAAATATTTAACTGTATCGTAAGTATTTATTATATTGTATTTTAAATAATGTGGTTATTATTAGGGCACCTGGGTGGCTCAGTTGATTAAATGACCAACTCTTGATTCCGGCTCAGGTCATGATCTCCTGGTCCCTGAGATCAAGCCCTGCATCCAGCTCTACACTGACAGCAAGGAGCCTTGCTTAGGATTCTCTTTCCATCTCTCTGACCCTCTCCCGCTCACTCAAAAATAAATAACCTTTAAAAATAATATGATTATTATTTTAGCCAGCTAAATCAACCTGTGAACTGGAGTGCAGTCTATGGAAAAGGAATCTGGAAACCTTCACCTCAGGGATGCATCCTATTCCTTCTCTGGGTTATTTGGTCCTAGGAGGGCTAGCTGCTACCAGCAAGATCTGCATTCCTGTGTTCACAAGAAGGGACAGACATTCCTTGCATCCTCTACACCGTCCTTTGTTCCAGCTTCACTGCAAACGCCATTGCCCCACAGTATAATGGGGCCAAGGACACAAAGATGTCCCCTCATCTGACAGGCACAACCTGGAGAGACTAAAAACCTCGACAGACTAATTTGCAATTACTCGACTTCTGCCTGGAAGGGAGGTCCCACTGGGTTTTGCTCTCCCAGGTGCTACCCAGTATCCCCGCGCCGGGGGCTCCAGTGCCAGTAGTTCTCTTCCAAACGTAATGTGGGAAAAGAAGGGCAGGGTGGGGCGGGGACTGTCTCCAGGTTTACCATCTTTGCGCTCTAGCTTCTAGCACCACACCCACAAGCTTGTCCAAGAGAAAGAAAAGCCACGTTACCGGCTTTTCAACAACTAATTCTAATGCAGACACCAAAAGGACACTTTATTGATTAACATTTTGGATAAAATGAAGCGTTAATATGCCCAATCAATCTGGGCACCCAAAGCCCGCCATTCCTAAGCTTCCCAGACCAGTAGGGTAAAGCACGAAACACTCGCCACCGCGCTGCCCTGAAGCCGCACGCAAGGTGGAAAGTTGCAGAAGCGGAGCCGGGAGGGGCGCGAGCCCACCCCGGAGCCCGGGCCGGAGGAGGGCGCTTCCTCCAGGAAGTGACGCGAGCTCAATCCCAGCCTGGCTCTCCCCAAACAAAAGGGATCTTGGGGCCCCGGGAGGAGCCAAAATGACATTGGAGAAGCCCCTCCTCCAGCCCGCGCGCATTGGTGCCTGGGCTGAGGAAGCGAGGTGACGATTGGCCCTGGCGAATGCCAGTGCCCCCGCCTGGCGGTTGAGGGGCGGGGTCTCCGGGGGCTGTGGATGGGAGCGGGTGGCGGAGGCGGCGGGGAGCGGAGCCCGGAGCGCCGGGAAGAGGTAGGAGCCGCCGGGGCTGGGGTTTGGGGGTGGCTGGGAGGCCGGGTTCCCGAGAGAAAAGCAAGGGTAGGACTACCGGTGTCGTCCCGCCACAGTCCCAACTGGCGCTCTCTCCCATCCCCTGAGGGGGCGGGGCCCTCTCCTCCGCCTCCCGGTATTCCCCGAGGAGGCGGCTCCTCATCCTCCGAGGGTCCTCGCAACTACTTATTGTCCCCGGTCAATCCCAGCTCCGCAGAAGGGGCTTCCCTCCTGACACCCCTCGCTTAAGGGATCCTCTCGCCCAGCGCCTCAGTCTTGGGGAGGGCGCAGAGGTTTCCATTCTCTAGGCTGCCGCCGCCCCCGCCCCCATTTTGTACCCCCGGGAGGCCAGACATCTCTCCCTACACTTGTCCCTGCTCGCTAGAGTGGGATCAGAGCTAGTTTCATGCGTAAAATAAAATCACTGTTTTCCAAAAAAGAGAAGTGAGCGAAGCAGAAATCAAGATCCGACCTAGACAACCAGCTCTGAGAGACGAAGCGGCCTTCCCCCACTTCAGTTCTTCCCATCCCCCATTCTCTGATCCTCAGCCCTCCTCCTGAAGCCCCTCGGATCCTCTGTTCCCGGGGTGGGGGTGGGGGGCGCAGGGGTCGAGAGCTCACCCGCTTTGGGACTGTTCTAGACTCTGGAGGAAGGAGAAATAGTAACTCCCCACTTCCCCATCACCCTTAAAGGTACCTTCCCTCAGTGGAAGGTTCCCTCAGTCGGTTCCTTGAGGGAGAACCTAACTTCCGAGGGTTTTTTAGGTTTGGGTTGCGTTTCATTTTTGCTTTCTATCCTGTATCTGCCCTAGGAACTTGAGGAAAAACCATCCTTTTATGTTTAACATTGAGGTGGGTGTGTTGGATATCTGCAGAGTTGGCCTTTCGTGGGTAGAATGCAGTGTATATTGTTTGACTGTCAGTGAATAGGAGCGTGTTTTCTGTTAAAACAGTGTCGATAAGTAAATAATGAGCATTGGATTAGGAATGAGTGTTTCCCACTCTAGGGTGGGCTGGTCCATTGCTCAGGGAGACTGCAGTTAACCTTGAAGGTGTAGTTCTGTTGAAACAAAAGACAGGAAGTGTTTGAGGAAAATTCAGGTTCAGCCATCTAGGTTTATGATTAATCCGGTCCCTAGGCCTTTGGTTACTCTCTAGCCCTTCTTTTATGGTGGGTTTTTCCCTCCAGGGGAAACTGATACATACATGATGTTGTTGATTGGTTTTACAAGACCAGTATCACCTACCAACATTTAGCGGATGAAAAGTAAGAGCAAGTTTTAAATCTCAGAGATCAGGATAAATAAAAGCAAGGTTAATTCCGGCTATTTACATACTTGTAACTACCAAGAAGTGTCTCTGTATTGTGCTGATAAAGCCTTTGTCAAGTTGACCTTCATTTCAGCAGGTGCAAAGTATTGATGATTTTAGCCTGATGTTAATGACCATGAATCCCCAGTAATCATCTATTGGTAGCACTTCCAGGTATTAATATTTGCTGTATTTTTTAACATTGTTTTGCTCTCATTCTGAAGTCCATCTTACTACTGTACTCTGTAGCCAGGCTCATAGCAATGAGATGCAAGGAGTTGGAATCATAGCAGGCAATTATAACGCCGTCTCTTACCTTCCTGATTAGACTTTCTGTAGGTAGACTTCCGGAAGATTATTAGTTTTCAATAGTTAGATTCGAAGTTTTCAGAGCCACTCTTAGTGCTCACAGATCTGTTCCGTGATTGTTTCCAGATCTCCAATAAAAAAGCACAAAGAAAAAACTGTGCGGTAGGTCTCCCCAGCAAACACAAAGTGTACTGCGATAGGAGGGTAAGACACGGGCCCCCAGCAATAGCAGCGGAAAAAGCTAAAAGCAGAACAGGAAATCCCAAAAAGATATATCTTATTACATGAGTGGAGAACAGAAAATAAACTAAGGTAAGAGACTAAAGAAACCAAAGCAGGGGTGATTACCAGGGCCTTAATGAGCAGAGAGAAAAGAGCAAATAATTCTCTTTGATTATTTGGCATAATAAGCAAGACCCGTTTGATACATGTTTGGGTCTTGGAAATCCTTCCTCTGCCTTTTTCAACAACTGTTTGGTCATTAGGTGAAGAAAAACATTGTATGCAGAGGATATTTATGTATATGTCCAATCTGTGTCACTAGATTATAAATTATTTGAGAGCAGGTAGTAGTAATTTTTTTAAAAGCTTTGAGTCTTTCCCTGTGCCTGGGACATAGTTTGACTTAATAAGTGTTTGTTGAATTTAGTTTGAAGCAGTCCCCTTATGGTAGACTAGAAAGACAAATTACTGATAAGGTATAAACTTAGTATAAGCAGCCCATTTCTTTTTGCCTTGATGTAACTTTATTTTCCCTATCTGATGTCTTATGAAACTCCAGTATCTTAAGTGACTTTAAAATGATGAATTTCCTGTACGAAAATGTCTGATGTTTACATGTATAATTTTGCTGTAATGAAATTTGAAGCAGACTTGCTAATGTAATCACTGCTAGTCATTTTAGGGTTTTATTTTTCTAAGAATCTGACCTGAGTGGAATGAGGTAAATTTAAGAGAGCACACTAGGAACTGATTGCTGTTTTTTAAGAACAGGTTCTGAGTGTTTGATTTTGACAAGTTACTGAGCTACTTTGGGAATTTTTTTAAGTGAATTTTTAGTTGATTTTGTGCTTTTCTGAACTAGCCCTAAATACATGAATAGGGACACAAATAGTATTGGGTTCCTGAATGGAAGCCTGCAGACTTGGGTGCCTGGGTGGGTGGCTCAGTCAGTTAAGCTAACCGGCTGGCTTCAGCGTAGGTCATGAACTTGCAGTTCGGGAGTTTAAGCCCCACATCAGGCTCTGCTCTGTCAGTGCAGAGCCTGCTTCGGATCCTCTGTCTCCCTCTCTCTGCCACACATGCGTGTGCTCTCTCTTAAAATAAATAAGTAAATAAATAAAAGAATCATGCAGGGGTGCCTGGGTGGCTCAGTCGGTTCAGCGTCCGACTTCGGCTCAGGTCATGATCTCGTGGTCTGTGAGTTCGAGCCCTGCGTCGGGCTCTGTGCTGACAGCTCAGAGCCTGGAGCCTGTTTCAGATTCTGTGTCTCCCTCTCTCTCTGACCCTCCCCTGTTCATGCTCTGTCTCTCTCTGTCTCAAAAATAAATAAACGTTAAAAAGAATCATGCAAACTGATTATGGTGGGCATAATGTGTTCAGTCTACAGTGGATTTTTGTCTTGGCAAAATCAGGTTTGCAGTGCTACCAGTTAATTTGCAGAACAGGATTGGAATTCTTGGCTTTTCTGAGTGGAGTAGAGTGGTGTTTCGAGGGATTGCCATTGAATTGGTGTTTGGTGGCATGATATGAGAAGCAGAGATTTATTTGTTTGTTTCTAGAGGAAATCTGTCCCGTCTGTGGTGGTTGACCCGGGAATGGCTTGTCAGCTTGTTTCTAAAGGCTATTTTTTCTTATTTCCTGAATGTTTGCTGCTAATAACTAAAGATCACATCTTCTAAGTTTCAGTTCAGAGCATTTCAGTGAGAAAATGGCTTATTTATTGTGAGGCCATGGAGTATGGAAATTGACAGCACAGACTCCAAAGGCAAACCTGGGTTCAAATCCCAACTCTTCGGCTCTTTTACTATGTGACCCAGGCAAAGGCAGAGTTTTCTATCTCACCATATCCCATTTTCCTCAACTGCGACATAGAAATAATTTTTAGAGGTGTTTTTTTAAGGTTTACATGAACTAATTATATATATATATCATATACATATGTATCATATGTATCATATATATATATGTATGATACATATGATATATATATATGATACATATGATATATATATATATATCATATGTATCATATATATATCACAGAGCAAGGTCCCTGGCATGTAGGAAGCACACAATATTAGTAGGTGTTATTGCTGTCGTTTTTAGCACTTTCCTGTGAGTTACAGAATTTAATATTAAACATTCTTTTACTCCCTTAGCATTTTAGCAAAGACGAAGAATTTGTGTATGGTTTTAGTTTTCATTCGGTTGGTTTTAAGTATTTCAATATATAGCTAAGATTCCTGAGTTGAGGAAAACAAAGCTTATACATGTCGTGATCTCAAACATCTGATGCAAGGATTTTTAGGAGAGTGTGTGTGTCTGTCTCATAGAGTGTGGGTTTCATAATTTTGTCACGCAAATTACCTTTCTTGAGTTTTTCTGGCCCGAGAAAAAGAAAGGCAAGGGATTCAACCATCTGGTGTCTTCTCTGAATTGTCCATTGTCACACTCCAAACTCTACAATCTTAAGTGCCTCCATCCTCAGAGTCATATACATGGTTTTGTGGACATTGTGACGATACAGGGTTGTACCTTCTGTGAGATTTAAAGGATTTTCAGTGGTAATTTTGATCAAAAGTGTTTTTTGCCTTCTGAAGACAACTTCCCCATTGTCCCCCAAAGTAAGGAGCAATCCTAGGAACAGGTGAGAAGAAACAATGGATGGCAGTTAAGAGTGGAGGTGGGGGGAATCCAGGACAGGGGTGTGTGGGTTGAGGAAAACAGGACTACAAGCAGGCATTGAAGTAGAGAATGCAGTAATATGGTTCCTCCCTGCCAAGTATTTCCAAAGTCTGTATTTCAGGTCCAAAGCCAGAGTTCCCAATCTAAATGTATCCCTTCTGCTCAATGAATCCTTTCTGACTTGCCGAGCCACAAAGAATGTTATCCTTAATTGTTACTGAGTTCAGTAGAAACTAGAAAGGAAAATAGGACAGCACAGGATGACAGGGTTTATACACACCACCCCCCCCCCCCCCCCTTCTGACCCTGAGCCTTGAGAGCATCTGCTTGGGTCCTTTGCATAAAGCTGCTTGGGGAGGGTGAGGCTGAAGAGTTCTATGGGTCTGCCATCCCAGGACTGGCGAAAGCCAGGAGGAGCCAGGAACTCTTTTAACAAGAGATAGGAACTGTAAGTTATAAAGGAGAGAAGAAGGAAGGGTAAGTGACAAGTAAGTTGCAGAAAGAAGAGAGAAGCACTAACTTTGTTGTGGGGAGGTGTGGAAGGTAGGGGTGCCCCATCTCTTAATTTCTGCTAACTAGTCCCTACTGTTGGGGTAGATGGTACAGGAGTAACGACAGAACCAATCTGGTTCTTCAGTGATCTAATATTTGGGGGTACAAAAATGATCAGGTCTAGTCTGATGTATCAGTTTCTTCCTATTGCCTCTTGTTCTTAAATTGAAGGCACAGAAGAAATTCTCTTAAAAGGCATTACCCCCTAAAGACTTCACTTCTAGACCTTTAGCTTTCACCACACTGACTCTTAACGCATTTGTTCCTCTTGGGAAGTTTACTGAGTAATTAACTTCTTATTCAGCATGCCTCATATCAGTCATCATTTTCCCCCAAAACCAGTTCCTTTTCTAACATCCCTGTTTGTGTTAATGGCGTCATTATTGGAGTCAGACAGTCTACAAGCTCAGCTGATCTGGGATTATTTCCCCTCTCAGCTCCTTAAATGGAGCCAGTACCAAGTTACTGTAAATTCTGCATGGAGTCTCTCGCATCGGTATTTCTCGTGCATCCTTACTGCTACCATCCTAGTTCACACATTTTAGCCTCATACCTATGCTGTTACAGTTTTCTCCTGCCTACTTTTCCTGTTTCCAGTTTCCCATACATCAAATCAGCTCTGTCCTTCAAGCCTTAACCTTCCTAAAACTATGCTTTCACTATGATGCTCACCTGGTTAAAAATGTTTACTGGCTTCTCGTTTGCTAAAAGAGAAACTCCAGTCTTGTTGGCTGTAATTCAAGGTACTATGCTGTACATTTCTTTTCCAACTAGCATTTTTTGAATACCCCTGAGAACCACACTGCTAGGTGCTAAGTTTCATCAAGTTGATTAGGACAGAGGATTTGTCTAAGAGAGCAAAGTCTTAAGAAGACAGATATATAAACAGAACAGCTGAATGTGATAACTGCTCCTGGACTATGGATATAGATACATATGCACTATGCATTTAATATAATGTAAAAAATAACTGTGATATGTTTAGAAAATCAGTTTCTCAGTCATTAAGTTAAAATTGTGACTTGGTTAGGGGAGCCTGGTTCAGTCAGTTAGGTATTGTCTGACTCTTGATTTCAGCTCAGGTCATGGTCTCATGGTTCATGAGTTTGAGCCCCACATCAGTTTGGGATTCTCTCTCCCTCTCTTTTTGCTCCTCCCTGCTTGCTCTCTCTGTCTCAAAAATAAATAAATAAATAAACTTTTAAGAATGTATTGTGACTTAATTAAAAGCTATACAGATTCTGTGGAAGCAAAGATATGGTTTTCACCTGTGTCTGGAAGTCACAAAAAGCTAGTGTAGGCAGAAGAATGTCCTTTTCTTTGCCCAAGTATGGAGATAACCATTGGCCTGAACCGTGTCTCTCCCAGACTTTCCCAGAAACTGGCCAGGCCATCTCCTTCCTGGAGCAAATCAACCTGCCAAGTCAGGAGTAAACTTGTTTTTGATTTCTAAATTAGACAACACGAATGATAGAAACTGGCAACTCATCGCAAAAGGAAAACTTCATTATCCTTGCTGATGAAACCAAATATGTACTCCAGGGATGAGAACTGACTAGTCACTCATTTTAACTGTTCAGTATCCTGTTAGAGTCGGTGGTGTCATCCCATTTTATAGATGAAGAACAAATTCAGAGGTTAAGTGGATCGAGGTACTATGAAGTAGCAGAGCCAGGATGTAAACCTGGGCGTGTCATATTCCAAAGCACATGCAGCTTTTCATTGACATGCTGCCTCTTAGGAGAATTACTGTCCCTGAAGAACTTTGGAGCAAAGAACAATTGCTCGGTCTGTTGTTGGTAATTTTCAGCTGATACCAAATTGTTAAATTTTTTAACCCCCCCCCCAAAACAAAACAAAAAACAAGCAAACAAAAAAATAAAATCAATGATCTCTGATTTAGAAGACACTTTAAGGGGTGCCTGAGTAGGTCAGTCAGTTGAGTGGTCAACCTCAATTCAGGTCATGATCTCGGGTTCATGGGTTCAGGCCCCACTTTGGGCTTTGCGCTGACAGTGCAGAGCCTGCTTTGGATTCTCTGCCTCCCTCTCTGCCCCCTCCCCTCTCTCTCTCTCTCTCTCAAAAATAAACATTAAAAAAATTTCGAAATCAGAATTTAAAAAGTAAAAAACCACCATCAGTTATAATATTCATTGTGGGATTTTTTGCAGTTCCCAGAGAGCCGGGTTATGAGCATGGCTACAACACAAATCCCTTGACTGTTTTCTGGTTCATCTTCCATACTATACATTCTGTTTCTTTCCAGTGTGGAATCCTGATGGAGTCCATAACTTCCTTCTACATTGACATATGAAGGGTTTTTGCATTTCAGGCTGCTCCTGGAATTGTGGCCCATGAATCATTTTACTGGGAAGAAAATCAATCTATATGTTATTTTTCCTTCATTGTGGTATTTTACGACTCAGGTGGCATTATTTCAGAAAAACAAAAATTTAGGGGAATGATGGACATAGATAATACAGACAGATACACATACATATGTCAATGAAATCATGTTATAATTTCATTTTAACTAAAGAAAGCCAACTGACATATACTTACAAATATACAAATATACTTCATGCTTCTGGTATTTTTCTAATGTTAAATGACATACTTTTTAATGCAAAATATTAACATAAAATCTATTATTCATTTTCATTAACATACATTCCAGTAGCTTAACTAATGTAGTTCTTCTGGTTTGGTCTTGTCTCAGACGAGAGTACTTGAAAGGGTGTAAACAGATATCCAGGTAGACAGACTTGTTTTTAATAGCCTTGTGCTAAATGTCCTCATTTTGGGGAAGAGATGTTTGAATGTTTGTTTATGGGCATGAGCCACTTCCTTCTTTTCCTCAATATACATATAAATCTTGTTGGCAACAAATAAGAGAGACAGTGAGAGAAACAGACATATACACATAGTGAGATAAAGAGACAGACATTCACACACAGAGAGATACAACTAGAGATGCCTAAGTCTTAGAGCTAAACAAAACAAAAACCTGATATCATCATGGTGTCCCAGAAAGTGGATTAGACTGGATCTTAAAAAGACGTAAGTGTTAGACCTAGTTTTACTGTGTAACTATAATCTTCAGTAAGTCACTTAACAACCCTGGCCTCAGTTTTCATCTGTAAAATGGAGAATGCTGAATTAGATTATTTCTCAGGTCCCTTCCAGCTTTGTGAATCTCGTTTTAGCTGAGGTTTTTCTACCACACAATTCCTAAAGCGGATAAAATGAGATCAGATGTGAATGATGGTTACCAAGTAGCAGTAGTTTACTAAGGAAGGCTTTGAAATCCAGTTACCTTGGTTCAAGTCCTATTTCTGCCACATACTAGATCTGAGACTTTGAGCAAGTTATTTAGCCTCTGTGCCTCACTTTTCCAATCTATAAAATGGGGGGGTTGGCGATGGTTATAGCATCTGTCATCCAAGCTTGTTGTGAGGATTGAATTAATTTGCATCAAGTACTTGCAACACTGCCTGGAACACATTAATGTTTATCTTTTCTGTTTTGTTTTTATTTAGCTCAATAAATGTTTGTCTTTTTTGTTATTACTATTCCTGCTTGAATTCTTCTTAGAAAACTATGCTATAAAACTCTGAGGTGGTGGTGATCAACATAATAGGCTCAATTATATCATTCATTTCTGTACCAAGCATAAATCCAGAAAATCTGGTATCCTAGAATCTGCTTTGAATAGAATGTGTTTGAATAGAGAACTGAAAGTATATTTAAATGTTGACCCAGAACTGGTTTCTTGAGGCCTGCCTCAAAGTCTATATTGACAGTATTGGATACACAAGCATCTTGATCCCTTAGCACTGTTGCAGTTTCTAAGTGCGTTATTCATATTACATTTCAGGATCCTGAAATTTGTAATTTCTGAAACTGTGTCAAAACCATCCTGTTTTATAGAATACTGTCTATAGTGTGGCTGGAAAAAGCAAATTGATAGCAATAGGACAAACAAAAGGCATTCTGAGCAATATGTTCCAGCACTCTCCCAGTAAGGGGAAGTCTTAGATCTAGCTGTTCTAATAGCGTTTAAAAGTGCATGTTGCAGTAGTGTGCTCAGGCCACCATAGCAAGGTCCCACAGACCAGCTGGCTTAAACAATAGAAATTTATTGTCTCACAATCCCAGAGGCTAGAAGTCAGAAATCAGTGTGTCAGCAGGATTGGTTTCTTCTGAGGCCTCTGTCTTTGACTCGGAGATGGCCATCTTCCACCTGCATCTTCACGTGGTCTTTCCCTGTCCCATGTTTGTGTCCAAATTTCCTCCTCTTATAAAGACACAGCCCTATTAGATTATGGCCCACCCTAATAACTTCATTTAAACTTAATTACTTCTTTAAGGACCCTATCTCCAAATGCATCACATTCGGAGGTGTCTGGAGATCAGGACTTCAATATATGAATGAGGGCAGGCACCCAATTTAGTCCAAGCATTTAAATTGTAACACATAGACACGTAAGGATCCAAATAGTCCAGAATATCGTTTATCTTCAACTGAAAGATTGATTTGACATATGTAGTAAAGCTTATATTGCTTAGTGCTATAGAATTCAATAAAATGAGATTTGTTTTTATGCCTTGGTTTTAGAATCTTTGTAAATAATAATAGCAAAAACAGCTCTCTTAGGTAAATGTACAAAAGATATGCTTTCTAGGTCAGAAAATTATCTTCTGATAGTATTTTGACATGTTTTTCTCCCCTAGCCTAATCCTAAAATGCCAAAAGTGGAATGAGAGGTATCACACTCTTATCCCCAGATGCATAACTAACGCTTCTAGAAAACCAGAAGCGCCAGAGGCTGGAGAAACCTCAATCTTTTTGAGATAGTCAAGGTAATATGTCAACGCCTTCCACCCCCAGATAATAGGATGCTTTGGATACATTTTTAAAAATAGCAGTGCATTTTTGTCCATATTTAGATTGAATGTTTATAAATAGGACATGTTTATTTGATTTTTTAAATTCCATATATTCTGGGTTTTTAAGGAAGTACATTATCTAGTGGAAAGCTGTCAAAAAAACACCCATTTTGTGTGGCGGTGTTGACTCTGAATTTTAAGAATTAATTGGCCTCCTTGGCCTAGCTGATATGTATGTGAAAATCCTTACATAATTGAAGCAAATTTGCTTTATATCTTTGCTCATATCTTATTGCTAATACTAAAAACTTACTAAATGGCCTGAATCCCAGTCAGTTGTAGCCCAAGTATAAATTTCTTCAATTTGACATCTGAGTATAAAATAAAGAAGTGATTTTTATCCAGTGTTGCAAGCATGATTTTCTGGGTAAAACAACTGATTTGTTTTTTATACTAGACAAGTTGACTTAAGGAAAAAAAAAAAAAGAAAACAGATCTGTGTAGATTTTTTTAGGTGTTTCTATATCCAGAAATATCTAAGACTCATCCAAAAATGTTGTTTTCCCTCTTTTATGCCCCATATCATTCACCATTTAGAAATCAAGTCTTCGGTTCCACATAAAGACATACACACGCCCTGATACTAGATAGACAAACATCCCTCTTGTGTTCCACTCCACCCTGCCCTACTGCTTACACAGCTATAGAGATTGTTTGGGGTGTTTCTTTTTCTGCCAACCAATCTCTGTGGTGAAGAGGCAACAACGCCTGCTCTCCTGGAGGATTCATTCAGAGTTCCAGAGCAAAAGCTGGGACCTCCTCAAGAAGGAGAAGGAACGACCAGAACTAGAATGAATGGAGCTTGAGCATTATCCAGGGAAGGGAAAAGGTCAGAATAAAATGAACAGAGCCTAAGCCACGGCAATGCACCTTCAGGGCAAAATTGGCAGTGCCATTTAGGAAGTTCAGTGGTGGATGAGGGTGCCCTTCTTGAGAGCCACAGCCCTTGTGACTGTTGGCACATAAAAGTTTGTGGAGAAGACTCCTGCACTCCTGTTGGCCCTTACTTGATGGAAAGTAGCATGTGAACAGACCGAATGGTCCTCTGGGCAAAACTGATGTTTGCAATCACTTATTGATAACCTAAAAATAAGTTTCGTACTTATCCCATGAATAGGCTTATTTTTCCAGGGTCTTAAAATATGTATCATTTATCTTTTTTTCTTATATATATATATATTTATATTTTTAAACTTATTTTATTTTATTATTTTTTTTAAGTAGGCTCCTCACCCAATGTGGGGCTTGAACCCACAACCTTGAGATCAAGAGTCAACCCTGAGATCAAGAGTCACATGCTGTATCAACTGAGCCAGCCAGTTGCCCCTGTATTTATTTTTTAATTGAGAAAACTATAAAGCTTAATATAATAGCTACAGCTAGTATGCTGTACCACAGCATATGATAATGTATCCAGACAACTTGTCCACCACTGGTTTTTATTTCAAGTTTATAGACTGTAGTGTTCCTTAGACAAACATATCTGCCACTAAACTCTAAGGAAAGTTGCATCTTGGAGAGATTCAAGTGGAAGGAATGAGCTGAGCATCTGGTTGAAATGATCTTGTCTTTCAAAGTCACTTAATGGATGATGACAGTGACAAGTAACAGCTCATTTAGAAAACAAGTAGAGAGCATGTCTGTAGACTACAATATGGCATGCCAAAAATCTGGCAATCATATTTCTGATGATTAGTTTGGAGCTAGCAGCAGCAGCCTTTTTCTGAAAGTCTCGGGCCACGTAATTTATATATTAGGCAGAAACTGGAGTTTCATTTAAGACTGAGTGCCGTAAAGTTCAAGACAAAAATTATGGTTTATCAAATAAAATTTAAAGCCTATCATTTTTTTTTAAAAGCTTGCTGGGTCTGATCTATTAGGAAAACATACACCAAAAGTTGGCATATAATTCAACACCTAATGTTGGAAAAAAGAAACGGGGAAAAGTAGGAGCTGGGATGAGTCATTAGCCTTACAGACAAAGTCCAGGTGGTGACAGGTTGATTTGTTTGTTCACTGATTAGCAGGAGGTGAGGGGATAAGCGTGTACCTTACACAAATTTAGCAGTTTGAAAAGTTGGGTTGTAATTATGTTATTTTTCTCTGAGCATATTGTGCATAAATCATGGTGATTTAAGCAAATAGGCTTTTGTCAATTCAGGGAGACTGTCTTTTCTCTTCTAGGACATTCATAAATTAGTCCTTGAAACAGCATTGGACATTTTAAAGTAAAAAAGATTTTGAGGGTGCCTGGGTGGCTCAGTCGGTTAAGTGTCTGACTCTTGATTTGGGCTCAGGTCATGAGCTCATGAGATTGAGTTCCCCCTCCCTGCGTCAGCAAAGAGCCCTCTTCGGATTCTCTCCCTCATTCTCTGCATCTCCCCCACTCGCGTGCACTCTCTCTCAAAATAAATAAACATAAAAAAAAGATTTTGAAAGCCCTCACCTTCCCTAATGATAATTGCAAAAGGGAAGTGAGATTCATGGTATGTTTCCTATATTACTCAGCCTCAACTTGAAGAAGTGGCTATTTTCTTCTTTCTGTGTCAACCTACACCTGTCAGGCCTTACCAGCTGCAATGACAGTTGACATTCATGGGATTTATCAAATCGTTTATAGTATGGTCACATAGACAATAAATTTCTTATTATTTTGCAGCATTGGACACTTTTCCACCATGCTGATGGCATTTTGAGTATATTTGTCAATTTTCCCAAATTTTAACTGAAGAAAACCTTGAGAATTTATACTTGAGGACTAAAGTGTGACTACCGATTATCAGGTCAGTATCACCCCCCCCCCCCACTCCCACTTCCGTCCCCACTCCCAGGAATATCACCATCATCCTGCAACAGTACGGTTTTACTATCTTTCATATATTAAATTTATCATGATGTCTTGTGTATTGAGATTAGATTCAAATAATAAAGAACAGCAAAGAACTGTTGAATTTTAATATTGATAAAGAAAGGTAATGGGAACATGTACAAACAGACCTATTGCTTTTCAGTCACATAGCTGTGGCCCTTTTCTTCCTCCTGTGTCAGATTTGCATTGTCTTCACTTCATGTAGACACTAAGCTGGGTGAATGGGCACATATTGGCAGGATGTGCCAGATATTGAAATTTGTGTGCAGAAGTGATTTATAAATGTAGATAACAAGAATATTATTCTTTATACCATTGACAAAGAATGGAATTTTTTCTTGTCAGGGCTGGACTCCTTTATAATTAAAGTGGCTCTAAAGAGTGTTTCAATTTTACTCCTTTATGAGGATGTGTGTTTATTACAGCAGATACAAGACTTTGATTTAGGTACAGTCGGTTTTAGTTCTTTGTATATTCACTTTAGTCTTAGTTCATTGGATTCTCTAACAATTCTTGATTTTTACCCATGAAAGCTTAAATGGAACCAAGAAGGACTTTAGAGATTATCTAGGCTGATTTTACCTGTGAGGAGGCTGCGTGCCAGTCTAACTGGGTACTTTTTGTCCTCAAAGTCACAGAGTTGCTTAGTAGCAGAGCTCAGACTAAAATTCTATACTCCTCACCCCCCCGTCTGTCATGCTTTACTCACATCACATTGCTTCCTTAAGCCCCAGTTTTAGATCTCTAAATAAGAGTATTTAAGGACTACAAAGATACTGAAGGAAAAAAGAATATGCCTGAACACCATCATCTTTACTTTGGTGCTTCTCCATCCAGTTGATTTACTCAGTATGGTTGGTATTTACAGAGTACCTTCATAGATGCCCATTATTCTGCTGAACATCATGGGAGGGAAGAGGATGGGCTTAAAATGATGAGATTTTCCCTCTGCTTTATAATTTCTGAGATATTAAAATATGAAACCTTCAGGAAGAGGGGGAAGGGTTTTATCTAAGAAACCAGTGTGACTCAACTGATTTTTGAGTTCGAGCCCCGCGTCGGGCTCTATGCTGACAACTCAGCCTGGATCCTGCTTTGGATTCTCTGTCTCCTTCTCTCTCTGCCCCTGCCCCACTTATGCTCTGTCTCTCTCTTGTCTCTCAAAAATAAATAAACGTAAAAAAAAAAAAAAAAGAAAAGAGAAAGAAATCCCACAACTAGAAGATGCAGACCTGAAGATGCAGACCTGACATCCATCTGTCTGCAAAGCTGCATGCTCTTTCCAACATATCTTTTTTTTTTTTAATTTTTTTTAATGTTTATTTATTTTTGAGAGAGACAGAGACAGAGTGTGAGCCAGGGAGGGGCAGAGAGAAAGGGAGACAGAATCCAGAGCAGGCTCCAGGCTCTGAGCAAGCTGTCAGCACGGAGCCTGACGTGAGGCTCGAACACACAAACCATGAGATCATGACCTGAACCAAAGTCGGACACTTAAACAACTGAGCCACCCAGGCGCCCCTCTTTCCAACATAGCTTAAATTAAGTGTAGCTTTATTAGGTGTGGGGTTTTGTTTTTGTTTTTATTTATTTGTAAAATACCTGTTGTGAGATGTCTTCTGTAATGCTGAAGTGAGGATCACTCACTAGTTGCTAAAACTCAGTAGTTAGAAAGTCAGCAGAGCTGAAGTTTGATTGAACATATTTTGCCATGTGGCAAAAGATTTGTACAGCATGTCCTGGAACATAATCTGACAACACAGTGAAGTGTGCCTTTTCTACATGCTTTCCTGCACTTAGAGGCAGTAGGTCTGGAAGGAATCAATGACTCTTTTGTGTGCCTCCTAAAATTTAATGTGCTCATAAGAGTTGGGAATTACGGGAGGGTGTGTGAACTTGTCATGTTGCAATTCCCTTTAAAGAAAACTATATGGAAGTGACAATTTGCAAGTACAATACAGGAGAAGGAAAGGAGTATTTACTCAGCTTTGGAAGTTCAAAAATGTATCTCACTGTGCACCCTGTCAGAAGACCCTTTGAAAATTGTCTGGCAATCTAACTTCTGTCTATATGTGGCTTTTGAAAAATTAATCTTGTGGAAAGGATTGAGTTTGTGCTATGCGGTTTGCCATTTAACATGTCTCAAAAGATGCAGGACTTCATAGAAACGGGAACTTGGGGAGTCAGATAAATTCAGTTAGTAGTAGCCTGTCCAATGAAGATGTTTAAACGACAATATATTTTTTAAGAAACTACGTAAAAGTATATTTGTATATGGTTGCATTGAGGTTCCCTGTGAAAGTAGACAGACAGTTTAAAAGAAAAATTTCTCCCATACTGCCACCAGACATTCTCTTTGCTTAAATTTCATTTCAACCAACTTCAGAGGGATGCCAGAATGTTTTATATACAGTTTAGGAATTCGGTTATCTAAAACTGAGAAATCTTTTCATGCTCTAACAATTTTTCGGTGAAATAGTGTTCACTGTAACACAATTTTACCTGCACTTCTGGTGAACAAAACTAGTGACTAATTCTTTCTGAGACCTCCCAGGATGTTTGTAAATATGCCTGGAGGAAAAATGATGGAAAATTAATCTTTGTGAGTGATGACGAAATTCATACTTAAGGTGAATTTTATTTTCTCTTACTGCTCAGTTTGTGATTAACATCAGAAAGCTCCCATTTTTTTTTAAACTTAATTCTAACCATTTGCTGCCTTAAGGCATTTTATGCTGTGATTGTGGCTCTTTCCTTGTGTGACTCACTTTATTTTTTTTCCTTAGCCGTATCAAACCAACTCTGTCTTCTGGAGATTGTCTGATCATTGTCTTTGTTTTAGGCTTTCAGGATGAATCTGGAAAAGCTCAGCAAGCCTGAACTCCTAACACTATTCAGTATTCTTGAAGGAGAGCTTGAAGCAAGGGACCTTGTGATAGAGGCTTTAAAGGTACGTTAAAAGAAAAAAAGAGGTCATCGTATGTTTTGAAAGTCGTTGCATTGGTTGTAATTTCTTTAACTAAGGTATTTCTATAGCCCCTGTTGAAGTTAGAGGCCTGGATATACACACTGATACTTGCTCCCGCAGCTACCTTGCGTGGTATGATTTTAGGGACACTGGTAAAGCCTTTCCGACTCCAAAATATTTCCTTTAGTCTGGATCTTGAACGTCATTTTTTTAGCTTAGAGGCCTTAGCCATTTTTGAATGCCAACTGCTTCAGAACCTGATGAAACCTGCTTCCTAAAAACATATATATACAGCCATATACCAAAATTCAGTATATAATATCTGGGAGATCAAGGACTCCATGAAGACCATCTCTGGATTTTCTAGACCCCTGTTGAAGGATTCGTTTGTTTTAGTGTGTGATATCTGCTAAGACACAAGGGGTGGGGGAAGTGGGTGTGTGTTATATGGAAACTCTACTTTCCACTCAATTTTTCTGTAAGCCTAAAACTGCTCTAAAAAACAAAGTCTAATTGAAAAAATACAAGGGAGTATAACTCAGGTATTGTGAATCCCTTACACCTCTGTAAGAGTGTTTCCCAGTCTGTCCTGAGATCAGACTTGGAGAGGCGAAGAAAAGACAGTAAGAGTATCTGAGCAGCAGGAAGAGGAGAAGGAGGACAAGTGACCAAAGGAGAGAGACTTGAGCATGCTGGAGAGAGCAGAGCCCCTGCAAAATACACCCGGTCTAAGGATCTAACAAGATTTTTGTAGTTTCCAGTTTTAGTTAGAGCTTGTATCGATATACATCTGGTTTTGTTTTGTTTTGTTTTTTCTTCTCAAGTTAGTTAACATACAGTGTAGTCCTGGCTTCAGGAGTAGAGCCCAGTGATTCATCACTTACATATGATACCCAGTGCTCATCCCAGCAAGTGCCCTCCTTCATGCCCATCACCCATTTGCCCCACCCCCACCAACCCTCAGTTTGTTCTCTGTTATCAGTGTACATTTTGAAGCTCACTGGTAAAAGGTTTATTAAGTACTTTGTTGTTTTCCCTTTTCAAAATTATCCTAGCTCCTTCTTAAATATTGCATTAGTATTTCGTATGTGTTCATATGACCCTCCATTGTTGAAGACATTTTTTATAGCAACAAAGATAATTTCCTCATTGCCATTCCAGGAGGCTCAGAGAATCAGTGATTTCCTGAGTAGCTAACAATAACCACTCAGTCGAGTTCATACAAAAAGCTATAGCTTTTCTCTTCTCTAGCTTGCCTTTTCCCTTCCTGCAGTGATAGAAGAGTAAATGTGTTCATTTAGTCAAACCTGGGTAGTCTTTTCTTGGATTACTCTGAAATTATAATTGTGATAAAAATAAAATCTAAACCGTTATTTCTATATGCTGTTAAATTTAAAGTGACGTGCTAGTTTGTCTTTCAAGGCTGACCGAAAAAGACTGACATTTCTGTCTAATAAATATGCCTTAGGGTAGTTTATCACTGAAAACTATTGGATTTTTGTTTGATGGCTTTCCCTCGTAGCTTTGTAACGTGTGATAAGTAATTTCCAGTGGTTTCCCTCTCCAGAGTGCATGAGGTGATTCCCTTCTGATGTGGGGGGATGGAGTCGGTCATATTTTCTTCCTTTCCCTGCTTACTTCAGTCTTGGTTTGCGTAGCTTCCCAGGGAATCACATGTTTATGGCTTCGACACGTGCCAAGGCACATACGTTAAAGGTCATTGCCTGAGTCTTTGCCTTCCATACCAGTAATTAGAACTATGACTTTGGTCAAGTCATTTAGTCTCTCTGGAGCAAAGCTTCCTTCTCTGAGATAAGAATAAATGATTAATAACTAGTATCTGTGTGTAACACTGCAAGTATTTGCCCGGCATTGCAAATACTCCCAACGGTGTAGGATTCATTTTTTTTCCCTTTATGTATATTCTTTCAGTGCATATAGTATATGCCATATCCAAGGAACGGTCATTGGTCGCTAATAATATGAATGGATGCCTCTAGTGTGCCCTCAACAGTGCCTAGTTTTTTAATGACTCCCCTGCCAGCACATATTGCATATAAATATTCACTCTGGCTGGTGATTCATTTTTGCCACCTCCACAGGCCTTCCCTTTTGTCACTATTGGTGAATTTTCTTTCTTTCCCTGTACATCGCTGGAAACTATTCTATTTTTCATAACCCTATCCCATTGTTACCAGTAGTCCTAACCTGGTTAAACCCAGGACACCCTCCCATTTTTTATCCCGGGTTTATCTGCTCAATGAAGAGAAGAGAAAAAAGAATCGGGGAAAATTTGAGATCGTTCCTCAATCCTCACTCCTATAGCCTGTTGTTTTCCCACTTCTTTCTCTTGGTTCTCATCTGTGACCCTGGCTCTCGTGTGGATAGGCGTCATCAGCTTAGAACCCGAAGAGTTCACTGCCTGGGCTGCACCAGGAAGCTCTTGGTTCATGGTGATGGCTCCTTTTAAAACCCAGAAAGCATTTTCTAGGAGCCATTATAAATAGCAATCAGATTTTAGAAAACTACAATAGTTTGGTAATGTGTTAAACAGACTCACCTGAGAATCTACTGCTATGGGCAGGAGGACTCCGGGAAGCGGTTCCCCCTACAGATTACAGTTGACTTTTACAGAAACTTGTGGACTTCAACCCTTCCACAACTGAGGTAGGGGTGGGGGGCTGGCTGCCTCTAATGGAAAAATCAGGCTGACCTTACCTTCTCTTTGCTTTTCAGCCTCAGAAACCACACAAACCTGTAGAGCTTTTGTGTGCCCATTTTGCTAATCATTATACCCTCAGCACCCAGCTTAGTGCCTAACATATAGACACTCAATAAATATTTGTTGAATAGAGGAAATGATGGTGCCATTGTGATTTGTTGCTTTAAAAGATTGCCATAAGGGGCTCCTGGGTGGCTCAGTCAGTTAAGTGTCCAACTCTCCATCTCAGGTCATGATATCAGGGTTTCCTGAGTTCGAGCCCCACATCAGGCTCTGTGCTGACAGTGCAGAGCCTGCTTGGGATTCTCTCTCTCTCTCTCTCTCTCTCTCTCTCTCTCTCTCTCTGTCTCTCTCCCTCTCCCTCTCCCTCTCCCTCCCCCCCTGCCCCTCCCCCACTCACACTATCTCTCTCAAAATAAATAAACTTAAAAAAATTATAAATAAATAAATAAATAAATAAATAAATAAAAGATTGCCATAACATTTTAAAGTGAATGTTGTGAATTGCTAAATTTTACAGCTTGTTCTCATGTGGCCGCAACACACTGCCTTCTGGTTTTAACGTCAACAGATGTGTCGGTCCTTGTTGCACATGTTTTCCTAAAATATATTTTTTCTGCATAGATCCAATGTTAGTGACTTTAGGCAGCTTCTGACAAGTTGAAAGAGCAGCTTGAGAAGGAAGAGCTATAATTAAGGGAACTTTTGGATATAAGATACCATTCAGAATCAGGCACAAGTGTTGTGTTTAGTCTGCATATGGCTTGGAGGTGATAAAGTTATCTTCTGAGGCTTGAGCTATATGCAGTTTAAGTTGAAATGAATAGCTTGGCCAGAAGTGATACGTCTTGAAGCAGTCTATTGTTAGATAAAGTAAGTAGCAGCTGGGGTCAAAACTGTTTCAGGCCTTCAAGAAAAGCAACTGCCATACAAGATTCTTAAAGTTCAAATGAACTCTCTTTTTACTTGTAGAGTAGCTTTTTGTTTTTTATTTTTGTTTATTTGTTTGGGTTCTGTAACCTATACAGATTTTACTGTTATAATTTCTATAATTCTTGTTTGACAACTTGTTGGACTTCTTGGACTAATAAGGCAGCTTACTAATTTTCTTCCTTTATTATTCTTTAGTAATTCATGCTTAGTGGGTTGAAAAGGTTTTGAAATAGTTATGATGGGTTTTTTTTTCTTTCTGTTTAAGTAAAAGAGCTTACCTTTGTCTTTCCCTCTTTACCTTCAAAATAGATTTTTTTTCCTGGACATAAAATCTGTTCTTCAACCTTGCATATCTGAATAAAACCATATGGTTCACTGTTGCTGCTAAATAAATAGTAGGTCACATTGGCAAGGGTTGCATTTATATAGGGTTATAGGGTTATATTTATTATAAAGTTCCCAGATCCTACATACAGAGTTATAATTATAAAGAGCTTCATTCATTTTCCAGAATTTCTGCTAAAGTGCCAGATTGCAGCTACACCCTTCTAGAGCCCCCACTGTGGTTATGTTCTTTTTCTCCCCAAGATATAAAAGCCTCCTCACTCTTCTGTTGCAGCCAAGACATGTTTGGCATGGAACCAGGAAAGTCAATAGAAAATAGTGTCATATTCAGCTCTTCTGTATTTCAAGTCTAATTGTTACAGAGGCCATTTATACTGTATTTGGTCCTAATTGAACTTTTATATAAAGTGATTTTCTGTTTTACAAGGGATTATGTCAGAGAAAAACATTCTTTATGAAAGTCTTTCTCTTTGACCAGTTTGTCTTCATGAATAAGAACACTATAGGAATCCCTTCCACATCAAAAGCAAATTACATTGCTCATGAACCAACTGTCTAGGGGAAGCTGGGGTAGAATCACACAGTTGAGCAAGAGAGCCTCAGCTCATTAATTCCAAGCAGATCTGGGAGATGGCTTCCCAGCAAGGACTGACTACTCCAGAAGAAGACAGAGGACATCATGGCCATTTAAAAATTTTGGAAAATAAGGGCACTTGGGTGGCTCAGTTGGTTGAGCATCCAAGCCCCATGTCGGGCTCTGGGCTGAGTGTAGAGTCTGCTTGGGATTCTCTCTCCCTCTTTCTCTGTTCCTCCCCCCCCACCAAAATAAATAAATAAACTTAGAAAGAAAAAGAAAGAAAGAAAGAAAGAAAGAAAGAAAGAAAGAAAGAAAGAAAGAAAGAAAGAAAGAAAAGAAAAGAAAGAAAAGAAAAGAAAGAAAGAAAAGAGAGAGAAAAGAAAGAGAGAGAGAAAAAGAAAGAAATCAGTGGGCTGTTTGGGACATATTTTATTATTTATTTATCTATTTATTTAGTGGATTGGCTGATATTTTTAATTCCTACTCTCTCTGAGTAAAGTATATAAGTGAAATCCTAGCTTTTTAAAAAAAGAAACATAAAGATAATTACTAGGCAGTCTACAAAGCTATCAATTAGAATATTCAGTTAAGTGTAGCTGTTAAGAGCATGAAGCTTTCAAATCAAAAGGTTAGCACACTACTATTTAATCGTGTACATTAAGCCAGTTATTTACCCTGTAAGCTTTATCAGTAAAATGATACGGGTTTGGGGAGGATTAAATGAGATACCAAATGCTATTTGAGGTGCCCAGTGTTCATTTACTCTTCTTATTATTAGAACATAGGTTTTACAGTCCACCCATTTTGGAACAAAAGTATATTCCATAAAGCAAGAAATACTGATAATAATGCTGTTCTTCATAAGAAAGATTAATCTTTAGATTAAGTCTTTGTTGTCAACAGGGCTTATACTTTAGCTTGTGTTTCTTTTAGGAATTGTTGGCTTTGAGATGATCTATCCCTACCCCCACCACCAAAAGTGTGTATTTTCAGACAGCAAGGGTTAAGGGTGTGTTCTGGGGCATTAAACAGATGTTATGTTATATCCCCCCTCACCCCTATAATGAAAACAGGAAATACAGGGACAATGTGGAAGCCTTTTTAGAATCGATTTTTTTCCCATTGATTTCTTTGTGTATTTTTCTATTGTTTGATTTGGCATACTGTTGTTATACTTTGTTGTTCTTTTTTTTTTTCATTTTTTTAATGTTTATTTTTGAGAGAGAGTGAGAGAGAGCCAGTGTGCGCACAAGCAGGGGAGGGGCAGAGAGAGGAGGAGACAGAATCCGAAGCAGGCTCCAGGCTCTGAACTGTCAGCACAGACCCCAACACAGTGCTCAAGCTCATGAACCATGAGATCATGATCTGAGCTGAAGTCAGACTGTCAACCAACTGAGTCACCCAGGCGCCCCTATATTTTGTTTTTCTAAACAGCTTATTGAGGTATAATTGACATACAGTAAGCTGCATATATTTAATGTATATAAATTGATACTTGTTAGATGTATTCCCTCATGAAACCATTACTACAATCAAGATAATGAATATATCCAATCTCCCCTTGCAAATATTCCTCTGTAACCCTTTTACCTAACCATCCCCACTCCTTCCTACATCCTCACCCAAACCACTAATCTACTAGAGATTAGTTTACATTTCCTAGAATTTTATATAAGTAGAATCCTATAAAATGTACCATTTTCTGTCCTGTTACTTCACTCAGTGTGATTATCTTGAGATTTATCCATGTTTTTTTTTTAATTTTTTTTTTTTTTTTTTACATTTTATTTATTTTTGAGAAACTGAGACAAAGCGTGAGCAGGGGAGGGGCAGAGAGAGAAGGAAACAGAATCTGAAGCAGGCTCCAGGCTCTGAGCAAGCAGTCAGCACAGAGCCTGATGCGGGGCTTGAACCCACAAACTGTGAGATCATGACCTGAGCCGAAGTCGGACACTCAACCGACTGAGCCACCGAGGCGCCCCAAGATTTATCCATGTTTTTATTGTATTAATAGTTCATTCCTTTTATTACTGAGTAGTGTTCTATTGTATGTATGCTCCACATCGGTTGATGAACATTTTCATTGTTTCCACTTTGGGACTTCTGCAAATAAAACCGCTTTGAACATTCACATACCAGGGTTTATATAGACATATGCTTTCATTTCTCTTGGATAAATACCTACGAATGGAATGGCTGTATTACCTAGTGGGTGTATGTCTATTGTTGCTGTTGCTGTTGTTGTTGTTGTTGTTGTTGTTGTTGTTGTTGTTGTTGTTGTTTTAAGAAACTGCCAAACTGTTTTCCAAAGTGGTCATGTCACTTTACATTCCCACCTGTCATGTATGTCATGTCTAAGTCTCGTTGCTCCACACCCTCATCAGCACCCTGTATGGCCACTCTTTTTAATCTTAGCCTTTCTCATAGGTATATAATATCTCACTGTAGTTTTATTTTGCATTTCCTTTTTGATTAATGATGTTGAGCATCTTTTCATGAGCTTTTTCACCGTCTATATTGTTCTCTGATTTGTTCAAAATTTTGGCCATTTTTAAAATTGAGTTGTTTTTTCATTATTGGGTTTTGAGGATTTCTGATCTATCTAGATCCAAGTCATTTATTAGATACATATCTTGCAAATATTTTCTCCTAGTTGGTGGCTTGTCATTTCATTCTCTTAACTATATCCTTTGAAGAGCAAAAGTTTTTCATTTTAATGAAATCCAATTTATCAATGTTTCTTTTATGGATTTTGCTTCTTTTCCTAAACCAAGGTCAGAAAGGTTTCCTCCTATGTTTTTTTTTCTGTAATTTTATAGTTTTAAGCTTTACACTTAGATCTATGATACAACTTCAATTAATTAATATATTATATAGTACAACATATGGATCAAAGTCTTTTCATATGGATGTCCAATTGTTCTAACACTATTTGTTGAAAAGACTGTCCTTCCTCTGTAGAATGGCCTTGGCATCTTTGTCACATCAGTTTTCCATATATTTGTAGGTTTGTTTCTGGACTCTGTTTCGTTCCATTGATTTACCTTGATGCCAGTACCATATTTTCTTGATTACTGTGGTAAATCTTAAAATAAGAGAGTGTTAATCTTCCAACTTGTGGGGTTTTTTTCAAAGTTGTTTTGGTTATTCATGCTCCTTGGCATTTCTATATGAATCTTAGAATCAGCTCATCAGTTTCTCCAAAAATCATATTGGGATTTTTATTGGGATTGCATTGAATCTATAGATAAATTTGGGGAGAATAGACATCTAACAATATTATATTTTCTAATCCATGACAATGGTATTTCTCTCTATTTATTTAGGTCTCTCAGCAGTGCTTTATAGTTTTTAGTGTATAGGTCTTTCCCATCTTTTGTCAGATTTATCCCTAACTATTTCCTATTTTTTATGATATTATAAATGGTGTTGTTTTTTAATTTTAATTTCTGACTATTATTGTTATACAAAAATAAAATTGATTTCATATAGATTCATTATCCTGCAGACTTGCTACACTCACTTAATAGTTCTAATAGCTTTTTTATAAAAAGCTATTTTATACAAATAGTTGGATTTTCTACAAATAATCATGACTGCAAGTAAAGACAGTTTTACTTTTTTTTTTTCTAATCTAAATGCTTTTTATTTTTCTTGCATTATTGCATTGGCTAGAACCCCCAGTACCATGTCAGAGTGGTGAGAATACCGTTGTCTTGTTCTTGACAAGGGGAAAGGGGGAAAATGCTCAGTTTTTCATCATTAAATATGATGTTGGCTGTAAGTTTTTCACAGATGTTCTTTATCAAGTTGAGGCTATTTCTTTCCATTCCTAATTTGCTGAGTTTTTATCAGGAATGAATATTGGATTTTGTCCTGTGCTTTTGCTGTATCAATTGAGAAGATAATTGGTTATGTCCTTGCTCTGTGTCTGAAATATTATCTGAGAAAGAGCTTCATCCCCTTATTGACCTTCTCTTGACCAAGTAGTGTGATGTGTAGTAGCTTTTTCAGCTTTGCTCTACTACTTTTTAGAAACTATAATTCTGTAATTTAATTTTTAAAATTAAATTTTAAAGTTCAGTAATTATTTTTCCAATGGCAAAACTTAATAGTAATTTAAAAATCATAAACATCTCAAAAAAAGAAACAGAATACTTCTGTTGCTTTATGCACTGTTCCCTTTAAAGCTGCTTTTGTCCTTTGTCTTTATTAGTTTTAATAGTCTATTACCTTCTTATTTTTTGATAAATAATTTTATTTATTATTTTGGATAAATAATTTTTCTAAAGAGGCAAAAACAAACATCATGTTCATTTTTCACCTTCTGATAGAATATTATTATCTCTTTCTTAGGAGTAACAGAAGTAATCTAATTGAAGATTAAAGATTATCTTTTCATGTTGAATGATTTAAATTGTATTTTAGTATGTCATATGACTAGTCAGGAAATAGACACCCAAGTATACTTGGGGTGCCTGGGTATCTCAGTCGGTTGAGCTTCCGACTCTTGATGTCGGCTCAGGTCATGATCTCATGGTTCATGTTCGTGAAATCCAGCCCCATGTAGGGCTCTGCACTGACAGCATCTGAGCCTGTTTAGTATTCTCTCTCTCCCTTTCTCTCTGCTCTAACCCCACTTGTACCTGCATGCATACACTCTCTTAAATCAACATTTAGAAAAAATATATATACCGTTTCTTTATTATTTCCTAATTATTTCTTAATTTGGACCACAGGAAGATAATTCATTTTAAAGAGGATTTATTTATAGGCAACAACCCTACATCTGAATGCTGCTCCAGAGTGAGTTATTGCAGAATAGGTAGACATAGTATTACTTCTCTGTTATGTTTTTGAGTTAAAAATTCAATACTGGTTTCTTTTATTAAATTTACTAATCTCAGAACACCTATTTATTGAGGAGAGTTGCTGTAGTCTAAATGGCTTTATGTAAAAATCTACTTACAGAAAAAAATTTCTATAAGTTACTTCCAATTACCTTCAAACAGCTCATGATAACATAGTTATATTGATCTAGTTCCAATTAATTCTTTATAAAAAGTAACCCTTGGTTAATGGCTACATGAATTAGTAATATATCCATGTGGTGAACTATTACACAGCTATTTTAAAACATGATGCATATGAAAAAGTTTTAATGACATAGTAATAATGTTCCTACAGTGTAATGCTAAATTTGCAAAGCAGGTCATAACATTAAATATATCCTTTAATCTTGATCATAACAATTACATGTGTGCATGTGTGTATACACAGAAAAAGGACTCAAACAAATAGATTGAAATTTGTAGTTGTGGTGTTAATAGTAGTTGTCCCTGGGTAGTGGAATCATATGCAAATTTTACTTTTTTTCCTTCAAACTTCTGTATTATATGTAAATTACTTTAGAATTAGAAATACTTGCTTTTAGGTAGCAATAGTTTTATACAACAGCTTCTTGTTTATTAATAGTTATGCCCTAAGAAAATAATTTAGTCACATATTATTCACTTTGTAGGGAAAGATACTAGAGCTAATTAGAACTACAGTTAAATTCTTCCCTGTTTGTTTTTCCTGATATTGTTGATATTATTCTTTTCCAACCCACTCTAAATAACTCAACTGTCTCTGCTTGAAAACCAACCTAAGCTCCCAAGCTATGCAATAAAAAGATCATAGAGTTTAAGGGAAGAAGAAAGGAGGCTATGATAAAAATACCTTTTCATCATACCAGAGTCTAAAGAGGTATCTTTTAAACATTTTGAAATACGTTCCATCATTTTGTCACAGTTCAGGACGTCCATACCCACCCACATATATGTATCGATTAAAACAAAAATTTCACTAAATATATAGTAACTCTATGTCTTACTATAATATTTATACCATGTCATACTATACTACACTATTTTCTTTTTTTTATACTTTATTTTTCATTAAAGGCAGATTGTGATCCTACTAACCTAGTTTCATTATCTACTTTTAGAAATGTATCCTACAGATGTACTTAGGCCTATATAATAAAGTGTATGTGTAAGGACATTTATTGCAATATTGGTCATAGCAACAAAATGCTGGAAATAACTTGTGTGTGTATTAGTAGGGTTCTGACCAAGTAAATTATGGTATGATTACACAACAGAATACTATGCAGTCATTAAAGAGAATGAGAAATCTTTATGTATAACATTCTCTAAGATATAGTAAGTGAAAAAATAATGCACAGAAAAGTGAGCATAGGGAAATACATCTCACAAAGCCTCTTCTTTGCTTCCCCTTGACTCGGTTCCTTTGAGAATGGTAGGAGCTCCCCAAAAATGTTCTGCCCCGGAAAGGGAATGAAATTACTAAAAGGCATGTATGTTACCAGGTTCAGTGGTGGGTACACTAGCAGAGAAGAGCCAAAAGAAGCAGGAAAGGCTGGTCATATATATGGGCTGTTTATGAGTCGGGTATTTATAAAAAAAAGTAGACTGCATTCTTAAGTGATTAAGTGTCTTTTCTTGCATCAGAAAAACATTGTGGGGTGCCTGGGTGGCTTGGTTAAACATCTGACTTCCGCTCAGGTCATGATCTCACGGCTCACTTATGAGTTCAAGCCCCGCATTAGACTCTCTGCTGACATTGCAGAGCCCACTTCGGATCCTCTGCCCCTCTTCCACTGGTGTGCTCTCTCTCTCTCTCTCTCTCTCTCTCTCTCTCTCTCTCTCTCTCAAAAATAAACATTAGAAAAAAAAAAAGAAAGGAAAAGAAAAGAAAGAAAGAAAGAGAGAAAGACATTGAGCCCCATGTATAACAGCTCTTAAGAATAATTATCTGATATCAGCTACTTGCTATACAACTTTTTAGCACATGCCATCATTCATATTACAAATTATGGCATTTAGCAGTTCAAGAGTGAAGGTTCCAAAAAATAAGCAAATTTCTCATTTAATTGACATCTTTCTGTGGCCTGGTTTTTGTATGACTTTGAGGAAAGAAAGGGGGAATTTAGCTTGGAAAATGCTACCTATTTAGAGAACACATCGTCTGTAGCCATTGGGGAGAGGCTTCAGAAAAGATTATAACAGTGGGGGATTTCATTGCATTTATTCAGCCTGAAACTAAAACAAGTAAAAAAGGGAAACAGCTTATTCCTGTTATTTCGACTTCCTCTTATTGTGTCTTCTTTGCATGTGTTAGCCTTGTGATTTGGGATTAATCAGAAGTTATTTCTAGTGGCTCCCCTTAAAGAGAAGAGAAAGAAAGACAAAGAGGTTGCTTGTAAAATTAAAGCCTGTGGTCCATCATTTAGTATTTCAGTATAGCTAGTTATAGGAAAAATTTGAAAGACAGAAGGAAACCGTCTTGTATGTTTGCCGAAAATCTTTATGGACAGGGAGCATATATAGAATGAAGCAGGAAATTTTATTATATGGGCATTTATTTCCTTAGAAAAGCAGAGTAATGTATCTGTTCTACCAAACTATTCGCATCTATGCACAAGGAGGCTCATTGCAGTATTGTTTAATGCAGGAATGGAAAATTATAAACAACCTAAATATCCGTCAGTAAAATATATCAATGTAAACTGTTACATCCTTACTATGCCATATTATGTAACTGCTTTATTTTTTATGAGAAGAAAACAAGCAGTGTACTGACTTATTAGATCTCTAGACACAATAAATGAAAAAAGTACACATATACACATTTATGGATATGCTTGGAAAAGGTCTGAGACGATACTGATTATACTGAGGACTCTTGAGGTAGAGACATTGGCTTGTATTCAGGAAGGAATTTGGCTTTATCTACATAATTAAATTTTTTTATGAGAAAATATTCATTTATGATGAAATTAAAATAAAAATTAGGGGCACCTGGGTAGCTCAGTTGGTTAAGTGTCCAACTTTTGATTTGGGCGCAGGTCATGTTCTCAACGTTCGTCAGATCGAGCCCCTCGGTGGGCTCTGTGCTGACAGTGCAGAGCCTGCTTGGGATTCTCTCTCTCCCTTTCTCTGCCCCTCCCCTCTCTCTTTCTCTCAAAGTAAAGAAATAAAATTTTTTAACTATATTTTTAAGAAATAGAGTATGAAAATAAGAACAACATCGGGGCTCCTGGGTGCCTCAGTCGGTTCAGCGTCCAACTTCAGCTCAGGTCATGATCTCACAGTCTGAGTTTGAGCCCTGCGTGGGGCTCTGTGCTGACAGCTCAGAGCCCGGCGCCTGTTTCAGATTCTGTGTCTCCCTCTCTCTCTCTGCCCCTCCCCTGCTCATGCTCTGTCTCTCTCTGTCTCAAAAATAAATAAAAATATTAAAAAAGAAAGAAAATAAGAACAACATTTACTTTGTAACTGTCTTTATTTCTAATTGGTTTATCCTCTCACATAAATCTATATTAATTCTAAAATACAGTTAAGGGGATAGAGACAAGCCTAGCATGCCTAGGTAAAGCATGAGCTTGTTAGCATCACATCCCTGATTGTCTCCCAAAAAAGCAAAAGTAGATTTCCCACGAATTTTCAGATTCTGCTTTTGAACAGGACACCTAAAAGTTCTTCCTTCAAAGCAGATTCTTTCACAGGTGATGGACTCAAATAGAGCTGACAGTGTATGCATGAGCAACTACGTGATGAAAATTTCAAGAAATGTTATTATCATAGCAGGAGACCTATAACCCTTCAAAGTATTTTTTCCTGGCTCTGTTTCATATCTGCACTTCATAATATTCCATTGTTTAACAACAACATAAAGTATTTTCTGCATCAGAAAGCCAACTCCACCTAGTGAGTTCTAAGATAACGCATAACTTCAAAAAATTGTTTTAATCTAATTCAATAGCTGTCTGTTCCACAAAAGACTGAACTCGTTGGTAGATAGGAGTATGTGACCGTGTTATTAAATTTGGAAGGTTTTGTTCTTATTGCCTCACATTATTTTACCAATAAAATTTTTGTAGAATTGAGTCAGACTTAATGTGATTTCTTTTTCTTTGCACTGGATTATTGATAATATGGAAATTTATGAATTCATGCTGCTACGCATCACAGATGATAGATTTTCACCTCTCTCTTCTTTAGGCCTAGTATTTCTCCTCATGGAGGGGTGGATACTTAATCCTCTTCAGCACTACATCCCAAATACCTAGAACCTCAGAAGTTCTTCAGAAATATTTGTTATATGACAGAATACGTTCAGGCTCTTTAAGTCTAACTTCAGTGTATTGAAGGTTCAAAATAGATTACCACTTACTAATTAATATTTTTGAGAAGAGAGCCTTAACTATAGTAATATAGTTTCATTACTTTTCCTGTTGATGATTTCCACTTGGTGACATTATTTACATTTCAGCCTGTACTGAGAAGGAACAATTTGTTCTTCAGACAGGAAATCATTGCTTATGTTTGTTTCTGTATTTGTAGTAAAGGATACCAAATAATTGGGATGTGTACCTTTGCTCACTATGCACATGTATTCATCTAAAAAAAAGACCATATTTTATTGGTTTGTTTTTTGAAAAACCATATTTTAGTTTTCAGCTGACATTTTACCGTGGTGTCCTTTCCTATCAAATTGAGATGTGGTCATCTGCATTCCCTGACTGATTAGTAACGGGAGCTTTGTGTGCCTCATTGAAAATAGTATTTTTTTTTTAAGAGTACAGCTTTGCTTGTCTTTCTTTATCTGTCTAGATATATACAAAAATATTGTTTACCAGACTTTCAGCTAAGGACCTCCATGGGCATCTGTCTAAATTACACATATCCTCTCTCTATCTTTCAGAATATATTCACTTATCTCCCATTTCTCCAGTGGGTTTTTGTTCTTGCTTTTGGCTCCCACAGAATCTCCCTCATCCCCCCTTCTCTGGTTGCTTTCCAAATGGATCACTTTTCCCTTTAAAAATCTTCCTTTCAGAGGCACCTGAGTGGCTCAGTCGGTTAAGTGACTCTTGATCTCAGCTCAGGTCCTGATCTCAGGGTCCTGATTTCAAGCCCCACGTTGGGCTGCAGGCTGGGTGTGGAACCTACTTAAAGTAAAAAATCTTCCTTTCAGTCCCTTATCCTTCCTTTCCTGGGACAAATGACTACCACATGAGGCCAAGAGAAGTCATTTAAGGAAGAGCACTGAAGCAGTCTTAGAGGCTTAGAATGGAGCCAGTTGTTCTATTCCCATTGGGATTAAAATGGTAAAGGGGTCTTGGTTATCCCATTCTTGTCCATGGTGACACTTAAAGTTCCTGAAAGGTGTTGCTACCCCATAGAGTAAAAAGGAAAAACTCTTGTATCTCCAAAGATAACTCCTGTTCTTCCCATCCATGCATAGTCTAAACCCCTCAGTAGACTTTTATTATGAAGACAAAGGCAGTCTCGGGTTAGGATTACTTGGAATTAGTAGTAATTAGTGGTCAACTTGAGCATGCTGGGTTTCACCATGTATTTATTCAATACCTTACTGTAGTGATGAGCATTGTCGGTTCACATTTAAAATTGTCATTAAACACCCATACCGCACTTAGAGCCCACCTTTTACTTCTCGGTCCTGGCTTCTTTACTCCTCTTCCCCTTCTGTTCTCTGAAGAAAAACCATCCTTCCCAACTGAATAGCTAGCTGCCTCCCTCCACATTAGTCTGCAGTGACAATAGAAGTTGCCACCCTTCCAGCCTCTGACTTGGGACATAGAGCTTGATCTCTCTTAATATGTCATCCTAGATACTCTGTTCTACCTTCTCACACTAGGATGTATAATTAGCACGGTCCCTGCTTCTGTTTGCCTGCCCTGACATCTTGCTCTCACTGTGTGTGGCTCTCAAACCACACCTAGTCCCCTTTTTCATTTGACCCTGTCTGTACACTCCCGCCACCCTCCTCTACCCCCACAAACTTCTTATTCCTGTTTACTTGCTACACTTCTCAATGTGAACACTCTGTACTTCTCAGCTAGGCTAATCAGGACCCTCTTCCTGCGACCTTTTCTCTGAGTAGCTTGTTTCTTGCCACGTTTCCTTGCAGTATCAGACTGTGTTTGTGATTTAAGAATCTCACCTCGAAAAAATGTTTAAAGTCTCATCCCACAATCATACAGCTCCCTCCATAGAATCCCCTAACTAGAAGAAGAAACCCTTTCAATCTTATTTATGAGCTCTTTTTAACTATGTTAGCCTTGAAGTAGTTTCTGCACTGTTAATACATTGTGAGTTAAAGAGGCTGAGCACACCTCGAATGAAGTTTTTCAAGTTCATAGTTACTTAAAGTATCACACTCAGGTTATAGTCTGCGGTCTGGGTCTCCTTATGCAATACTTCAGAGACAGTTTTTGGATTATATGCCCCCCTCAACCTCATGGTGTTTCCTGTGATTCATTAAGTTGCTGATGGTCCTATTGATCTGCCAGCACCCGCCCACTTCCAGGATTGGTCTTTTCCTTCCTGTTCCTTCTGAGTGTAAGGTCTGAGGCTTAGAAAGTCCTGATCAAATAAATTGTACTTGGTGTTCCTCTAAACATTAATGATACTGTTTAGAAAACATTTAAACAAGCAGAGGCAGTGTGTTTATTTCTGCTCTCAGGCCTTAAACTTGTCTGGCAAATTCTGAGCTCCTTAAGAGCAAAGGACTTCATCTTACTTAGTCAAATCTCTCTTCTCTTATCATTGCCCACATCACTTAGCATTTGTAGTACCCAGCAAACATTAAGTGTTCAATAAAAGCATTCAAAGCATGTGCTCTTGTGAATCAGCCATATGTCCAAAAATTTTCCCAGACTTCTCCAGTGCTGTTTTGGTTGTCTAACCCTAATAACACAGATTTTTTTTTTGTTAACATTTTTGTATATTTGATGTTAGGCCAAACATGTCGTGGTTTGTAGACATTTATAACATTCATTAGTTTAAAATAAAGCAGTAAGATTGATTTCTTATTACTTCTTTTAGAATTTATTTATGACAGTTTAAACTGTTTAAATTTTTTTTTTAAGGTTTATTTATTTTTGAGACAGAGAGAGACAGAGCATGAATGGGGGAGGGTCAGAGAGAAGGAGACACAGAATCTGAAACAGGCTCCAGGCTCCGAGCTGTCAGCACAGAGCCTGACGCAGGGCTCGAACTCACAAACCGCGAGATCATGACCTGAGCCAAAGTCTGCCGCTCAACCGACTGAGCCACCCAGGCGCCCCGAAACTGTTTAAAATCATAGCTTCAGGAGTCAGACTAATTGGATTCTTTATTTTAGTGTTTTTCATACTTTGACAGGGACACATAGTAAAAAATAGACTATATTGTGACCCAGGGAACGAACACACACATACACACACACACGTACATATGCATATACATATACACACCCCTATATTTTTAGATCAGAAGAAAAGTTTCTTGAAACATTACTCACAACATTCAATGCTCTACAATGTTTTCTGTTCTATTTTATTTTTAAGCTACTGACAGACCCCTACTAAATTGAAATTAATTCCTCCAAAGTCCTAGGGAATATCTGTTTATGTATTACTCATTCAGCTAACAAATGCAGTACTCACTATATACCATTTATTATACCTCTCCACTACTAACTTTGGCTTTGTGACCTTGGGACAGAGGTTCAGTTGTGTTCAGTTTCTTCTATAAAATGGAGATATAAGTGACGTACACCTCCAGAGGTATGTTGTTAGGATTAGATTAGATGTGTAAAACACTGAGTACAGTGCTTGGCAGGTAATAAGCACTATATAGTATTAGCACCTCCTTCATTGTTTCTGTTGTTATTAAAAATTACTTTGGTTGGAACATTCCATGTTTCTGAAATACTATATATAAAGCATATAATACTATAACTTCATTTTCCCTTTAACTCTCATTATGTGCTTTTATATTTTTGAACTAGAGATATAATTTAGGTATAGTGAAATGCACAGATCTTACGTGATGATACACAGATCAATAAGTTCCAACAAATGCGTACATCCTACATCCCCATCAAGAGACAAACATTCCCATCACACCAAAAAGTCATCTTGTGCCCCTTCCTGATTCCTTGTTCCCCTACACCCAGAGGCGACTGCTGCTGTGATTTTTTTCACCATGAAATTGTGGTCGTTTCCAGTTTGGGGCTGTTATGAATAAAGCTGCTTCAGACAGCTATGTGTAAATCTTTTTGTGGATTTATGTTTCCATTTCTTTTGGATAAATACTTAACTGCAGACAGGTGTTTTTCTACCATTATAATTAATTTCCAGATTAACGTCCAAAGTAATTACACCATTTATACTCCCACCAGCAATATGGTGAGCATTCTAGTTGCTCCATCTCCTTCCCAACATTTGATGTTGTCCGTCTTTAATTTTAGCCTTTCTAGTGGCTTTAAAAAAATTTTTTTTAGTGTTTATTTATTTTTGAGAGTAAGAGCACACATGTGCGCACGAGTGGGGAGGGGCAGAGTGAGGGGGAGACAGAGGATCCAAATTGGGCTCCTCGCTGACAGCAGGGCCTGATGAGCCCAGGGCTCAAACTCACAAACCCACGAGATCATAACCTGGGGTAAAGTCAGAGTTCAATCGACTGAGCCACCTAGGCACCCCTCTAGTGGTTTTCTAGTGTTATTATTGTTTTAATTTACATCTCTTTGATCACTAATGAGTTGAGCACTTTTTCATGTGCTTTTTGGCCATTTGCATTTTATCTTTGGGTCTGTGATCCATCCTGTATATGGTGAGATAGATGTCAACTCTCATTATACAGCATCCTGAATAAAAGAGATTAGGATCTAATGTGCCATTAGAGTTATATTCTAAAATTCTAATTTATGTTCAAGAGCATTAATTTGTTCAGTACTTATTGACTGTCTTTACACATTTTCTTCCCCAGCTCAGAAACTTATTTACATAGACCCAGTCCAGAATATAGATGTAATTTGTTCCAACCACACACATAGATTCCCCACACACACAAAAATAAAACAGAACAAAGACCACAAAACTGAATACATTTATTTCAATTTCACTAGGAGTTTTCATAAGACTCTTTGGAATTTGAATGTTGAAGCAGCTACATTAAGCTGTTTACCCATATTCTATCAACAAGCAGCCTACTAGCTAGAAGTATCACACTTAATATCTGTTTGTACTAAACTTACCATTTTTAGTCTTCAAAAGAATTTAGTGCACTTTAGTCAAATAATAATAAATGGTCATCTGTCCTTATGTAAATAGTTGATTTTATAAACATCTGCGGCTGCAAGCTGACTCCAAAGGGAATCTTTGAAGCTCATTCTACTTTAAAGTCAGTTTGCTAACTGTATAAATTAATATTACCTTAAATGATTACACTAAGTAAATCATAGATTTTCTTAACAGCGGAATAAAATATTGACCTCACTAACTATGATAAGAGTAAGGAGAAGCTGAGACATCAGGAAAAAGCTGGAAAGTGAACATCTGTTCAATGTTTTGGGCTTGAGTGGAAATATAGGATATAGGAAGAAGAAAGATGTATGAGGAATGCTTTTTCCTTTGAGTCATTACAGTCTAGGCAGGAAGAAAAAAAAGACAGAAAAATGAGAAATGTTTAATCATAATGCAGAAGATAAATACCAACTGACAATATTACATAAAATGTCACATAGCAGTTCAGGATTAATTACTAAATAAATACTGTTAATGGTTATTCAGGTTCCCAATATATTTTTGGTGATGTATTACTTTGGAGTTATCTGGGGATTGGTGAATTTTGTTTTGCTTTTAATGAAGATTTCCTGGCTTAGTCCAGTTTTACAGAATCTTAAATCTCCAGGATTTAAAACCTCCAGGAGTGGGTTTAGTCATTGGGTCTAAAAGGAAAATCTATACTCTAAACTTGGTTATTGAAAAATTAATTTCTATTTATAGTATTTACTATGTGCCAGGTACTTACAGGAAGCATTCTGTATTACTCATTTAATTTTTATAATAAACCTATAGGTAGAATGTTGCCCTTATTTTACAGATGAGGGATCTGAGGTACAGAGAAGTTAAGGGAATTGCTGAAGGTAAACAGATAGAAAGTAGTAGAGCCCGGATAACAATGCCAGTTATGTTAGACTCCAGAGCCAAACGTTATTAAAGAAAATAAATGTGTAGAAAGGCTAGATTTGAGAAAATAGCATTTATGGTTAAGTGGATTAATGGGTTTTCAATAATATGTCAGAAGTATTTTTTAAATCATGAAAGTTTTCATGTTAAATTCTGTACCATTTTCCAAAAATTAAAGTTTAATTCAAATGTGGCTAACTTCTCTTTTATTAATATTGTCAAACATTGAAATCCAGTTTTCTTTCAGTAAGTAAGAGGAACTTCTAAAACAAAGGGTGTACTTGTAATGTTATCATCTTTATCCAGAATGGTTTCTTTATTTCCAGTTATTCATGCAGCTACTTATAATTTATCAGGGACTCCAGAGTATAAATTATTTGAAAATTAGTAGATTCAACTTAAATGTGAAAAGGATAGCTTTTTAAAATATATTTTTAATGTTTATTTATTTATCTCTCTTTTTTTTTTTTTTTTTTTTTTTTTTTGAGAGAGCAAACAAGCAGAGAGGGGCAGAAGGAGAGGGCAGGGGAAAGAATCTCAAGCAGGCTCCACATTGTGAGTGCAGAGTCTGACATGGGTCTCAATCCCATGAACCATGAGACCATGACCTGAGCTAAATCAAGAGCCGGCTTAACTGACTGAAGTCACCCAGGCACCCCTGAAAAGGATAGTTTTAACATGCTTTTGTTGTAGCATTAATTAAAACCATCCTGGAATCATGTTCTTTGGTCTTTCTGGTCTCTGGCAATGGAGGTATTCAGATATTTTTAAAGGCACAAAGTTTATATTGCTGATCACTTCAGAATTGGCAATAAATTGCAAAGATGTATCCTAATCCATTTAGGGTTCCAGCCTGAGTCTTAAATAAAACTCATACTTGAATGTAAACCCCCAGTTAAGTAGGCCTTGTCTTCACTTTTCGATATGGAACCATCCTTTATGTTGGTGATTATCATCCAAAGAATAATGATTTCCTATTTTAACATTGGAAAAAAATGTATAGATAGATAGATATCCACATACACACTTATATATTACTATAATAGTATGCTATTATGCTATATATATAGTATTATTTTCATGTGTTATATTATACTATTTATGTACATTATTATATATGATAAAATGTATAATATATATATTTAAAATAGTATAAATAATCTTGGGGAGGGGAGAGGAGGTGACTGCTTCATATTTCTTTTTGAAGTTTATCATAGCAAAGCTGATAATTTTAGAGAGCAAGCATGGCAAGCTCCAAGGACATTATATGATTTTACTTTAAGCTTTCAGTATTGGTATGTTTCATTCCGCCTATGACAGGAAAAATGAGTAACAGATGACTGTATGTTTTGTCTGCTGTAGTAATACCTTTTATCAGTGAATCTGTCTAACCAGCCAATTATCTTCCTGTTGTCTGAAATTAAAGACCATTATGTTTTCTGAAAATGTAGAAATTTCTCTTCAGTTAAAATACATGTTGTCAGTGAAGTGAAAATAATGAAATTGCAGAAATTGATTGATTTTAGCTATATTACTGAATTCCTCCTGCAAAAACTCCAATCCAGATCATTTAAAATTTCTTATAAAATAGCTGACATATCATTAGAGTATTAAAACTCAGCCTTGACAGTTTTTAGTACTTAGTAGATACTTGGTCTCTAAATTTTGACTTGAGATATAAACAATAGAGGTAGCATATCTAGTCATTCCCCTTGTGGTAGCCAGCCTCCAAGAGGGCCCCCAATGACCCCACCTCCTGATATTCATACCCTTTGTGCAGTCTCCTCCCACGTGTACCAGGTGGGTCTGTGTGACCAATGGAATACATCAGAAGTGATGGTATGTCACTTCTGAGGTTAAGTTCTAAAAGATACTCGCATGTCCATCTCTGTCTCTCCGTCTCTCCCTCTCTCCCTCTCTCCCTCTCTCCCTCTCTCTCTGTCATGTCACTTGCTCTGTGGGAAGCCAGCACACTGCAAGGAACCAAAGCCTATGCCAACAGCTTGACTACAACCTCATGAGACACAGAGCCAGAACCACCCAGCTTAACCCCTTCCAGATTCCTGACCCTCAGAAACTGTGTGAGATTTAAAAACAACAACAACAACAACAACATTTACTATTTGAGTTGCTACATTTGGGAGTGGTTTGTTAGGCAGGAATAGATACCTAGTACACACCTCCAGTAAAGCTGTTTCATTCTTCAATTCTTAACATCTATTTTTGGTTAATTGTTCTATTAAACCTGTCATCCATACCACTTACCTGACTGAGGCATTGAGTTGGCTGAAAAAGACCGTATTCCCCCATTTTCTACTCCAGTGTTTGGTATAATAAATACAGACTTCGAATTCACTTTTCCCATATCTGGGCCCCATAGTAGAACTTGCCTACAAGAATTGTTTTGTGACAAGGAGGCTTTTTTAGATTATTCCACAGATTCTTTTCATTTATGTGCAAAGCCACCAATTTTGTATAACTTGTAATTACCATGCAAGCGATTATGGAATTACTGGGAAGTACTTCAAGAGAAAACAGACAGGGTAACAGCTGTTCTCAGAGAAGTCTGAGACCTTACTAAAGAAGCTCCTCGTCTAGGACTTGTAACTCAGTGATGCTTATTAATTATACTGGATAATAACAGTGTGGGTTTTTTAAAGTCATGTTTTCAGGGATTAGTTAACTATATACTCAAACCTGAGAGACAGCTTCTCAGCAAATCTGTCAAGGTCACGAATCGTACTCCCAGCTCTGCTCTCCCATCCCACTTTTTCTTCTCTGTGCTATTCTGAAAAGGAGAAAGCCATAGAAATATTCAGGTTTACGTTTGCCTTTCTGCCCTGCTAAACCAATTTCAGTACTAATAATCATTTCTTTACCATCACTAATCAGACAGAAATGGAAATCATGAATAAAACAATGTGCAATAAGAAGAGTGGAATTTCAACTTTTTAAAGGTTTTTTCCTCTTCTTTTGTCTAAATATTTTTCTGAACCTGGATTTGCCTTAGGACATTAATAGCTAGGTTGTCAATCTCAAGTTTGAGGTATAAAACTCAACACAGATATTCTTCTTTTTCATTTTTTTAATGTTTATTTATTTTTAATGTTTATTTTTGAGAGAAAGAGACAGACAGAGCATGAGTGGGGGAGGGGCAGGGAGCGAGAGGGAGACACAGAATCTGAAGCAGGCTCCAGGCTCTGAGCTGTCAGCACAGAGCCTGATACAGGGCTTGAACTCACGAACCTTGAGATCATGACCTGAGCCGAAGTTGGACGCTCAACCGACTGAGTCACCCAGGCGCCCAATGTTTATTTGTTTTTTTTAGAGAGAGATAGTGCGAGCAGGGGAGGGGCAGAGAGAAACAGAGACAGAGAATCCAAAGTGGGCTCCGTGCAGACAGCACGGAGCCTGATGCAAGGCTTAAACTCACGAACTGCAAGATCATGACCAGAGCCAAAGTCGGACACTTAACCAACCGAGCCACCCAAGCACCGCTCAACTTAAACAGATGTTCTTGGTGAAAGGAAAACATTGATGAGTCCCTGCTGTTTGACACTATTTCTTTTAAAAGTGTAACTAAAAACTAGCCTTTTCTGTTTTGTTCTCACCATGACTTAAAAAATAAAAATAGCCAGTTCAGGAATTGGTCTTGTCTTTCTCCATCCTAAAATGGTAGAGAGACTATTTCAAAATTTTACTGAGGATTTGCTTTTTAATTGGGAGCTGAAAAACTAGGATTCTGTCTCGGACTCAATCTTTCAAATCTTTACCCCTTTAATTCACATGCTTACACGCGCACACTCGTGCATGCACACAAACCTGTAGTATGGTCAGGAAGGTGGTTATGGTTATCTTGAGATGGTACCTTAAAGGAACAGGATTTATTTGGCTCTTCATATTTTCAGTATACCAGTATTATCCAAATACCCCAATAATGTCATCATTTAAAATGGTTGTAGTCAAGCTAGAAGTAAAATACAGGGCTTCTAACGCTGCTTTGAACAGTTGCCACGTGACACCAACACAATTTAGAGCATAAGGCTAAGTGATTCCTGGATCTTGATCTTGGATAGTCTAACGAAGGAAGCATCACCTTTTCAGCACTGAAACATTCTTCTGTATTAAACCCCGTTTTGCTTTATTGTCGGTGGGGGAGGGGGTTGTTCTCTGTTTTGTTTTGTTTTTTAAGCATAGCCATTGAATTGTGAATTTCCCTTTTTTTTTCAAATGATTTCCTCTTTGTGGATGATGGTGGTAAGAAAACCTAGCTCCTAAAAATAAAGAAGAAAAGAGAAAGAAAACCTGCTTCTGATGAAATAATTTCTAAACATTGATAAATGTCAGTCGTTTTTATGACTAGACTTCATTTGAAAGCTTAAATTATATAGTACTTTGCTGTGGTTTTTGAAAAGGTTTCCTCAATGCTGTATTAACACCTCATTTTTGCTTTTGGTTGTAAAATGTCCCAGGAAACGTTTCCAAGTCTGTGTAGTAAAGGAATTGTTAATGTCACTCTGTTACCTGCATGTAATCTATGATGCTCTTATGAAGTAATTACTTCAGGTCCCTCCTAGTAAAGCTGAGAGAATAGGGAAGCCAAAGACTTCTCTTTCTACTCCCTTCCTGATCCTTGGACCCAACTTGACAACCCAGGCCCTAAAGCGGATTTCAGCCCCCATTCCCTACGCACCTTCTCTCTCAAGCCTGAAGCCCACCAAGCCTGAGGGGCACAAAAAGGAAGGTGGCAGATAGCAGCTGAACAGAGACTAGAGGAAAGGGTAGAATTTGGCAGCAGGTAGAAGGGATTTTGTCTGCACCTGGTTGTGAGTGCCTCCACCCTCCTGACCCACCAATAACTGAGTGTTCAAATCACAAATAGTCATAATGCGAAAACACTTTTAGTGTCCTTTACTTATCTACAACTGCCTTGTTACATCCCTAAATATGTAAACTCATAAACTACCTGCTGGTAGTACAAGCATTCATAAGCAGAGGCAGTAGCGTGGTGGTTAAGGACATAGACGTTAGAGCCAGGCTGCCTGGGTTTAAATCCTACTGCTTTTAAAAAAAAAAAAAAAAATTTTTTTTAACATTTACTCATTTTTGAAAGACAGAGTGTGAATGGGGGAGGGCAGAGAGAGAGGGAGACACAGAACTCAAAGCAGGCTCCAGGCTCCAAGCTGTCAGCACAGAGCCCGACATGGGGCTCAAACTCACAGACCGTGAGACCATGACCCAAGCTGAAATCGGATGCTTAACCAACTGAGCCACGCAGGCGCCCCTAAATCCTACTTCTGACCACTTGCTAAATGAGTAACCTGGAACAGGTTACTTGGCCACTGTTTAATAATTTTCTCACCTGCAAATTGAAAATGATAGCCCTACCTTATAGGCTTATAAAATTTAAATAATCTAATGTGAATATAAATGCTTACAACAATGTCTAATACATAGTTAGCTCTACATAAGTAATTGTCCTTGTTAATGTTATACCGTGCTCCCTCTCCACTGTTGTTTCTACGTTCAGATGGCTCAAGCACCAATGAGATCTGTAGTCAGCAGGTTCCATTCATACTACCACCACCACCTTTAATGTGTAACAACTAGCAATTCTCCCTCCGCAATAGTTTTAAAAAGCAAAATGCTGATGTTTTTCTCTTTCCCAGGCCCAACACAGAGATACTTTCATTGAAGAACGCTATGGAAAATACAACATCAGTGATCCTTTAATGGCCCTGCAGAGAGACTTTGAAACACTGAAGGAGAAAAATGATGGCGAGAAGCAGCCGGTCTGCACAAACCCACTCTCTGTTCTTAAGGTGGTGATGAAGCAATGCAAGAACATGCAGGAACGCATGCTGTCCCAGCTGGCCGCGGCCGAGAGCAGGCACCGGAAGGTGGGTTCACCCAGCTGACCTGTGCCACATAAACTCTTAGGAAGACTTGATAAATAATACCAGATACTTTCTTGTCAGCTGCCAGTTTCCACAGTAAGTCAGCTGGGAGGTCTCCCCGGTGTCAAAAGCCCCGCAGCTTGCCCCGGAGCCAAGAGATCAGAAAGAAAACACAAGTTATTCAAAATGTTAAATTTAGGGAGGATGCCAGACACAGTACTAAAGACGGCATTCCTTCTCGATATGACACTCCAAAACACTGGCTATGTTTTTTCAGCTCTTGATCGTCCAGACTTTGGCAACAAACTGGGGTCTGACCAAGCTTGTAGGTGAACAGAGTGTTCCCTATTTGCTTACTTAAGTGATAAATAACAAGATGAGCAGGTATTTGGGGAATGCTGGATGAGGGAGAGAATTTACCTGACTATAAACATGGAAGCCAATAGATTATTTTCACGTGTTCCTACTTTTGAGTTTCATTGCATTTTACTTTTCGTAAAATGATAAACAGTCCCTAGGATTGTTTACTTTAAAGCTGTTCGAACCTATTAGGAAAGAGTGTGTGTGTGTGTGTGTGTTTGGCTCCCGGTCTTACAGCCCCGAGCTAGGAAGGCAGACCTGTGCTTTCCTCTACCTCATCTCATTGGAATTCTAATGCTTATGATTTTATTCCCTGACCTGTCATTTACCGCTGAAATCTGGCCTGTAAAAGGTGCTTGGCTAAAATCTACATTTTCTAAAAGTATTGGTTTAGATTTATACCAGCAAGGGAGACATCAACACATCTAGCAGGAAACATTTTATTCTGAAAAATGGGGTCAGTGGCTGCAAATTGATGAACTTTAGTTTACTTTTATGATTGCCTGCATTAGAGAGCCATCTGCTTAAAACGCACCTGACAGATTGCTTCAGCATGGGTCTTGCCCATGATTTTTCTTAACTCTTCACAGTGTCCAAATGAAAGGCCAGAGTAGAGATTCTTAACCATGGATGGGCCTCAGATGTTCCATGATCCTCCAGAAAATATACAGAATGCCAAAAGTTTATGCATTTTTGTAGAATGTGAATTTTTTCCCATATCTTTAATTGAATTCTCAGAATTGTCCGGGACACAGAAGAGTTTAACCTCTGGTCTAGAATGAAGTGAACTAAAGACATTTATGCCCAATTTAAAATGTATCAGTGGCGGGGGGTGGGGGGGAGCGCCTGGGTGGCTCAGTCGGTTGAGTGTCCGACTTCGGCTCAGGTCATGGTCTGTGAGTTTGAGCCCCGGTCGGGCTCTGTGCTGACAGCTGGGAGCCTGGAGCCTGCTTCGGATTCTGTCTCCCTCTCTCTCTCTCTGCGCCTCCCCCGCTCATGCTCTGTCTCTCTCTCTCTCTCTCTGTCAAAAATAAATAAACAGTAAAAAATTTTTTTTTTAAATGTATCAGTGCGTTTGGGTTAGTTGCCTAAATTTGGGGGGCTTTTACATAATCCTCTACGAAAGGCTTCACAGCATCCTTGTCTGATAGGCAGGCCTTTTTCCCCTTTCCTCCATGAAGCAGTTGAACTGTGCTGAATGGCTGGCTGGCCATGATGCCCATGAAAGGTGTAGTGTTGAGATGATTTGTGGCTCTAGGTGATTAGGGAGAGAAAGAAGTTAAAAATAATTCAAAATTGTTTAATACTATATTTCAACGTAAGTTCCTTTAAGTGAGTGTCAAATATTTTAAATCAACCACCTGTCTTTTTTAAGTGTTTTATCAAAGTAAAACACTGACTTTGTTACAAATTCAGTAGTACCTAGGGGCTTATAATTAGAGTGTTTATTGGCCCTGTTTGCCTGAGAGAGTCCCAGTTGTTGTCTATCGCCTTGGGATAGTCATTAAGAATACCCCCTTTGACTCTCAGAAGTGTTGTGGTTTGAACAGTAAATTATATGGTTACTCTGCTTATTATGAAACACAGAGTTCCCTGATCCACCTCTCCCCATTCCTTCTTCTCCTCAATATTCAGAGACAACCACTTTTTTCCTTTTGACCATTTATTTTGGTTGATAAATTCCATATTTCTAAATGGTATACCATTCCCCCCTTATCAATTCTTTTTTTTAATGTTTATTTATTTTTGAGAGAGTGAGAGAGAGAGAGAGAGAGACTGGGAGCGGGGCAGAGAGAGAGGGAGAGGGGGAATCCCAAGCAGGCTCCATGCTATCAGCACAGAGCCCAATGCTGGACGTGAACTCATGAACTGCAAGATCATGACCTGAGCCTAAATCAAGAGTTGGATGCTCAATCACTGAGCCACCCAGGCACCCCCACCCCCTTATCAATTCTTGACACTTAAATTGCTTCCTCTCATTATAGGTGCAGATTTATCTTGCATCTTGCCTCCCGTTCCACCCTACCACCTTCCCAAAACAAACAATGCCCTTTCCTTACTCACTCTCGGTCGTATCTGCTATTCCCAAATCCTGAGACTGTCACATTCAGTTTCCTCTGAGGATAAACGTCTGCCTAATGCCTGGTCAGTAGACACCTAATACTCTTTGTACAGGAATCAGGTGGAAGGGACAAATAAACTCCTGGAAAATACAGATTTTGAGCCAATCTTCTTGTTTCCTATCCTTCATCTGACCTCTCCTCAGCAGCACCTGCCGCCTCCAGGTTCCACACCTCTTTGGGGCCCTGCAGGGCGAATCAGCTTCCTCCCCCACACCAAAGGAGCCACCACCTCTTGCCTCCTTCCCTCCTTTAACATTTCTTGTCTGCTCCAGTCTGTCTTTGTGGGTGTTTATCTTTTCATTCCATTTCTATAATTTTAGAGGGCTCTCCAAAGGGAAAGGAGATGATCTACCACCCGTAGCCAAAAGCTTATCTTTTTACTAAATTGAAAAGTTAGAAGTTGTTTTTTAATTTTTTTTATTAATGTATATTTATTTTTGAGAGAGAGAGAGAGACATCAAATCTGAAGCAGGCTCCAGGCTCTGAGCTGTCAGCACAGAACCTGACGCAGGGCTCGAACTCACGAACTGTGAGATCATGACCTGAGCCAAAGTCGGACGCTTAACTGAGCCACCCAGGCGCCCCTGTTTTGTTTTGTTTTATTTTTAGGTAATCTCCACACCCACACCCAACATGGGGTTCGAACTTACAACCCCAAGGTCAAGAATCCAATGCTCTACTGACTGAGCCAGCCAGTTGCCCAAGTTAGGGTTTTTTTTAAATTGGAAGGAAGTATACTAAGATGTTTTCATTTTGGTAAACGAAAACATTTTGTGTTTAAAGAGGAGTTTCATGTGCCAGAAACTTTTCTCCCTCCATTAGTGAAGAGATAGGATGAGAAATGGTCGTGGGGAGGACAGTGCTCTGTCTTAGAGGAATGGGCCAAGGCACCTCTGAAGGAGGAGCAGAAGCTGCTAGGAAATCCCTTGCCTTTCAGAATATTGCAGTTATAGGTAGGATTATGTGGGAAATGTCCCTTTATTTTTTTTTTCCTCTGTACTTTATTTTTTTTTGTTAATATAGTTTATTGTCAAGTTAGCTAACATACAGTGTATACAGTGTGCTCTTGGCTTTGGGAGTAGATTCCCATGATTCATCGCTTACATACAACACCCAGTGCTCATCCCAACAAGTGCCTCCTCAATGCCCATCACCCATTTTCCCCTCTCCCCCAACCCCCTATCAACCCTCAGTTTGTTCTCTGTATTTAAGAGTCTCTTATGGTTCACCTCCCTCCCTCTCTGTTCGAAACTATTTTTCTCCTTCCCCTCCCCCATGGTCTTCTGTTAAGTTTCTCAGAGTCCACATATGAATGAAAACATATGGTATCTGTCCTTCTCTGGCTGACTTACTTCACTGAGCATAATACCCTCCATTCCATCCATGTTTTTGCAAATGGCAAGATTTCATTCCTTCTCATTGCTGAGTAGTATTCCATTGTATATATAAACCACCCACATCTTCTTTATCCATTCATCAGTTGATGGACACTTGGGCTCTTTCCAGAATTTGGCTATTGTTGAAAGTGCTGCTATAAACATTGGGGTACATGTGCCCCTACGAAACAACACTCCTGTATCCTTTGGATAAATTCCCTAGTAGTGCTATTACTGGATTGTAGCGTAATTCTATTTTTAATTTTTTGAAGAACCTCCATACTTTTCCAGAGCGGCTGTACCAGTTTGCATTCCCGCCAACAGTGCAAGAGGATTCCCGTTTCTCCACATCCTTGCCAACATCTGTTGTTTCCTGAGTCGTTAATTTTAGCCACTCTGACCAGTGTGAGGTGGTATCTCAATGTGGTTTTGATTTGTAGGGAAATGTCCCTTTAAATTTGTGCAGTATTTGCCTCCAAATTGGGCTTAATCCTTTGGTGCCAGGATAAGTGGAATGGGGTAGGCAGGTTAATCAGAGGCCTTGTGAAAAATCTACACATAAGATCCCAAGTGTTGAGCCTTTTTACATGCAGGAAGAACTCGGAGAGTCTTTCCACCTCTTAGCTAACTGCATACAAAATGTGTATTACTGACTAAGCAAGGCACAGTGATTTGAGCTTGAGGGAAAGATCTCAGCTTGCAGCTTGCAGCTTTCCATGGTCCTGCCTTGCTTTGTCACCCACACCCATCCCCTAATCAGAGCAAACTGCATCCTTGGAAACCTTCTCAATCCCTATAGCTAATTAGGTGCTCTCTTCTATTTACATGCCATTTTGTGCATGTTGAAGTAAAGCATAGATCTTACTGTTTTCTAGCACATAGCTTACATCTCTTTTACCCTGCTAGATAATGTGATCCTTGATGGCCCTGACTGGGATGGACTGATTGATCTCTAGAAGTATCTTAAGTGCTTAGATAGGCACTTAGTATTTAATTGTATTACAAGTGTGTTTCCCTGCTATTTGGATATTATTATTTTTTAATTCTTTAAAGGTGATCCTAGACCTTGAGGAAGAAAGGCAGAGGCACGCACAGGACACAGCTGAAGGAGATGATGTCACCTACATGCTGGAGAAGGAGAGAGAGCGGCTGACCCAGCAGGTAGTTAGGTGGAGGGGCTCACAACACCATTTGCCTGGAATAGCATTTCTCAAAGATCGTTCTGCAGGGTGGAAATTAGTGTTGCTCAAAAAGAAAGGGCTTTGTGGTCAAATCTGGGAATTACTGGATTAAACAAAGTTAAATAGATTTCTAATTCAATTTGTTGGACCCTGTAGTACAGAAAAGCACATTGTGAGTCTTAAGAACAAGATAGGGTATTCTGAGTTTAGCAAATCTATGTTTTCATAGAATCTTGTTTTGACATAGATCACTCACTGTGGGACTGTCATTCTATAAAATGTACTCTGGGAACACTAGCTTCAAACTCTCAAGTATTTTGACCTAGGAATCCTAGTAAGAAATACATTTTATATCACCGCCCAATATATATACATACATAAACACATGTCTAAAACAAAAATCTGATGAAATCCCATATAACCCTTACTGGTTACAATAACCATTCTTTTTTTTTTTTTTTTTTTTTTTAAATTTTGATCATGGCTCATGAGATTAGTTTCCTCATCCACTGGGTCTCAGAGTTTGAAAAACACTAATAGTGTTCCATCAACACTTTCCCTCTAGGTCAGAGTTTCTCTGCCTTAAATAGGGGGTTGGGATGATAATTAAAATAGACTGCATTTGCATAACAAGTAGCGTTTAAATGCAACTATTCATTTTTAAGACCAGAAAGAATGATTACCAAAGCTTTCAAAGTGATGAGCCCCGAGTAACATGTAGAAGTGTTGAATCGCTATGTTGTACACCTGAGACACACAGAACACCGTGTGTTCACTCTACCAGAGTTAAAATCAATAAATCGTTCTGTTTTCATCAGCATTCAGCACGAAACCTGGTGTATATGGCTTCCTGTTTTCTGTATCGGTGGGTTCCAATCTTCTGAGCGCTCCATAGACCTAAAACACAGATGATGGCTCATATTCCTGCTGATAACAGTACAGGAAGCAGAGGTGCCTCCTCGACCATCAGGGAAAGATTAAGCCGTAGCATGTCCATTTCCATGGGAGGGACTGTAAGACTTCAGAAATACTGGAGCTAAGCACATGGCATCCATGGCAGACCACGTGCCAGAGAAAAGCTAGCCAGGACACTCGCCTGGAGAGTAGTTTTGCAGTGTATCTCTTCATTTTCTTACTCTAATCACCATGTATGGCGGCCTTCTTTTCCAGCTGGAATTTGAGAAGTCCCAAGTGAAAAAGTTTGAGAAGGAGCAGAAGAAGCTGTCCAGTCAGCTGGAGGAGGAGCGCTCCCGCCACAAGCAGCTCTCGTCCGTGCTGGTGCTCGAATGCAAGAAAGCCACCAGCAAGGCAGCCGAGGAGGGGCAGAGGGCGGGAGAGCTGAGCCGGAAACTGGAGAAGGAGAAGAGCCGGGTGAGCCAGTTGGAGGAAGAGCTGGCCGCGGAGCGGAAGCGAGGCTTGCAGACAGAAGCCCAGGTGGAGAAGCAGCTGTCTGAGTTCGACATCGAAAGAGAGCAGCTGAGGGCAAAACTGAACCGAGAAGAGAACCGGACCAGAACTCTAAAAGAAGAGATGGAAAGTTTGAAGAAGATCGTGAAGGATCTGGAGGCTTCTCACCAGCATAGTAGCCCTACTGAGCAATCCAAGAAACCGGTAACCGTATCTAAGGGCACAGCGACTGAGTCTCCTGTGCTGGTGTCTGTATTTTGCCAAACGGAAGGTTTCCAGGCAGAAAGAACCCACGGGAGCAACGTAGCCAAGGTGCTGACCACTGGGCTGCCTGGCCCCACCACTCCTACTTACTCTTATGCAAAAACCAATGGCCATTTGGAGCCCGAGATACAAACTGCCAAGGAGTCGGTTACAGGCAGCAGTGTGGAAAACCAAGTGCCTCCACGAGAGAGGTCTGTGGGGTTGGCCCAAGAGAAAGCAGTGGAGAATGGCGGGTGTCCTGTGGGAATTGAGACTCCTGTCCCAGCACCTGGTCACCTCCCGTCCAGCGGGGGCTCGCTGTCTCCCAGCAGCACCGCCTCCTCCTCTCTCACATCCTCTCCTTGTTCTTCCCCAGTGCTAACTAAGCGCTTGTTGGGGTCCTCAGCCAGCAGCCCCGGCTACCAGTCATCCTACCAAGTAGGGATCAACCAGCGGTTCCATGCAGCGCGGCACAAATTTCAGTCCCAAGCAGATCAGGACCAACAGGCCAGTGGTCTGCAGAGCCCTCCATCCAGGGACCTGTCTCCCACACTCCTAGACAACTCCGCCGCCAAGCAGCAGGCCCGCAACACAGTCACTCAGGTGCTCTCCAGGTTCACTAGCCAGCAAGGGCCGATCAAGCCCGTCTCCCCCAACAGCTCTCCCTTTGGCACAGACTATCGGAATCTGGCCAGCACTGCCACCTCGAGAGGGGACACCAGCCATTCCCCTACTCCAGGGAAAGTGTCCAGTCCACTGAGCCCTCTGTCTCCAGGGATCAAGTCCCCCACCATCCCCAGAGCTGAGAGAGGACACCCGCCTCCCATCCCACCCAAAAAACCGGGCCTCACTCCCTCTCCATCCACTACCACTCCATTGACCAAAACCCCTTCCCAGGCCTCCTCCTTGGCTGCCGCAGAAGACCTAGCCGGCAGCTGCTGTTCAAATGCCGTTGTGGCTAACGGCAAGGACGTCGAGATCCTTCTGCCTACCAGCAGCTAGTCCCTAGCGGGAGGCTCCACGTCTGACATTCCACCAGATTTTGTCCAAGAGCTCAGAGTCAAACCGTTGAGTCAGATCATGTTATTTATTTTGATAGTAGCTGAAACCATCTGTATAATACATTTAGTGTGTTTCACCTTTTTGTATTTTTTTAAGTAGAAACCAAGTAGTTTGGATTTGTATGACTCACACCTTTGTACTAACGCGGGAAGGGCACCTCAAAGACATCTCCAGCTCGGCAGTCACCAACCTGTTGTGATGGAGAAAGCTAATTGAGTACCAGGTGGTGATTTGCTATTTTGGGACTAGAATCACTCAACACTCATTTTGAATTATGCAGAAAGTGGTTCGTGTAAATTTTTATTCCAGATGAACGTGTTTAAAAAGTGCCTGAAATAAGACTGCCATATGAATGTGATTCTGCAGCGAAAACACAAAATGGATCATCTAATTCCTCCGTGAATCCTGAATGTTAAAAACCAACACTGCTTTTAACCCTCTTTTGCTGTTTTTAATATAAGCTCTGTGTCCAGAAACAAGGCTGCATCAGTAGGATGGGAATCCTAAAGGTGGTTGTGGACTCCCCACAAAGCTGAGCTTTATAGAGCCCTTGAGAAACCCTCCTGAGCAGTAAGCAGCTGGGGTGCCGATTTTCTTGTACTTCTGAAAAATTAAGTCACTCCCAGTTTCCTGCATAAATTCTTGAATGGAATGAAATCACATCTCCTTTCAAAAAATGTCTTCGGGCATCTACTGTTGTGTAAGGAACTTCTGATTCCAATCGCTATTACTTGAATAGAAAATGGCTACTCATTCTGTATAAAAGTTTTTCAACAGAATGAGATCTTTATTCTGTAATCAAAAAGCAATAACTGAAAAGTCACTCTCTTTGTAATATTATAAGTCAGAATTATACAGGTTTTACCAATATTACACTTCTTCTCCGAGCTGCCAACACTTGGTGTCTATATCTGTGGAACCAAATTAACTTTTCCCTAAATGGAAGAATGTGTGTGTGTGTGTGTGTGTGTATACACACACACACACACACACACACACACACACACACATACATATATACATATATGTATAGATACACACCCCTTTACGTGTTTAACATACACACACTTAAACACATAAATATTAGCGTGATTATATCTTTGGAGTTTGCAATATAGCATAAAGGACGAGTAGACATGCACATTAAGATTACCTGTCACAGCAACTAGATGCAGCTGGGACCCAATCAGTCAAAGGAGGAATCTTGTCCACAGGGACATGGGGAAATTCCAAATGAAGTCAGGTCTTCAGCATCACGAAAAACCAGAGCCAAACTCACCCCAGCATCACAAAACTCCACTGGCCAAATGAATGAGTGAAACAGGTCACTCAATCAAGCGCTGTAAGACAGCCAGGAGAGGGGGAGCTGTAGCAAACGGAAGTGCCCAGGCCCCCTGTGAAAGGAAAGGGCCACCCCTGTTGAGCTCCAGCTGCTTGCTGCCGTGCGATAGTGTTAGCCCAGGGTTACCAGCTCCTCAAATTTGGGGGAAAGCCAGATTTTCATAGAAACATTCTCATTTTTAAATATCAAAACAGATTCAAAAACAATTTTAAACTTCTGGTTAAACACTTGTGCAGCTGGGTTTAGCTCAGAAGCTGACAAGTTGCAACCTCATTCATTCTAGAAACTTCCATCATTTGCATCGTTGTTAGTTTGTGAGGACAGACACCTCCACTCTCCAACTTGTAGGCTAGTACAGCTGACAGAGGCTATAGAATATAATGAGGATCCTCGTCTTCCAAACAAGACTTTGCAACCCAGCTCGAACAAGGTGGTTATATGATTTGTCCATGGATGGAGAGGCCTTGGTGTCCTCACATACATTCTCCCAAGCCAGTGTCTACCCAGAAGCCCTGCCCTGCTATAATTTAAATCTACTTCTTCCCAATCCAATATGAATTGATGGGGGGACAGGCAGGTGATGGAAATCAATGTATAAATCACAATTGGTGTCTCCAGGGCTTACGATTTGATTAAGGCCAATACAGAAAAAATTAAAATACTACTAATGGCCCAGGGCATCTACCAAATGATGAAGGTGGTATCTTAGAAATCGCCCAAAGCGATCATGCATGAAATTTTATTCCCACGCATAGCCAAATGAAGTGTTGATGATAAAATAGCTGAACTTTTTAAACAGGAGAGGGGGCTATAGCCCCAGAGTTTTATTACCTCTCTTGCTTTAAATGGTAATCTTAAAAGTTGCATTGTGCTCTTCCTTTGTTTTGGCATAGATATATATATAGAGAGAGAAATACTATAAGGAGGTTTATTTCTTAGGAAATGCACTGAATAATGTATTTCTTTTACAGTGTAATATGGGGGTGGGGGAAATGCAAAAGAAACGTGTATTTTTGCTAGTTGCCTATCTTCTAAGATAAATAAGCACAATATTGCAATGGATCCAATACTCCAGTTAGGTATTCTAGATTAGTATTTAAATTTGCTGTAGATTGTGTGTGTGCTAAGTAAAAGTTCCATGATTCACAATTTCGGTATTAACCCATGTTGTGAAAGCTGTGTTACTACTCAACAGATTATAATGGATGTGCGACACATAACACAAGCATTAACTAAATCATCGTTTGTAAAGCCAAATGTACCATGCAGAAGTCTTCATCCACTTTTATAGCAGACTACATTAAAACAAGTTAAATCATTCTGTCTGGGGAAAATCTAGTCTTGTTTGTACAAAGTGAAGGATGTTGCACAACAAGGCCTGTTTTGTTGGGGAAGGAGCAGGTGGTGTAGAGGAAGCACTCGTCTGTGGCTTTCAAAAACCCAAGTGAAGTCAGTGACCCATCCAGGTTAGACTCCAAAAGGAGCTGGCATATTGGTTTTCTTTAGAACGTTAGAGCTGGAAGAAGCCTTGGCAATAATCCAGTCTGTACTTTTCAAACCCTGGGGTGGGGGCGGGGGGGGGGGGGGGTTCTGGACCTGAGAATCTGAAAAAAGCTAGGCACCATCCCCAGACAAATGGATATACTAGTATGTAGAGTTTGGTTGATGGCTTCACAGGATCCAAAGACCCTGAAGCCATCCATGATTCACGTCCTCTAGCTTAAGAACGCCTGATCTTGTCGTGCCCTCTCATTTTACAGGTGACTATCAAATCCCTCATCGTTCCTCTTAGTCCAGTGCTGTTGTGCTACATCATTAGCAAGTGAGAGCTGTAGGCAGACAAAAGCACTTGAAAATCTTGTGACGTTCAAACAATATGGATGTTTACATATGTTAAGTTTCTAGCATTTAAGCCAATTAATGATCATTTCAACAAACACTGGGTATGTCTTCCCGGAACAGCCTCACTGTCAGTAATGCTGCCTTGTCTTCCCCAGGTGGTCCGTCATGCCTTGGGTGGGGTTTGCTCCTATCCCCTTTCTACACCTAGAGCATCCCTCCCTCCCACGGACAGTCCTGCAGATCCTGCAGGTCTGTTTGGCTCTAGACCGTGTCTCTACCTTTCCTACCCTCTTGGAGGTGGCCTCTTCTCTGCATTTAGCAGTGGAGAGTATTCTGCCAGTCTTTGGGTCCTTTTCTGGGTTATTTATACTGCTATGGGTGTTATCTAGGTGTATCTGTGGGACGAAGTGAGCCTTAGGACCGTCTTGCTCCGCCATGTTCCCCAGAAGTAGCAATGCTGCCTTGTCAATTTATAAGCAGCTCTTCTGATGCTTGGTCTTTGAAACAGAACTTTAAATGTCTTGAAATGCTGGCTTCAAAATAGGATCTGTTCTCATAATTCTGAGTCTGATGTAAGCAATGAGCATTGTTTCATGGGAGTAATTTTCATGTAATTGCTGTAAAGCCAGTTGACAAAACTTAAGAGCACCCATCTGCTGCTTGCACATCAATGGCCAATTCATTGGTAAAAGCAAAGGAGAAAGAAGACTGGGCTAGCGGTTCCCAAACCTTACTGTAACCTGTGAAACCTTCTAAGATAAGGACTCCTGAGGATTCAGCCTAGGGGCCTGCTAATGCAGGTGGTCTGAGGCTCGATCTTGAAAAACAGTGCCTCATTGCCCTTACCTGTTCTTTCACAAGAACTTTGCCTCTGACCTGAGGTGATGTCTTAAACTCCTGAATCTGGTTTGCCAGAATGTCAGTGATATTCAGAGCCAAGAGTACTTACTTGGGTCCCAGCACTGTGTTACCGCCCATGTGCAGATGAGGTCATTGAGTACCAGAGATTGGTATAAGGGCCCTTGGTGAGTGACAGCATGGATTAAGCCCCTGGTGCTTCCCACTTTCCACTACTTGTGTTTCCCAAATGAGTATCTCCTGAGGTGCTTGTTGGCCAGGCCCAGGCCCCGCCCGGGGAATTCTGATTCAGTAATCCAAGGTGGGGCTCTAAGATGAGTGCCTGGGCTGATTCTAAGGCTGGACCAGGTGGAACCCTGCAAGACACCACACAGCTCTTCCCACTGGCCCTAACAACCCCCACCCCCAGGAGTGGATTCTCAGACCTAACCAACGCCAGGAGACCTTTCTCAGGTCAGATATGCTGAACAAAAAGCATCTTTCTTGTTAATTCCCCTCAAGCAACCAATGTTTCTTAAATATTTAAGATGAGCCAGAAAGGTAGCTATTATGGAAAACACACGTTGAACTGTGTTTCCTGCCCTCAGGGTACTCATCTTCTAGTTGGGCAAAGCAAAACATTAACACATGAAATGTTAACAGAGACAACTGAATTATGTAAGTGGGGTTTAAATGCCATACAGGGTTATTGAAGGTAATTCTGGCAAAAGCGTTATGGTAGCACACAGAGCTCTTTGTGGGCAGATAAAAAGTTAACTAGAAAAGGAGCAAATGTCTTTTCTCCTCTCTCCAAAGCCCTGGTTTACCTAGGGTTCTGCAGTATCTCCCTGTGTTTGCATGATGCTTCAGTTGGCTTGTCTTAGTCTTAGGACGTGGTCACAGACAGAGGCACTGGAAGTCCCCAAGAACTGAGTCCTGTTTCAGGGAGACTGACAGACACCAGTGTGGTGTGCTTTCTGCAAGGACTTGGGGCTGGTGTAAGAAGGAGCCCCCAGGGCACAGCATCTGCAAAACATTCCCAAGTAACTTGTAGGGAAAACCTAGGAAAAGGCAAATAGAGAAAGGACCTCCTTGCAAAAATCCTGCATTACCCACAAGTGTTCCCTCTTACCCTCAAAATCTCCATAAGCAAAAGAGAGAAATGAAAACCAAACTTTGAAAAGAGCCAAATGACCTGTGCCTGGGTGGCTCAGTCAGTTAAACGTCCCGACTTCGGCTCAGGTCATGATCTCACGGTTCGAGGGTTCAAGCCCTGCGTCTGGCTCTGTGCTGAGAGCTCAGAGCCTGGAGCCTGCTTCTTATTCTGTATCTCTCCCTCTATGTCTCTGCCCCCTCGCAGCTCATGCTCTCTCTCTCTCTCTCTCTCTCTCAAAAATAAATAGGGGCGCCTGGGTGGCTCATTCGGTTGGGCGTCCGACTTCAGCTCAGGTCACGATCTCGCGGTCCGTGAGTTCATGCCCCGCGTCGGGCTCTGGGTTGATGGCTCAGAGCCTGGAGCCTGCTTCTAATTCTGTGTCTCCCTCTCTCTCTGCCCCTCCCCCGTTCATGCTCTGTCTCTATCTCAAAAATAAATAAACGTTAAAAAAAATTTTTTTTTTAAATAAACATTTGAAAAAAAAAATTTTTTTAAGTCAAATGAATCCTTCTGGGACACCTTGCAAGTGACTTCTTGCCTTGGAGGGATATAAAAGCAACTTCTCCTCTTCTCCCCATAGCGTGAATGTTCATGCTGCCATCACACCGGAGAGCACGTGGAGTATCATGTGGCTCTCTCCGCGCCGCTGTGAAATGGTTGCCTCTGAGAAATTACTGAGAAGGTTGGCCTTCTCCCCGGGGAATCAGTCCCCTACTTAATTTGCCAAGAGTCCAACTGACTAACTCAACATGGTAGCCACTCAGGTCCCCTTCAGAAATGAAGGATTTATTGCCTGAGCTGCAGGAAATGTCAGAAAAGAGCCCTCGGGTATAAGCCCCTCAGGAATTGCCTGAACTGAAAGGAATCGGCTTGACCAGGGTCACCTCTCCTGTAAGGGGCAGCTGCTGTCCAAAGACTGATTGGCATGGAGTATAAAGACCTGGCCCCCCCATCCCAAATCTAGACCACTCTGCCGGGTCGTTCCCTAGTTCAAAACCCCTGTAGGGTTGGCTGAGCCCTTTATTGAGACTAACGCAGCTCAGCCTTTCCTCCCTTCTTCCTCCCCCCTCTCCCTCTCTTCCCTTCCTGTGCATCCCAAAGGTGTGTAACCACCCCCCACCCAGCCTCCATCTCAGACTCTCCTCTGTCCCTTTAGGTCACGATCAAGTCCTCCAAAGAAGGGCAGGCACATTTTCTGAGTATTTTATTTGGTGCCAGGGCATCTCCTATGTTACCTGATTTAATCGAAGCAGGGATTCCTTCTTGACCCACAAGGTAATTAAGGCCGACTGAGGCCCAGTAAATTGCCTCCGGCCCTGCAGCAGAGCAGGGCTGAGATTCAACGACACAGGTGGGATTCAAACCTTCGCCTGTTTGGCCTTCGAGTCCACTCTCCTTCCACTGGCCACACAACAGTCAAAACAGTAATAATAGGGGCTCCTGGGTGCTTTAGTCAGTTAAGCATCTGACTCTTGGTTTCTGCTCAAGTCACGATCTCACAAGATTCATGAGTTCCAGCCCAGAACCAGGCTCCGCGCTGATGGCGTGGAGCCTGCTTGGTATTTTCTGTCTCCCTCTGTCTCTGCTCTTCCCCCTCTTGCACTGTCTCTGTCTCACTCAAAATAAATAAGTAAACTTAAAAAAACAAAACAAAACAATAATACATTTGGGGAGTTAAGAATACTAGCCTATTGTCAGTCACCCACCTAAGTATGAATCCACTGCTTAGCCAGCTTTTGAGACTTTCAGTAGGAACGAGATCCTGAAGGAATGAGCGTTTTGGTGAAGAGAAAGCAGAGGGATGATTTGCCTACACACATGAAGTCCTCAAATGTTAGAGCTGGCAGGAAGCTTAGAGACCCTTGATGCTAGCTAGCTCTGTCATATTACAGAGGAGAACGAGGCCCAGAAAGGTCAGGTGAGTTGCTCAGGTTTCCAGGTCTAGTTGATGGCAGAGCCCAGACTGTCTGTAGTCAGGCCCCCCACTCTGAGCCTGCACTGACTGCTCCTCCCTGAGCTGACCTGGAAGCAGGAATCCCTGGCCCAGCCCTGGCTGCTCCCTCCGGCACTCCCTCCTTCCTCTCACCTGCTTCTCCACAGTGTCTGGGCTTTGATCTTGTTCACCTGGGCTGCCCCATATTCCAAGCTTCATCCTCTGCCCACTGGCCTAGGGCTGCCTGCCATACCTGTTGCCACAGAAATCCCGTCCTCCTGCCCCTGAACCGGTTTGACAGCTGAGGTGAGGCCGGGAGTGGGGAGGATGGTAGAGCTTCTGTTCCCAGGCTGTGCTTCCATCTGTCCAGCATCAGTTCTGAGAAGCACTTGCTCACAAGGCATGTGCTCTCAGGTATGGACAAGAAGCCACTGAAGCCACAAGCATCTATCTCCTTGTACCTCCTGCCACGCCCGCTGGCAAAGGAGGGCAGCCGACTGCTAAGGGAGAGAGACGCCTCTTCCTCTAGGCCTCCTTCCCCACCTGAACTCAAAACCCACGGCTGGCTCTCCTGGGAAGGGCCTTTTGCGGGCTCAGAAGACTTGCCCATCTCCCTTCTCAGCCAGGCCCACTCTCCCGCTCCCCCAGTGCAGCCAGCCCAGAGCAGAGCCTTCCAGGACCGTTGGGGCCTCAGAGCAGACAGGGTGTCCTCAGGGTGGCAGGGTGGTTTAGAGTGGCGACCACAGCATACAGGCCCCTTCTTCATCCCTAGCGTGTTTTCCCTCTCCTGAGTCTTGGTGAGTCAGCAGCACCGGGCCACACACAAGGCTCCCATTCAGGCCTCATGTTCCTTCTGCTCTCACTCCCTTCCTCTCTCTCTCATTCTCTATGTGGGCCTTATTCTCACCATGGGAAAGTTCTGCTCCCTGCCCTGTGCCTTCTCCTCTCCACCCCAACACCGGGTGCACTGCCCACCCCCCCAACACACACGCCCACATTCCTTATCCCCACCTTCTGGGAGTTTGCAGTCCCTGCTGGATGCAAACATAAAGAAGGGAGAACAAAATGTAAATGTCAAACTATTAAGTCCTCAATCACATATTTTCAACCGGTGTTTGTTGCTGCTGGCTCTGTGCAGGCTCTGAGCTATGCTGATCACACACACACACACACACACACACACACACACACACACACTTGCTGTGTGTGTCAGCCATTTATTCACCGTATGTTTATTAAGAACCAACTCCGTGTCAAGCCTCATGCTAAGGGCTGGAATTTACACTCCGATGGGGGAACGAATCTAGCAGATGGGACATCTCAGGGCAGGGCTCGGAAGCATGCAGCAGGTGTCCCCGAGAGAGCGGGAGATGGGGCCCAACCCGCCAGAGAAGTTCAGCACAGCAGGGAAATTTGTGGGTCCAGAGGCACACAGAAGGGAGAAGGATCCCAGTTTGTAACGACAGGGGTGTGCGTACATTGTGTGCCTAAGATAAAGGGAGGCAAAGGCTTGACGGAGCAAGAAAGCAGCTTAGAACGAGAGCTTTGCCATTCTGGGGTAGCCTTGGGCAAGTCGATCAACCTCTGCTAGCCTCCGGGTCAGCATCAATACAATGAAGATCTGAGCACCTCCCTCTTAGAGTTTTGTGAGAATTCGGTGCGATGAAGCAGGCAAGTGCCCGGCACACAGTGAGTGCCCGGCGGAAGACTCGCTGCCTTTATGGCGAGAGGCAGCGGGTGGAAGGGCGGCCCGCGGACTGCGTGTCTGGAAGGGAAGCTGGGTGACTCCCACGCAAGGCGGCTCCGGGCGACGGGCAGGCCCGCCCTCGGTCCGAAAGCTGAATCGCTGGCGCCCCCTGGCGTTTCAGTCGCTGTGATTCTCGGGGCAAAGGCAGGGTCTACGGTCAGAAAGGGACCGCCTGGGAGACGCTGCGGGAACAGGGATACGTCCCCTCCCGGTGCTGGCGCTCAGCCGCCTCTCTGGGGGGACGTGCGCGGCACACAGCGGCAGTCCCCCTCGCGGGGCACGCGTGGAAGCCCGAAGTAGTAAAATGGGAGAGAATAATGGAAGCCACCCTGCACGACGGTTGTGAGCCTTAAATGAGCAAATCCAAGACTTCACACACTAGTCGGAGCAGAAGAAAACCCTCAGCAAGAGATAGCTGTTAGGATTATGTAAATCCTAGAACAGTGACTGGCACATAATAGGTGCTCCATAACTATTTGTTAAACAGGGGTCAGGATGACTCTATCAACATTTACTTATTCATCCATTCATCCATTTAATTATGCTTCCAAAATGTTTACTCCTCCTATACGGTCGATGCTATAAAAAACAAGTCCTTAATAAGGAGCCCAGTAAGTAAGCAAGAGCCAGCGATCGATGGAAGGAAAACAAAGACGTTTCATTCATTCAGACATCCTGCTAGGTACCACACTCGGATAGGCACTGGGATGAAGAAACCAGTGAGTTACAGGACTTTAGGGGGGTCGAATGCTGGCGAGAGAGACAAACGTAAAGTAACGTGTTATGTGGACTATGATAAAAACAGGAAGAATTTAGACTCTCGTTGGTGAGCCACTAGGAGCCTGAATTGAGGCATCATGAGTAAGAAGTAGATTGACCATGGAGCTAATGGTTTAAGCTTCAAGGACCATCGCTGGCATGGCACCTTTCCAACCCTGAAGGGCACAAGGAATGTGTTTGTATGGTCATACGTTTTTATAAAATTTGCAAAAGTAAGATATCTTCACTGCAATCGGTTAAGACTGCTGTCTCTCTTCATTCTGACTTCTCCTATATCATACTTTCCCCTATACTGGGTAACCTTGGAATGGTGGCCACAAGCATTTTTGGAATTCAGCTAAAGGGGACTATTTTTGAGTGAAATACATTTATGTGGTTTGCAATCGCTTGCATGTATGGTTGAGTTTTTGCCATCCCAGTGTCGGAACGACTTCCAGAAATGCTCCCGTTAGTCACCATGCTGCCTTGCTTTGCATAACGACATGAAGAAGTAGCACCAAAGGTTGTATTGCTATTGACATATTCTATAGCACCTGGCACTAAAAGTAAAGTGAGAAGTGGGGTGGAAACAAGGTTTTAAATGAATGGAGCTAGAAGCTGGTCTCTAGAAATTCAGTTATTCTGTGTGTAAAATCATAATGGGTAATTAATTTCTCATCAATCTCTAGTCAAAAGAAAAGTTTTCTCTTGCCAGGGAAATATTTAATAATGCAATGCACACAATTATAAATGCACCATAAATATGAAGATGTAATCAAAGAGTATGGAGTCAAAAGATATGTTTGGGTGTTTTTAAATGTTAAAGAGTCCTGCTTCTTTTTGTTTTAAGTTTATTTATTTATTTATTTATTTAGTAATCTCTGTACCCAATGTGGGGCTCAAACTCATGACCCCAAGATCAAGAGTCACGTGATATTCTGACTGAGCCAGCCAGGTGGGTGCTCTAAAAGTTCTGCTTCTGACCAAGATGGAAAAATGGGGAGTGGATTTAGTCTCTAACCTAAACCAACTAAACACTGAGCAAAACATATTGAACAACAATTTTCAAGACACTGGACTTTAGGCAAAAAAGGACTGAAACAGGAAACAAAGTGAATCCTATGATTGTCCCAGCAGTGAGGGGTAATCAAGGCATGGCCGGGCAATCTCCCTCAGTTGAGGTAAAGCTGGGAGTTGGGAGGGAAGAGTATTGGAGATAAGAAAGCTATAATGACAGACATCTCCAGAGATCTTCAGAGCTGGCCCCCACCCAGAATCTTCAACTGAATACTAATCAGCACATGCATGTGAGGAAACCACCCCAAAGGAGAAGATAGAACAGTACTCAGAGCTCACATGACACTAGTAGTTTCTGTCCTCCGCAGCCAGACTGACAAAGCTCATAATTCACAGAACATTGAATAGAGTGCCCAGAAGGTTTTTGTCTCTATGTGGGCCATAATTAACCCTAGACTTAAGTGCTGCTCTGCTCCCATCTAAAAAAAAAAAAAAAAAAAAAACAACAACAAACTTTAATAGCCAGGACTCCAGTGCAGCACATGTACTAAAAGCAAGACTCAAAAGAATCAGACTATTTCCCTGGGGCCTGGGTCGCTCAGTTGGTGTCCGACTCTCGATTTTGGCTCAGATCATGATCTCGGGGTTCATGAGTTGGAACCCTACATCGGGCTCTGTGCTGGCAGTGCACAGCCCGCTTTAGATTCTCTCTCTCTCCCTCTCTCTGCCCCTCCCCCTCCTGGTACACTTGTGCACGTGCACTCTAACACTCTCTCTCTCTCAAAATAAATAAATAAACTTAAAAAAAAATTGCATCCCAGAACAAAGCTTAAGAATTTGTATAGAAAATCGGGAGTGCCTAAGTGGCTCAGTTAAGCAGCCAACTCTTGACTTTGGCTCATGTCATGATCTCACAGTTTGTGAGTTTGAGCCCCACATCAGTGCTCTGCACTGACAGTGCAGAGCCTGCTTCGTATTCTCATTTTCTCCCTCTCTCTCTTCCCCTCCCCCGCCAAAATAAATAAATACATTTCAAAAAAAAAAAAAAAGAATTTGTATAGAAAAATAAAAATTTGTATACCCAAAAGTTAAAATTTGCAATGTGTAGCATCCAGTAAAAAATTGAGAGGCATGCAAAGCAGCAGAAAAATATGGCCCATAATTAGTAGAAAAATCAATCAACTGAAAATTAGCCAAAAATGACACAATACTAGAATTATTAGACAATTATATTAAAACAACTATGTTAGCTGCATTAAGTTTGTTAAAGATATTAAAGATATAGAAAAGATCCAAATCAAGCTTCTAGAAATTAAAGCCACACTATCTGAGATGAAAAAAAAAGTTGGATGGTATTAATAGCAGATTATACATTATAGCAGAAGCAATTGGTAAACTTGAAAAAATTAGCAATAAAAACCATCCATAGTGAAACATAAAAACAAGTTTTTTAACAATGAACAGAATACCATTTAAGACAAATTCAAGTACCTAATATAAGTTTAATTAGAGTTCCTGAAGGAAAAAGAGCATAAAGTTTACTCTCAGTGAAAATAATTTTTTTGGAATGTGGCTATTGTAATTACCCATCAGATTCAATGTCTGATGCCACTGGTTGTGTATAATCATGTCCCAGCATTTGGTTTTGAAAAAAATAAATTCAGAATTTTTGAGTGGAAAAAAAAAAGATTCAGAAAAAAACATCTGACAAAATTCAACATCCATTTCAGGTAAAAACTCAATAAACCAGGAATAGAAAGGAATTTCCTAAACCTGATAATGGACATCAAGAAGAAACCTACACCTTACATCAAATTTAATTATGAAAGACTAATGCTTTCCCCTAAGATTAGGAATAAGGCAATAATACTCATGTTCTATAATGTTCTATTCAAACATTACATTGGAGGTACTAGCCAGTGCAGTAAAATAAGAAAAAGAAACAAAAGCTATCCAGATTGGAAAGGGAGATATAAAACTGGCTTTATTTGCAGACATAATTTTCTAAGTATAAAATCTAATGGATTCTATTTTTTTATTCACTTTTTTTTTTATTTTAAGTAATCTCTATGCGTAACATGGGGCTCGAACTCACAACCCCAAGACCAAGGATCACATGCTCTACCAACTGAGGCAGCTAGGCACTCCTAATGGATTCTATTTTTTAAAAAAAGAAAAAGAGGGGCACCTTGGGGGCTCAATTGGTTGGGCATCCAAGTCTTGATTTGGGCTCAGGTCATGATCCCAGAGTCATGGGATCAAGCCCCACATGGGGCTCTGTCCTGAGCATTGAGCCTGCTTAGGATTCTCTCTCTCTCTCTCTCTCTCTCTCTCTCTCTCTCTCTCTCTCTCTCCCTCTTGCCTGCTCACATTGTCTCTCTTTCTAGAAAAAAAAAAAATACTAGAACTAATAAGTGAGTTTAGCAAGGTTGCAGAACAGAAGATATTCTTTATACTAGTAATGGGAATAGAAGTTAATAATCAATACCACTTATAATAGCATCAAAATTTTAAAATACTTAAAGATAAATTCAACAAAATATGTGCAATACTTGTATTCTGAGAACTACAAAACATTGCTGAATCTGAAGAAGACTTAAATAAATGGAGAGATATAGTATATTCATGGATCAGAAGACAATATTGCTAAGATGTTAATTCTCCCCAAATTGCTCAGTCGATTCACAATGCAATCCCAATCAAAATCTCAACAGCCTTCTTTTGTAGAAATAGATAATTCTAACTTTTTTTAAATGTGAAGAGCTTTATAGTCAAAATAACTTTGAACAATAAGAGCAAAATTGGAGAATGTCACTACTTGATTTTGAGACTTCTTATAAAGCTGCAGTAATTCAGATAGTGTGGTACTGGCATGAAATAAACAAATCAATGGAGCAGAAAATAAAGTCTAGAAATAGACCCTCAAATATGTAATCAGGTGATTTTTTTTTTTACAAAGATGTAAAAGCAATTCAGTGAAGTAAGGACAGTCTTTTCAACAAATGGTGCTGGAAAATTGGATATCTGTATGCAAAAACCAAACTTTGATCCATACTTCACACCATATACAAAAATTAGCTCGATATACTGAATACCTAAATGTAAAGCCTAAAACTATAAATTGTCTAGAAGAAAACACAAGAGAGGGGCACTTGGGTGGCTCAGTCAGTTAAGCATCCGACTCTTGATTTTGGCTCAGGTCATGATCTCACAGGTTTGTGGGATTGAGCCCCACGTCAGGCTCCCTGCTGACAGCATGGAGCCTGCTCCCATGCTGCTTCCCTCTCCCTGTCTCTCTGCCCCTCCCCTGCTCATGTGCATGCATGTATACTCTCTCTCAAAATAAACTTTAAAAAGGGGCGCCTGGGTGGCTCAGTCGGTTAAGCGTCCAACTTCAGCTCAGGCCACGATCCCACGGTCCGTGAGTTCAAGCTCCGCGTCGGGCTCTAGGCTGATGGCTCAGAGCCTGAAGCCTGCTTCCGATTCTGTGTCTCCCTCTCTCTCTGCCCCTCCCCTGTTCATGCTCTGTCTCTCTCTGTCTCAAAAATAAATAAACGTTAAAAAAAATTAAAAAAAAAACTTTAAAAAAAAAGTAGAAGAAAACATAAGAGAAATTCTTTATGCCCTTGGGTTAGGATAAGATTTCTTAATTTTTTTTAATTAATTAATTTATTTATTTTAAGAGAGAGCCCGAGAATGAGGGAGGGGCAGAGGGAGAGGGAGAGAGAGAGACTCCCAACAGGGATTAATGTGGGGCTCAAACTCATGAACCTTGAGATCATGACCTGAGTGGAAATCAAGAGTCTGAGCCACTCAGGCGCCCCAAGATTTCTTAATGTGATGCCAAAATCACTACCCATACAGAACAAATTGTTCCATACAGAACAATTAAAAGCTTCTGCTTTTTGAATGATATTTTTAAGAGAATGGAAGAGGGGCACCTGGGTGGCTCAGTTGGTTAAGCGTCCAACTTCAGCTCAGGTCATGATCTCATGGTTCATGGGTTTGAGCCCCGCATTGGCTCCGTGCTGACAGCTCAGAGCCTGGAGCCTTCTTCCAATTCTGTGTCTCCCTCTTTCTCTGCCCCTCTCCCACTCATGCTCTCAAGCATAAATAAATAAACGTTAAAAAATAAATAAAACGTTAAAAATAAATAAACGTTAAAAAAATAATTCTTTCTCTCAAAAATAAATAAACGTTAAAAAAAAAAGAGAGAGAGACTGGAACAATAAGTCATTGACTAGGAAAATATGTTTTCAAGTCTACATGTCTAATAAAGGACTTATATCCAAAATCTATAAAGAATTCTCAAAACCCAGTAGTAAGAAAACACAACCCAATAAAAGTGTGGAAAATATTTGACTAGATACTTCAAAAAAGGAGATATACAAGAGGCTAATAAATAAATGAAAAAATCTGCACACTTATTTTTTTTAAGTTTATTTATTTATTTTGAGAGAGACAGAGACAATGCGAGTGGAGGAGGGGCAAAGAGCTAAGGAGACAGAGAATCACAAGCAGGTTCTGCACTGTGAGCACAAAGCCCAGTGCGGGGCTCAAACTCACAAAACCAGTAGTCATTAGGGAGATGCAAATGACAACCACAGTGAGGTCCCCTACACACCTATTAGAATGGCTAAAATTAAAGTGAGTCTCCACTGGGCAACTGGAACCGCTCATAGGAATATAAATAGTACAACTACTTTAGAAAATAGTTTGGTAGTTTCTTTAAGACTTGAACTTACATGTGCCTGTCATATGATTCAGCCATCCACTCCTACATATTTACACAAAAGAAATGAAAGTATATGCCTGTACAGAGATAGTAAACTAATGTTCATGGCAATTTTATGTGTAGTAACCAAAAACTACAAATTACCCAAATATCTATCAACAAGTGAATGAAGAAACTGTGGTATATCCCAAAAATGAACTACTTCTCAGCAATTACAAAGAATGAAGAATCAATAAATGCAACAACAGGGATGAATTTCAAAATAATTATGTTGAACAAAAGAAGACAGGTAATAAAAGGGGGGTGGGGTAGAGACAGAGAGAGGAACGAAGTGGAAATAAGGTCCTGAGAGGCAGAGAAGGCAGAGCTTGTGAGGAAGTATGGGGCTTGCTTCAGTGGTGTAATAAACTATAGGAAGGTCAATCAAGGCAGATATGGAATGAAAATAGGCCATAAAACCTGGCAATTAGGAGGCATTTTGTGACGATACTGGGAACAATTCCAAATATACTTTAGGGTCCCGAAACCAGATTGTAGCAGATTAAGAAATAAACAGGAGTTACAAAAAATAAGATAGAAAAAGTATGGAGTTCTTAATGGAGAGTGTAGACTGTGTTTTCATGAATTTTGGAGGTGAAGGAAGGACAAGGAGAATTAGCTTTGAAAGAAAGTTTTAAAAAATAGAGTTTACTGGGCCACCTGGGTGGCTCAGTCAGTTAAGCATCTGACTTCGGCTCAGGTCATGATCTCACATTTGTGAGTTTGAGCCCCGCATCGGGCTCTGTGCTGACAGCTCAGAGCCTGGAGCCTGCTTTGGATTCTGTGTGTCTCTCTCTCTGCCCCTTCCCCACTCACACTCTGTCTCTCTCTCTCTCTCAACAATAAATAAACATTAAAAAAAAATTTTTTTTAATAGATTTTACTTATAGACCAGGAGTACTTGGATAAGGGATAGAGACAGGTTGACTCATGATACGGAATAAAGTAAAAGATCTTGAACCATTACATTCCAATCTAGATGGAATAAAAAACTGAAGTATAACATTAAACTATAATGCTATCTGAAGAAAATGTAAGAAAATACTTTCATGATCCTTGGATAATGAAGACTGCTCAAGTAAAACCCAAGATAAATAATAATAATAATAATAATAATAATAACAACAATAATAATAATAACATAAAATAAAAATAAAAATAAAAATAAATAAATAAATAAAAATTTAAAAAGGGGCTCCTGGGTGGCTCAGACAGTTGAGCATCTGACTTCAGCTCAGGTCATGATCTCGAGTCTGTTGAGTTCCAGCAGTACATTGAGCTCTGTGCTGACAGCTCAGAGCCTGGAGCCTGCTTCGGATTCTGTGTCTCCCTCTCTCTCTGCCCTTTCCCCACTCACAATCAGTCTTTCTCTCTCTCGAAAAATAAATAAACATTAAAAATTAAAAAAAAAAGTAAAACCCAAGAAGTACAAAACTATGAGGTAAAAAATGATAGGTCTGACTACATCAGAATTAAGGATTTCTGTTTGAGAAAGAACACAAGAGATAAAATTAGCAGACAGTTGCACTCAAAGGAGATAAATGCAACATCTAAAACTGTCATGGAGATATTAAAATATACAAAAAGCTTCTGCAAATCAATAAGAAGACAGCTGGAAGCCAAATACAAAAATGGACAAATGGGAAATTCACAGAAAAGAAACCCCAATTATGTATACAGTCACATTCACTGATAAGATGTATGCCCATTAAAACTATAATGAGATGCAACTTTATGAAGTAACTAATATCAAGCAGATGAAAAATATCACCTGTTGTCAAGAACAAAAGAAAATGGGAATTCTCATTCACCACTGGGAGAGTGTAAGTTGTATAAGCTACAATGTACAGCTGTAGTGAAATTAAGCATCCTGAAACCCAGCAATCCTAGATAGATCTGCACACTTGTTTTTTTTAAGTTTATTTATTTATTTTGAGAGAGACAGAGACAATGCGAGTGGGGGAGAGGCAAAGAGCTAAGGAGACAGAGAATCACAAGCAGGTTCTGCACTGTGAGCACAAAGCCCAGTGCGGGGCTCAAACTCACAAAACCATGAGATCGTGACCTGAGCCAAAACCAAGAATCGGATGCTTACCCGACTGAGCCACCCAGGATCCCCTAAATCTGCACACTTAAAAGTCATGTATGAAGATGTTTTAGAAGGCCGTCATTGTGATAGCATGGGCTCAAGGTACTTAGATGTTCATCACTGGGAGAATGGCTAAGTAAAATATGATGACTTCATTATGGAATATAATGCAATGCTTAAAAGCAATGAACTACATATGTCTATACAGCAACACAAATGATTTTTTTAACATAATAGGATAGAAATAAATAAAAACCAAAGAGGTCTAAGATTAGCTGTTCTCAGTAATTCACTTGCTTCACAGTAACAGGATTATACATCCCACTTATTGGATGAAACTTGCAGTGCTGATGTTCCCAACAGGAATACTTCTTCATCTCATTGTTAGGATTGGCTATGACTTGACAGATGCCAAGTCCAAGCTGAAGTTTTAAGAAGCATCACAATTTCTTCCAATTCTTTTGCCTTTTTCTTTTGCAAGAGAATAGCATGTCCGTCAAAAGGGTTCGTTCTTTCAGCCCAATCCTAGAGTGAGAATATGGAGGTGGAGAACTTCAATCTCCAACCCACAATTACTAACATGTAATGTGAGCAAGGAATAAATGTTGTCATAAGCCACTGAGATTTTTAAGATTGTTTGTTACGTCTCCTAACTGACTAATACAAGGTCTTTATTGTGTTACAATCTACAAAAATTAAAAACAAGGAACACATACACAAACAACACATAAGGATACTCATATGTGCAAGGGCATATTCCAATCACACTAGAGTGGATGCCTATAAAACAGGGGAAGGGAACAGGAGTGGGGAATGGGATAAACAAACAAAAAAGAACCTTTACACAGTTTGATGATGGTATTGTGATGTATTAAGAACTGAGGGGTAGTATCAACCCAACTCTGTGCATCTGAGGCCCAAGAGACAATAAGAGGCTCTGGTCCTGGGAGTAACTGTTGGAGGAAGGTCCCAGGGGGGTTGGGAGAGAAGGGAATCTAGAATGCAAGTAGAGAAGATCAGCCTTGGGATCACCAGCTTATTCTGAGAGAGATGCTGGAAAGAAAGCTTTCTAAGGGATTCTGTTCTCAAGGTACCTGTAGCAAAGGTGTTCTGCCAAGTGTGAGTGAGGAAGGGGGCTTCAAGAGAGAAATAAGAGAATAATAAATTCCTTTGTTCTCAAAGAATTTATATTCTAGTGAAAAGACAATATTGACATTCTCCAGGCCTGATATGTTCATTTCCCCATTTTTGTATATCCAATCCTACCCATTTCTTAAGGCCAAGGTCAAAATCTACCTCTTTCAGAAAGACCTTCTGATCTCTAATACCCCTCCCCTAAATAAACCTAGAAATCACTCTTCCATATGCTGAATATCCATAGCACACATGTTAAGTTGCATTTGTTTTTCTTCCTCCCAGTAGACTGAAGGATCCTTAAGACCAGTATTATCTGGCAGGTAAACTGCCTTACACACAAAGGGTATTCAAAAACTGTCTGTAGAGTAAGTGTAAATAGTAGTTAAAATGTCAGACAGCAAATTATATAAGTGATAAATCAATGAGCCAAATAACCAATGTGACAGAATTTCAGAAGAGGCCAAAACATTTTGAGCATATCAAGAAAGGCTACATGGAGGGGCACCTAGGTGGCTCAGTCGGTTGGGTGTCCGACTTCAGCTCAAGTCATGGTCTCACGGTTTGTGAGTTTGAGCCCCGTGTCAGGCTCTGTGCTGACAGCTCAGAGCCTGGAGCCTGCTTCAGATTCTGTGCCTCCCTCTCTCTGACCCTCCCTTGCTTGTGCTCTGTCTCTCTCTGTCTCTCTGTCTCTCTGTCTCTCTCTCTCTCTGTCTGTCTCTGTCTCTCTCAAAAACAAATAACCATTTAAAAAAATCTTCAAAAAAAAAAAAAAAAAAAAAGGAAATGCTACATGGAGCAGGGCCTTGAAAGATGAATAAGATTCTGCTAACTAGGTAAACACAGGAAGAGTATTCCAGGCTAAGGGAAAAGTGTAAGCAAGGGTGAAGAGTTAGGAAGATATGGGAAGATATTTAAGTTAGACTCCTAACTCACATAGCATACCAAAAATAAATTCCATATTATTAGAGATTTAAGTGAAAGAACATAAGAGTATTGGGGAAAAAATTAGGAGATTAGTTTCATAATTATAGGAGTAGACAATACCTTCCTGTGTAAGATAGTAACCTTGAAGTCACAACATAGTTTTATGACAAGTCACCATGAGCAAAATTGAGAGAAAAAGAAAAGAGTAGGGGAGAAATTTGCAACATATATGACAAAGATTTGTATTCCATAACATGTAAAGAAACTTTTATAAATCAATATGAAAAGGAACTCAAGACTTCTGGTTTCTGGTCTGGCATGCAAGAAGCTTGGAAGCTGTCGCTTGGTCCTAACAAGTAAAAAGTTGAACACATGGAAAAATCCACAAATCTTAAATCCATCAGAAAAGTGAGGTCACAGGGCAGACCAGTGCCCATGAAATTGGACAGGCAGGTGAATACAGATAATCAGATAATACAGATAATACAGATAATCAGACCTCCACAGGAAACAGTGCCAGGGAAACCTAAATAGGTAAGCTTAGACTATAATTGACAAATTGCTAGAGGTTGTCAGTATGACAAGTCTGAGACTTAAAAACTCCAGGAGAATCCAGTGATAGGGGAACCCTCCCCCACCCCCCACACTTTTGTGAGTTTTACCTTCAGGAGCTTGACCTGATTCTCAGAGTGAATATTAGAGAAAGATCCCCTCCAGTTTCCAGCAGGGAGAATGAGAAAGTAATCACTTTGAAATACACCAGAGCATTTTGTTCTTAAGAAAGCCTTCCCTAAGGAGAAACTATTTTACCAGAGCCTAAACTGCTGGTGTTTTCAGACCCTAACAAAACTGGGGAAAAGAAACTGAGGAAATGAAAAATTCTAGCCCACTCTACTTTTCCATGTGGAAGAAGGGAAATACCCCATTCCAACCCACTCTATCCATTCTTTCCCACCTAAGCAGAGGAAGAAAACCATGAGAAACACTTGTAAAGTTCACAGTCTAGAGGAAAAGGCTCATTAAAAGACTGCAACCTGATCAGAGGACTCTCAAATGTTTCTCCATACCCCACAACTCACCACAACCTTACTGAAGGCTTATTTACAGAAGTTCCTTTTACCTCATGTCCAGCTATTAAGAAAAAAATTACAACATAATAAAAGGGTAAGAAATACATTTTGAAGAGACAGAGATTCAAAGATTCATCCAAGACAGACTCAAGCATGGCAGAGATGTTGGCGGGGAATTTAAAACAACTAGGATTAATATGCCATGGGCTGAGGGGCACCTGAGTTTGTGAAGCATCCAACTCTTGACTCCGGCTCAGGTCATGATCTCACAGTTCTGAGATGGAGCTCCACATCTGGCTCCGTGCTAGGCATGGAGCCTGCTTAACATTCTCTTTCTCTCCCCTCTGGCCCTCTTCCACCCTCAAAAAATATCCTAAAGGCTCTAATGGATAAACAGTAGGCAATAATAGATGGGCAATGTAAGTACCTAGGTATATAATCTTCCAACTGCATAAAATCAACCATACAGAAAACATCTTGAGAGAAGTCAGAGGAAAAAACCACCTTACCAATTGAGGAGCAAAGATAAAAATTACATCTGACTTTTTTTTCAGAAACTATTCAAGCAAGAAGAGAACACAGTGAAATATTTAAAGTGTTGAAAGTAAACAACCCACCAACACAGAATTCTCTACCCTGTGAAATTATCCTTCAAAAATGAAGGAGAAATGAAGACTGTCTCACATAAACAAAAATTGAGAGAATTTGTTGCCAGTAGACTTGCCTTCTAAAAGAAGTTCTTCTTAAGCCTCCTGGGTGGCTCAGTTGGTTAAGCGTCCAACTTTGGCTCAGGTCATGATCTCATGATTCGTGGATTCAAGCCCCACGTCGGGCTCTGTGCTGACAGCTCAGAGCCCACTTCAGATCCTCTGTCCACCCCTCTTTCTGGCCCTCCCTGCTCTCTCTATATATATATAAAAAATAAAATAAACTTTAAAAATTTTAAAAATAAATAAAAGAAGTTCTTCTAAAAGAAATTCTTCAGAAAAGGGAAATGATATGAGTCAGAAACTCAGATCTACATAAAGAAGAGTATCAGAAAAGAAAATAGGTGAAAGTCAAAAATTTTTATTTTTCTTATACTTAATTGATCTAACAAAAGTTTGTTCAAAATAATAGCATTAATGTATTTGAGTATGTCTGCTTAAGTACATACATATGCTTATGTACGCTTAAATATAAGTGAAATGAATGACACAATGATGCAAAGGACAGGAGGGAAGAATGAGGATGATTGTGTTATTAAAAGATACTCATATTACCTGTGCAGCCAAATTGTGTTATTTGCAAGTGGGCCTGGATTAGTTGTAAGTGTATACTGCAAACTCTAGGGCAATCATAAAAAAAGTATAATTGATATGCTAAGAAAGGACAGAGAATGGAATCATATAAAATGCTCAATTAAAACCACAAAAGGCAAGGGGTGCCTGGGTGGCTCAGTTGGTTGAGTGTCCGACTCTTGATTTCGGCTCAGGTCGTGATCTCATGGTTTGTGAGTTTGAGCCCCACATCGGGCTCCACACTGACAGCACGAGCCTCTCTGGTATTCTCTCTCTCCCTCTCTCTCTGCCCCTCCTCCGCTCTCTCTGTATCTCAAAATAAATAACTTAAAAAAATATTTTTAAATAAATAAATAAAAATAAAACCACAAAAGGCATAAAAAGAGCAGAAGACAAAAATAAGAACAAAGAACAAGGCAACAAATAGAATACAGAAGCAAATATCCAATTATATCAATAGTCACTTTAAATGTCAGTGGTCTAAATATACCAATTAAAAGACAAAGATTGCCAGAATGGATAAAAAAAGAAGACCATCTGTATGTTGTCTACATGAAATCCATTTTAATTATAAAGACATAGATGAAAAGTAAATGGATAAAGGGTGTACCTGGGTGGCTCAGTCGGTTAAGCATCCGCCCTTGGCCCAGGTTATGATCTCACGGTTCATGGGTTCCCGCATCAGGCTATGTGCTGACAGCTTGGTGTCTGGAGCCTGCTTCAGATTCTGTGTGTGTGTGTCTCTCTCTCTGCCCTTCGCCTGCTCGTGCTCTGTCTCTCTCTATCCTAAAAACAAATAAACATTAAAAAAAAAAAAAGTAAATGGATAAAGAAAGCTATATCATGCTGACACTAATTTTAAAAAGCAGAAGTTGCTACATTGATTTCAAACAGAGCAGACATCAAAGTAAGAAAAATTACCAGGGATAAAGAGAGGTATTACATAATAATAAAGGAGCCAACTTTCCAAGAAGACTTAGAAATCCTTAATATGTGTGTGCCTAACAACACGGCATCAAACTACATCAGAAAAAATTGATAGAACTGCAAAGAGAAATAGATCTCAAATCACAGTTGGACATTTCAACACCAGACTATCAGAAATAGACTGATACAGCAAGCAGAAAATCAGTATGGACATAGTTTAATTCAACAGCAATATCAATCAATTGGTTATAATTGACATCTATTGACCACTTCATCCAACAACAGCAGAATATACATTCTTCTCAAGTTCACATGGAACATTCACCAAGACAGACTACATTCTTGGGCCATAAAACACACATCAAAAAAATTTTTTAGGGGCACCTGGGTGGCTCAGTAGGTTAAGAATCCAACTCTTGATCTTGGCTCAGGTCATGATCTTACGGTTCGTGAAATCGAACTGCACATGGGCTCTACACTGACAGTGCAGAGCCTGCTTGGGATTCTCTCTCTCCTCTCTCTCTCTGCCCCTCACCAATCCCTCTCTTTCTCTCAAAATAAATAAATAAACTTTAAAAAAATTTATTTATTTTTGAGAGAGAGAGAGAGAGAGCGTGGGCAAGGAAGGGGCAGCGAGTGAGACACAGAATCTGAAGCAGGCTCCAGGCTCTGCACTGTCAGCACAGAGCCCAACACGGGGCCTGAACTCATGACTACAAGATTGTGACATGAGCTAGGTCGGACACTTAACCAACTGAGCCACCCAGGTGCCCAAAATAAATTTTTTAAATATAAATCATGCCTGAAGCAGTTTTTTTTTCCTAGATATGTCTCCTGAGGCAAGGGAAACAAAATCAAAAATAAACTATTTGGACTACATCAAAATAAAAAGCTGCATAGTAAAGGAAACAATCAACAAAACTAAAAGGCAACCTACTTAATGGGAGAAGATATTTGCAAATGATATATCCAATAAAGGGTTAGTATCGAAAATACACAAAGAACTTATAAAACTCGGTTCCTAAAAAATGAATGATCCAATTAAAAATGGACAGAAGATATAAATAGACATTTCTCCAAATAAGACATCCAGATGGCCAATAGACATATAAAAAGATGTTCATCATCACTTATCATCAGGGAAATGTAAGTTGAAGCCAAAATATCATCTCACACCTGTTAGAATGGCTCTTATCAAAAAGACAAGAGATAGCAAGTGTTGGCAAGGACTCGGAGAAATAGGAACCCTCGTGCACTGTTGGTGGGAATGCAAACAGGTGCAACCACTGTAGAAAACAGTGGCGGTTCCTCAAAAAGTTAAAAATAGGACTACTCTATGACCCAGCAATCACACTACAGGGTATTTACCCAAAGAATACAAAAACACTAATTCAAAGAGATACCTGCACCCCTATGTTTATAAGCAATTTTATTTACAATGGCCAAGATACGGAAGCAGCCCAAGTGTCCAGTGATTGATGAATGGATAAAGAAGATGTGGTATATATACAATGGAATATTATTCAGGCATAAAAAGGAATGAAATCTTGCCATTTGCAATGATGTGGAAAGAACTAGAGAGAATAAGTCTAGCCAAATCTGTCAGTCAGAGAAAGACAAATACCATATGATTTCAATCATATGTAGAATTTAGGAAACAAAACAAATTAACATAGAGAAAGAAAGAAAGAAAGAAAGAAAGAAAAGAGAGGCAAACCAAGAAACAGACTTAACTATACAGAACAAACTATGGTTACTGGTGGGGAGGTGGGGGGGGGGGGGAATGCGTTAAATAGATGATGGATATTAAGGAGGGCACTAGTGATGAGCACTGGGTGTTGTATATAAGTGATGAATCACTAAGCGCTACACCTGAAACTAATATTATACTGTATATTAACAGACTGGAATTTAAATAAAAACTTGAAAAAAAAATTTAAAAATAAACCTAAGTGTAGATGCAAAACAAAAACAAAAACAAACAACAGAAAAAGCACAACCCTATGCCCACAAATCCAATAGCCTGGATGAAATGGACCAACTCCTTAAAAGATACAATCTGCCAAATTTACATTCAAAAAATAGATGTTCTGAATGGCCTATATCTATTAAAGAAATTTAGTCAATGATTAATAACCATCCAACATAGTAAATACCAGGCTTTGATGGGTTCACTGGTGAATTATACCAAACACTTCAGGACAAAATTATATCAGCTCTCTATAATCTCTTCCAGAAGAAAGAAACAGAGGGAATACTTCCTAAATCATTCTATGAGGCCAGTATTACCCTAATACCAAAACCAGAGAAAGACAGTACAAGAAAACTACAGACCATTATCTATCACGAACATGGATGCAAAAAACCGTAATGAAACTTTATCAAATCAACAATGTAGAAAAAGAATTACACACCATGACCAAGCGAGATTTATCCCAAGTATGTAAGGTTGGTTTAACATTGATAAATCAATGAGTATAATATGTCACATCAACAAGCTAAAGAAGAACGATCACATGATCATATTGATAGATGCAGAAAAAACACTTGTCAAAATCTAATACCCATTCATGATAAACAATACTTTCAGAAAATGAAGACTTCACCAAGACATATTATCATAAAATGGTCAAAAACCAAAGACAATGAAAAACTTTTAACAGAAGCAAGAAAAAAAACAACTTGACTCATACAAGTGTACCCCAATAAGGCTATCAGTGGATTTCTCAACAGAAATCTTGCAGACTAAAAAAGAGTGGGATGATATGTTCAAAGTACTAAAAGAAAAAAAAAAACTGCCAACCAAGAGTGCTCTACCCAGCAAAGCTGTCCTTCAGAAATGAAGGAGATAAGACTTTCCTAGACAAACAAAATCCGGGGGAATTTATCACCTCTAGACTTGCCTTATAAGAAATGATAATAGAAGCTTTTAAGCTGAAATGAAAGAATGCTAATTAGTAACATGAAAAACATCGAAGTGTAAAACTCACTGGCAGGGGCACCTGGGTGGCTCAGTCAGTTAAGTGTCTGACTCTTGATTTGCGCTCACATCATGATCTCATGGGTTCATGAGTTTGAGCCCTGCTTTGAACACAGAGCCTGCTTAAGATTCTCTGTCTCCCTCTATCTCTGCCCCTACCCCACATATGTGCATGTGCTCTCGCTCTCGCTCTCTCTCTCTCTCTCTCTCAAAATAAATAAATAAACATTAAAAAAACCTCACTGGTAAAAGTAAGTATAGAGTCAAGTTCACAATACTCTATTGTCTATTGCAATGGTGGTATGTAAAGCAATTAACTCTAGTATAAAGGTTAAAAGGTATATTATTAATAACTGTAGCTAAAATAATTTTTTAATGGATACATGTAAATTGTGACATCAAAAACATAAAATGAGGGGCACCTGGGTGGCTCAGTCAGTTGGGCGTCTGACTTTGGCTCAGGTCATGATGTCTTAGTTCATGAGTTTGAGCCCCATGTCTGTGCTGACAGCTCAGAGCCTGGAGCCTGCTTCAGATTCTTTGTCTCCCTCTCTTATGCCCCTCCCCCACTCGCATTCTCTATCTCCCTCTGTCTCTCTCTCTCTCTCTCTCTGTCTCAAAAATAAATAAATATTAAAAGAAAAAAGCATAAAATAAGGGGGCTATGAAAGGGTAGAATTTTTCTCTGTGATCAAAGTTATTAGTTTAAAATAGACTGTTACAACTATAAGATGTTTCATGTAATCCTAGTAATAATGAAGCAAAACCTACAGCAGATACATAGAAGATCAAGATACAGAAAACAAAGCATACCAGTATAACTATAAAATCACAGAGGAAGACATCAAGAGAGGATAAAATAAAGGAATGATAAATAGCCAGAAAACAATGAACAAGAAGTCAATAATAAGCCCTTACCTATCAATAATTACTTCAAGTGTAGGGGCGCCTGGGTGGCTCAGTTGGTTAAGCATCTGACTTCGGCTCAGGTCATGATCTCATAGTCTATGAGTTCGAGCCCCACATCAGGCTCTGTGCTGGCAGCTCAGAGCCTGGAGCCTGCTTCAGATTCTGTCTCCCTCTCTCTCTGCCCCTCCCCTGCTCACTCTGTGTCTGTCTGTCTGTCTCTCTCAAAAATAAATATACATTAAAAAAAATTTTTAAAAATTACTTTAAATGTAAATGGACAAATACTCAAATCAAAAGACAGAGTGGCTGAATGGATTTTTAAAAAACAAAAAAGACCCAACTATATGCTGCCTTCAAAAGATTTCAGCTTTAAATCTTTATATTGGCAGCAAGTAAAGGGATAGAATAAGATATTTTTGCAACTGGAAACCAAGAGAGAGTAAAGGTGGTTATACTTTTATCAGACAAGATAGACATTAAGTAAAAAACTAACAAGGCACAAAGAAGGTCATTATATAATGATAAAGGGAGCGACTCATCAAGAGGCTATAACAACTATAAATATATATGCACCCAACATCAAAGTGCATAAATATATTAAACAAATATCAACAGATCTGAAAGCAGAAATAGACAGCAATGCAAGAATGGAAGGTGACTTCAATGCTCCACTTATGTTAGTGGATATATCATCCAGACAAAAAATTGATAAGGAAATATAAGACTTGAAGTACGGTTTAGACCAAATGGATCTAACAGACATATATATATATATAACATTCCATCCAACAGCAGCAGAATGCTCATTCCTCTCAAGTGCACATAGAACATTCTCCAAGATAAATCATGTGTCAGGTCACAAAAAAAGTCTTAACAAACTTAAAGTTGAAATCTTAACAAGGAACTTTGATCACAGTGGTATAGCACAAGAAGAAAACTGAAAAAGTCACAGATATGTCGAAATAACATGCTCCTGATCAGTCAATGGATCAAAGAAGAAATCAACAGGGAAATCAAAAAATATTAAAAGACAAAAGAACATTGAAACACAATATACCAATATGGGATGCAGCAAAAGCAGTTCTGAGAGGAAAGTTTGTCACAATAAATGCCTACATTAAGAAAAAAAGAAAGACCTGAAATAAACAACCTGACTTGACACCTTAAGAAACCAGAGGAAGAAGAGGGAGAAGAAGGAAGATGAGGACGAGGAGGAGGGGGAGGGAGGGGAGGAGGAGAAGAAGAAGAGGAAAAGAACTAAGCCCCAGGTTAGCAGAAATAAATGAAATAGAGATTACAAACACAACAGAAAAGGTCAGCAAAACTAAAAGTTTTTATTTAAGATAAACAAAGTTGACAAATCTTTAGCTAGACTAATGGAAAAAGGAGAAAAGATTCAAATAAATAAAACTAGAAACTAAAGAGGAGACATTACAGGGGATACCATAGAAACACAAAGGATCAGAAGGGACAACTGTGAACAATTATATACCAAGAAATTGGATAACCTATAAATAATGCATAAATGCTTAGAAACATACAATCTACCAAGACTGAATCATGAAGAAACAGAAAATATGAATAGATCTATAACTAATAAGGAAGTGAAATCAGGAATCAAAAATCTCCCAACAAAGAAAAGTCCAGGACCAGATGGCTTTACTGGTGAATTGAACGAAACATTTAAAGAACTAAGGCCTTCTCAACTCTTCCAAAAAACTGATGAGGAAGAAACACTTCCAAATTCATTTTACAAGGTTATGATTACCCTGATACTAAAGCCAGACAAGGACACTGCATGGAAATTACAGGCCAATATTCCTGATGAATATAAATGCAAAAATCGTCAACAAAATCTCAGCAATCTGCATTCAATGGCACAATTAAAGGATCATATCTCATGGTCAAGTGGGATGTATCCCTTCGTGGCAAGAATGGTTCAACAGGTGTGAATCAGTGTAATCTCATGATTACACTGGCATTAAGGGGAGGGAAATCACAGAGGAGTAGTGTCATTCTCATCACATCATATCCAGGGTACATATTATCAACAGGACTTTTCGCTGTTGATGTTGACTGTGATCACCCAACTGAGGTTTGTCAGCTTTCTGCCCTGTGAAGTTACTCCCCACCACTCCTGCCCTTTTCTGTTCTGTACTCTTGGAGGGAGGTCACAACCTGGAGGCCACACTGGAGGAGTAGCTACATAGATTATTTGGAATTCTTCTGCATGCGGTATTTGTCTCTCCTCCCCTTGTATTTATTTATTCATTTATTTATATCAGTAGGGATCCGTGCATGTTTATTTATACTTTAGGTTATAATCCAAAACGATTTTGTTGCTCCAATTGTCCAGCTTTGGCCACTGGGAGCACTCTCTGCTGGCTCCTGTGTTCCTTGTCATTTTTCACACGGATGGCTATAACCTCCATAAATAAAAGGTCTGTGGGGTCCTTAATAATTTTTGAACGTAAAAGGGATCTGAGAACAAAGTTTGAGAACTGGAGCTCTAAGGGACCCTCCACTTGACCCCAACACCACGTGTGGGCGTGGCTCTGCAGGAAGGGTAGGAGCAGAGGCCACACTCGCGCACCCACGGGGACATCGACTTCCCCGTGCCACGCACTCCGTCCAAAGGTTTTCTCCCAGTCTGCAAACGCACGAGCGCCCACTCTGACGAAGCTCATCCTGCCGTGCCTTTCTAGAAAAGGCCACTGCGGGGCGCGCGGCCCACAGTGAGTCACGCACCAGCAAGTCGGGAAGGGACAGGCATGTTGGAGGACTCAGCGCTTTCCTCCGCGGAGCCGGGGCCCTGGCCCGGCCGGCCCATCGGTCTCACTCCCCTCCAGGCTCAGCCGGTTTGCGCTCCCGGGCCACCTAAGGCGTGCAGGTGTGACGGCCGCGGACAAGAGCGCTCCTGCGGCAGTGGCGGGGCGCGTGAGGAGAAGCCGCCGGGTTCCTCGTCCTCGCAAGGGCTCCCCAGTGCCCTCCACCTGCCGGTCCCTGCTGAAAGCAGCCGGACAGCTCCCGGGCCGTGGCCCCGCTTCTGCCCTTTCCTCTGGGGCCCGGCTGGCTGGGCCCGGCCGACCCTTTCTTCAGCGAGCGCCAGGCAGACAGAGATAACCGGCTGCAGCTGGAGACCCGGCTAATTGATACAATAAGTTCTGTAATTGCCTCGAAAATAAGGTAATGATTTGGCAGAGGGAATGCTTTGATCTTATCAGCCAAGAAAGACCTCTCCAAATGAAACTTCAGAGGGACTGGAGGCCTCCAACTTGGAGTGTGAAACCCAGGGACCGTCTACTCCCCACCCCCAACCCGCCCTTGCCCCTATGTCCCCTGTGCCCTGCCTTACACTCCAGGCTTTCCAGGCTTTTCAAGAAGGAATGGAAGAAGCAGACTTTTCCTAGACTAAAATATAACATTCGCACATATGCCAGGGGTTACGTATGGAGAAGGAAGGGGTGGCTTCCAGCCCTAGGGACGCTGTAAAAAGGATTGGGTAGGTGGGGCAGACTGGGATTATGAGAACCCTGATTTGGCTCAAGCCTGATGAGGTTTCTTATAGAGTGAGGGCTGCTGATTTTGAGCTTTTCAGGCAGGAGGGGGTACCCAGAGGGAGAAGAACCTTAGTCTTGCTTTCTCCAAGAATCTGCACACACACTCACACACACACACACACACACACACACACACACACACACACACCCTTGCTCTGCACTGTGGGTGTCCCTGTCTGGCAGGGGCCCCAGCACAAAGAGGATTAGAGAGATGAGCTAATCTGGTTTGTGTGCCAGACATGGCCCCAGAAAGGGCCCTTGTCTACCCTGATGTTTGAGGGGGTGAAGGAGTGAGGAGTCCTCCTCCTTTTGGGGCCTGCTGGCTGACAGTATCAAAGACTCCTTCCCACTGGGGGTCCAAAGGATGCTGGAGTCCTAACTTCAGGGTCAAATCTAGGGAGCAAAGCAGCAGAGGCCTTGGAGAACAGGGTGGGCTGTCCTACAAGAAACAAGAGAGAAAGAGAGAGACAGAAATTGGCCCCCACAGAGGGAACTAGATGTCCACCCCACTTGTCTTGCCAGTGAGGAAACTGAGGCCAGGAGTGCAAAAGTGACCTTCGGAATCATGGAAATCAAGAAAGCTCAGGAAAAGCGTCTCAGGGCTCCTTGTGCACGCAGCAGGCTCAGAATCATGCATGGCTGGGTTGAGGGAAAACGGTTTTTCTGATTTCTTTCAGTCCAGTGTGCTTTGCACCGTGTTGCAGGGCCTATGGGGGAAGGTGTGAGAAAGAGAAGAACAGAGACAAAGAGAAACAAAGATACACACAGAAAAATACAGAAGGGAACACAGACACACAGAGGGAGTCAGAAAAGACATGGAGAGTGAAAGACAAGAGAGAGACATAAAGAGAAAGAGAGATTCATAAAGAGAAAGATGGAGAGAAGTTCAGACAGCGGGCAAAAGGCCAGCAGACACAGACACACAGAGAAGACAAACGAAGACAGACAGAGAGACAAACATAGAAAGACAGGAATGGACACAGCATGATAGAAATAGGAGCCAGACGGAGACAGACCTAGAGAAACACAGAGAGGACATGGGGAGAGCAAGAAGCAGAGCAAAGTGAGGAAGGCAGAGTGGGAGGGAGGAAGATAGTGGGTTCCGCAGATTTGGGTCCGCTGGAAGCAAACCTCGCTTCCAGATCATTCTAGGACCCAGAACAGGTGGTGGGGAGAGAAAGAGAGCTCAGTGTTATTTGATACAGGCAGATTGGGAGAGGGTGGCTGGGGGCAAAGTGGGAACCACTCTCCCTTGGGGTTAGGCTGGTCAGTGACCACCCAGAATCCCAGCAGCACACCCACTGGCCTCACACAGAACCTGGGCCACCCGCCCAGGATGGCTGTGAGCCCGCCTACCGCCTGGCTCCAGTCTGATTACAGCCAAAACACTAAAAGGCTCCAGACCCCCTTGCCCCGCCCCCATGGTCCCGCCTCCCCAAGCCTCTGCCCTTCCTTCCCCTTCTCCCCTAGCTCCCTGTTTCTCCCAGGCCCCCTGGGGGAGGAATCTACTCTCCTGTTTGGCCACTGGCTGGGAGGAAGAGGGTCCCTGTCTCTGGCCTGCCCCACCAAGCCCCCTTCACTGGTTTGGGCTGGATGCTCCTTCCCTCCAAAGCCCTCTTGGCCTGGCCTCTTTGAGACACGTTCCATGCCTCGCCTGGGAGCTCATAAATACCAAGGAGAGGCCAGTCAGGCGGTGTGCAAAGTGTAGATTCCCCCACTCCACCCCCCTTAAAAGCCCCTGTGTTCTTCCCAAGCTCCCTCCTCTTCCCTAGACACCTGCATGGGGTGGCTGGGGAGGGAGAGACGAGGTGGGGGCACGGAGGCCTGTGTGAACCTGGCCCCATTTCAAATAAGACTTGCCTCGGTCTGCAAAGAAAGCTCAGGAAAAGCGTCTCAGGGCTCCTTGTGCAAGCAGCAGGCTCAGGAATTCCTTGACTCCCATCCAAACCTCCCCCCAGCCCCTTCTCGGCCTTTCTCTCTGCTCATTACCATCCACACCACCTCCCACCCACCAGGAAAGAGAGAAGGTCATCACCAAAGGGGTCCAGGGAAGGGGGAGCCTCCTCCTCGGGGGTCAACCAGGGTAGAGTAAGAGCTGTTTACCCACACCACCCGAACTCCCCTTAGCTCATCTCCACTCTCATCCAAGGGCCAGTAAAAACTCAAAATCATTCAGCCTCACGCAGCTGAGAAGAGAGTGAAGGAAGTCCCCATGGGGGAGCAGAGCGTGAGGTTAGATATCAAGGGTGAGGGGGGAGACCCTTCTCCTTTGGGCAGCCACTTTTGAGAAGGCAGGTGGCTACGGTGCCACCCTGAGGAAGAAGGGGGACTGGCTCTGCTGGTTGCCCCAGGGAATCCAGGATTCTCGGGGAGGTGGGATTCTTCCCTAAGGCCTCTGTTGTCACTGCCCACTAAATCTGCGGTATGCAGCCTCGAACAGCAAAGCCTAGTGAACCACTCCTCGGGTGGCTTTATTGTATTTGCAAGAAAACACCTTGGAGTAAGACCCTTTGTCTCCTTCTGTGTCATTTAGGATGCTCTGGCCAGTGCTGGGCATACAGCAGGTGTTCAATAAGTGCCAACCTGACTCTATGCAGTGCCCTCCAGACGAGAACTTGACTCCCAAATTAGTGACTCCTCCCCTGCCTCCCATTAGGGTGGAGTGAGGGTAGGGGTGGGAGGGAGGAGCAGGTCAGGCACTAGCCTGAGCCTCTGGCCTTGACCCTCGGCCTGGAAGCCCCACAACAGGCCCTCGCGTGAGGAGCTGAGCTCTCCAGTAGCGTCTAGGACCTTGAGACTGAAAGTTTATTTTGAGATATGAAGTCCAAAGTGGCAGATCCCAGAAAACCTCTTCTCTGGCTCCGTATTTGTTCTCTAGTTAAGTGGTTGAGTGCAGCTCTTGCAGGCAGCTGGCTCCTGCAGCCTGGGGTTCCTCCTGGGGAGCCAGGGGGCTCGGAGGGGAGGGGAGGAAGAAAAGGAAGGAGCAGAGCCTCATCTTGGGTTGTCCACTCTACAGCAAAGGTAGCCTGTAAGCACTAGGGAGAAGTCTTGTCCCCTCATCCACTGCCCTCCCTCTTCGAGCTGCTGATGTTTCTGGGGGCCTCCTTAGCTCAGCAACATGCTTTAATAGTTGAGCATCTATGTTGTGCCAAGACACGGTCCCACTTGACTGTGAAGACAGCTGAAGCCAAAGAAGGGGCCTCAGAAGTGAGTCTGGGGCCCAAGTGGGTGAGTCCGCACGGTTAGGGCTGATGTGATCATCTCCAGCCCACCCCACAACCTCGGGCCCATATGTAGAAACAAACACAGGGCCAGAGTCACACCCAGGCCTAAGCACACAGGGGAGTCTGGGAGAGGCTGTCCCAGCTTGCAGACCTTATAGACTGCTGCCCAGCACCAGGGTGGGGCTGGGCTGGGAGGAGGTGAAAGAGTGGTCCAAGGAGAGGGGCCCGGCCAGGAAGGAGCCTGGGCCCACTCCTTTCTCACCTGTCCCTCTCAGGGAAGCTCGGCAGAGAGTCTGCTTTTTGAGAGTCTTTTTGATGAAACACAAGGGCTGCTGGATACTTTCAGACTCAGGGAAAGGAGAGAAGGGGAGGGAAGGGTCAGCTGGTTGGTAGGGAGGGATGTGGCTACATGCTGGCCCTGCTTGGTCTCTGCAGTCAACCCTCTCCCACTCCTATGCAACTCCAGTCCAGCCCCCAATTTCAATTCCAGCCCCCACCCTGGCTACCTAGCTGAACTCCTCTCCTTCCCCCAGCTCCTTGCTGCCCCCATGCCACCCTTTGCACACCAGCGCATACCCACCATAGTGTCTCTGTGTTGGCTGTACCCTCTGCTGCGAATGCTCTCCACCAAAAATCTGCCCGGCTTGTTCCCTGGCCTCCTCAAGTCTTTGCTTGAATGTTGCCTTAGTGAGCCTACCTTCATCATCCTAGTTACAACTCTGTCCTTCCCACTGCTCTTACTCCTTTCTAACATACTATATGTTTTACTTATGATGTATACTGTGTATTGTCCATGTTATCCCAGTAGAAGGTAAACTCCATGAGGGCAGAAAGTGTTTTGTTTTGCCTTGTTCACTAGCAGACTGTTCTAGCACAGTCTGGCACTGGTAAGGAGTAGATAAATATTTGTTGAATTAATGAAGGCACTTTGGCCCCTGCCACAGAAAGTAAGGTAGAGAGGTAGGGAGAGGGGATAAAGGTCCTTCTGAGCCCTTCCCGCCCCCCCCCCCCATATCTGCCCCTGGGATGTCTGCAGCTGCGCGATGTCCACTCACACTCAGGCGGCTCTAACACCCCACCCCCAACCCCACCCCACCGGCAGGCCCCCCAACCAAGAACTGACAGTGAGTTTGGGGTTGAGGAGGATGGGCAGTTTCCAGAGCATTGTTTACACCAGGGCTTTACAGTTTAGATAAATCATGGGGACAGGCATAAAGACACTTGGGAATGAGGGGTTAGACAGGAGAAACTGAGGCTGGAGAAGAGGTCAGGCCACTTCCCAACTCTCCAAGTTGGAAGGCCGGGGCCACTCTGATCCCAAAGGTTCTACCAGCCTGCCTGGTAAGTGCGGGGAGAGAAGAGGAGTGTCACCGTCAGCAGTCAGCCCCTCCCCACCCCTTCCTGATTTACCACGCCCCGGGGCGGTGTGCAGGGGTGGGATGGGTGACGGAGGGGGTGAGGGAGCAGTAGGGAGGAGGAAAGGCGACGGAGAGAAATGGCTCCGGGTCTTCCACTCTCAGCAGGACCCCCACCCTGGCCTCTGGTTCGGGAAAGCCGCCCAGCTGTTTCTGATTCTTTCCTGCTTGCAGCCCCGCCCGAGGGGGTGGGGGACCGAAGCACTGGGGTAGCCGGGAGAGACTAAGTTCTGCTCAGCCGGGGCGGTAAAGGGCGGGGAGTCCTTGTCCGGTCCGCAGGTGTGCCCCCTCTGCTTCTGCCATCGATTCCCGGTCCACAGGCCAGAGGGGAGCATCGGGGCTGGCAGGCGGGCGTGAACCAGGTCTAAACATTGTTTGCGTGCAGGGGGTGCGGTGGGCAGTGGGTCGGAGGAACGAGGAGCGACAAGCCCTAGATGAGAGAAGCCTCTACCTGAAGCCGACTGTCCAAAGAGCCCCAGTTGGCAACGTTGAACGGGAGTTAAGATCCTCCCGCAACTCCCCGTGACAGAGGTTCTACCCATTTCCCAGAAGCGCAAGAACCGAGAGAGGACCGAGGAAATGAGTGCATGCTCAGTGGCTCAGCTCCGGTGTCACTGTAGGTTAGAGAACAGAGGGGAAGTGTCTGCGGCCCCCTCACTCTGCGCTCCTGGCCATCACCCACAGAAGTTAGGGTTGCCAATTGAAGGGCGCTAGGACCCGGTGGCGCTGCGTCGGCCAGGATTGGGCGCTACGGGTTCTGAAGGGCTCCCCCGCACCCCGTCGCGGCCCGCCGAAGCAGGTGAGGGCGCGGTGCGGTGCTCCGCGGAGAGCCGAGGGGCGGAGGGGGCCGCCACACCTAGGGCGCTGCGAAGCGCCCGGGGCTGGCGCGGGCGGAGCCGCCCAGAGGGCCGCGCGTGTCCCCGGCCTCGGCCCCGCCCCGCGCCGTCCAATGAGAGCCCGCGGCCGAGGGGCTGTCCGCACACACTCTGCCCGCAGCCCTACTCCGCGCCACCGACCCCCTGACACCGCGCCCAGCGCCGGGGCAGCGCGTCCCAGACCCGGGGCTCCGCGCGCCGCCGTCGGCTTCCGGAACCCGTTCCCTGAGCCCCTCTCCGGGGCCCTGCGCCCCGGCTCCCGGACTCCAGGTGCCCCTGGGTCCCCCGCCGCCGGGCCCTATGGCCCCCCAAGGGGGTGAGGTAGGAGCAGCCTGAGTACCCCGAGCCGGTGCCCCGTCCACGCCCCTCCGGGTCGCGCGGCGGGAGTCATCGGGGAGCTATGCTGAAGCCGGGTGGTGCGGAGGAAGCCGCACAGCTCCCCCCTCGGCGCGCCCGCGCCCCTGTCCCCGTGCTCCCGCCAGGACCCGCGGCCCCCGACGGCTCTCGGGCTTCGGCCCGCCTCGGTCTTGCCTGCCTGCTGCTGCTGCTGCTGCTGACGCTGCCGGCCCGCGTAGACACGTCCTGGTGGTGAGCATGGCTCTCGGGGTGGGGAGGGTGAGGCGCGGGGTCAGAGGCCGAAGGAGCCCAGAGGAATTACGCAGCTCCTGGCACCGGCTGCACAGGAGACCAGGCTTTTGCTTCGACGGAGTTAGAGACGATCCGAGCCGGACTGTCACTTAAGTCTCGGAGTAGGGGTGGGGGTGGATAGGTGTGCTGCTCACCCAGTGAGGTGGGCCCTGGGTGTTTGGAGCAAGGACGCCTGGTGGTCGAGGCTTTCCAGATTCCCTTGTGCTGTGCCCCATTTCAGCTCTGACTTAGGGGGAATGCTCCCTTCCAAGTTTTTCTCAGGGTGGATTCAAGAAACCAATCGTCCATCTGGGGCCTTCAGTGGCCCTCCAACAGAGCCCCCTGATCGCCTAACGTCGACCCCCCCACCCCCACCCCGGGAGGTGGAGAAAAGGGCATTTGGCGAGGGCGGACGAGGCTCGCGCTAGTCTACCCCACCGGGTAGGCAGTAAGACTTTGGTGTTCACGCTATAGCACCCAGCGCAAGGTTTAGAAATGGAATCAAAGCAAAAATACTCCATTAACTCTCACAATTAAAACAATTTTGCATAATTGCATAATTTAGTTGTTTGTCTTCAACTTCAGCTTTGAAGATGTCACTTCGAACCCAGACATCCCTCTCTCCTTCTTCTTCCCAGATGACCCTGTGTCTCCCATCTCTTTCCCGTCCAAGAACTAGAGGCTTCTGGAGGCGCAAAGCATTGAGACCCTCCCCTCAGGTTTCTTGCAGGCCTTAGGCTCCAGACACCTCACAAGAGGGCAGATGAGGCAAAAGGCATTAAAAACCCACTGGATATCTGCTCTTTTCTGAATCCCCCCCTGCACCACCCCCAAGCCCTGGATGGCATTCATCCTTTTCTCTCAGGAGAAAGCTGCTCTCCCTCCTCCCCCACCCTCTGGGGGGCAAAGGGGGGAACTGAACTGAGAAAAGACAGTCTTCTCATCTTTCCTCTTCACTGCGCCCCCCGATCAAACTGGCTTCAGACTGCACTCTTGCCCCTCCCTACCCAAGCAGTGCCTCCTTCCTTTCCTTACTTTGCTCCTTCCTCCCTCCCCCTTCCCACCACACAGAGTGGTCTCTCCTCCCCTTGCACCCTGTGGCTTTTCTCCTCTAGACTTGGAATCTTGGCTAGGAAGGGTGAGGGGTAGCTGGCTGAGGGGCCAGCAAGCTTGGGCTGCAGATTCCTATCATTTCAAGATGCGTCGCTCTCCATCCCCAATCCCCACCCCCCCCCCCCCCCATTTTCCTGTTTCAGAAAAATCTCTCTTTTGGATCTTTTTAATCTCTGCAGTGTTGGGGAAGGCAAGGGGGGGTGGTTTGTTCTGGATGGGGGAGAAGGGAGGCCCGTATCTTACATCTGGCTTGAAACATTCTTTTAGAAAGGGAAAGAGAAGAGGGGACAGAGGAGAAAAGCCTTTCAAAGTTCAGAGGGAGATCAAAGCCATCAGGGACTCAGTTTGGCTGGGGACTTGTGTGTTCAGTGGCCGGATGGAAAGACGATGAAGTGACCACAGTGGATCTTTACCCACCCCAGATAGCAATTTGCTTTTAGGGACTCTTGATTGCTTCTTACCAGTTTGGGAGGTAGTTTTGGGGACCACTTGGTGTTTAGGTGAAGAAGTGTCACTCTGATAATTGCAGCATCCTGGTAGTGCTTCCTAAAGACCCAACTAGGGTGTTTCCTGGTCCCCAATTTGTCCCTTGGCTACTCCCTCTTCTTTTCCTTTCTCCCTTCTACTGCTCTCACCCCCACGTGGTTCACATTTTGGAAAAACTCTGGGTAGAAGAGCCAGAGAGGGGGCAAGCCGGTGATACAGTGATAGGGAGGGACTCGGCAGTCGCTGTGAAAGGTGGCAGTGGAGCCAGGATGGGGAGTGGGTGCAGAGGTTAGTTCAATCTCTTTGCCTCACACCTGTCACAGCTGTAGTCCCCAGATGCCTGCCTCAGTGGTCATCACTTCTGAGATACAGTGGAAAGCTGCTTTCTAAAGGCAGGTCAGGCCCCCAAGGTATCTCTCTTTCCTTTAGGGAAAAAACCCAGCAAGACTGATACTCTGTCCAAACCCTGGAAGAGATGCCTGTTGACCCTGTGTGTGTCCGTGTTCCACTCTGGAGCAGAAGGTCATCACTATCACCAGCTAACAGTCTGATCGTCCCCCCAGCCCTTCCCTTACTCTCCAGTCACTCCTTCCCTCTCCCCACTTCTAACTGGAGGAGGAAACAGATGGTCTCTTCTTAATCTGTGACAAACAGAGCAAGAAATAGGGGGCTCCTCGCATGTGCTTCCCTGTTCCATTTTGCATTCTGCAGGGGGCTGGATGTAGGGAATCCTGTGAGCAGGACATCGTGCATGGATTCACGAAGGGAGAGGAACAGAGTTGATATCATAATAATAGCATTATTGTCACCACCACCAAGTGTCATTCAATGAATTTTTACTAAGCTTTGGACACTATAACTAAGTACTTTATGATCATCATCTTCTTCAATGCCCAAAGTAATCTGGTGAGGTAGATACTATTATTTTCTCCATTTCACACATGAAGACAGTGAGGGCTGGGAGGGGAGTGGTATGAAACTTGCCCAAGTTCACACCAATTTTGGAGCTAGATTGCTCTATTCCTGGTTAAGCATTGTATGCCTCTCTTGTTCTCGGAGTGAAAATGAGCTTGGACTTTGGAGTCAGATATCCTTGGTTCACCCTGGCTCTCCTCTGACTAGTCCTGATAGACAGAGTGGGTATTACCACTTAATCTCCCTGAACCTCAGTCTCTTCATCTGTAAAATGGAGACCTGTCTCATAGGATTTTTGTTTAGAAAAATGTTTCTAAACAAACATTTAAAGTGAACTGTAAAGTACCATATAAATGATGTTGTATTAAGAGATTCAGGGAAGGTAAATACTTTTATTCCTGTGTTCAAAGCCCTGTGTGGGCTGGGCTGAATTGTGTACACTAGGGACTGCAAGAGGGGAAATGAAAAGAGCATCTCTGGCCTCATTAAAAAGACACAAATATAAAACATCTGCAAATAGGCTGGCAATGTCAGCAGGAGTAAAGCTGTAATTGAAATGAAGTTTATGGCTGGCTAGGGGGAAAAGAGAGTTGGCGGTAAATCAGAGCGGTTAGGTGTTTATTCAACAAACAGTTATTAAGTATCTACTATGTGCCAGACACTGTTCTAGGTTCTGGGGGTAACCAAGTGAACAAAACAGACAAAAATCTCTGCCTTCATGGAACAGGGTGTCTGAATCACCTCGTGATGTTGGTGAAAATGCAGAATCTGATTCAGTACGCCTGGGGTGGGGCCCAAGGCTCTGCATTTCTAACAGATCCCTAGATGATGCCCATATGGCTGTTCTGGGGACCACACTTTGAGGAGCAAAGGGCTAGAGTAAGGTATGGGTCACTTTGTCAAAGGAAGGGATGTGAATTGGTCAAAAGCAGGTGAAGGGAGCATTCTGGGGCAGGAGGCTGGGAAGGAAAGGAAAACTTCTGAAAGGGAAAACAGAGCTGGAGTCAGGGGCATCTCTCCCCCTCTTACCAGCCAATGAGATGCAAGGTGCCTTAAACATCTCTGTGCCCTAACAGCTGAGCTCAGTGCTTGGCACATGTAGGCATTTTGCAGGTGTGTGTTGAATTGAGAGGGGGCTAAGGCTCAGTTGTATTGGAGCCCGCCTCCCCCACCAACTACAAGGGGCTGACCACTAGCCAGCAGGCAAGTGCCCTGCTCTTCAGAATCACACCAGTTGGGGCACTTAGTGCAGCTACTTAATGGGGTCTGGGTGGTAGTAGAGGAACGTAATTATCTTCCTGTCTTAGGTACTAAATGTTCCCACGCTCAGTGAGGATGTAACAAGAAGGACCAATGTGGGCTGCAGCAGAATGGATTTAAGTCATACCACAGGAAGGACTTATTGCCAGAGTTTGGCCTGCCTCACTCCAGACTGTCTCATGAGGGCTGGATTACTGGTCTCCCATTCCCATCCAACCCCCCTCTTTCCAAGCCCCAGTAAAAAAAACAAACACCCATTGCTTAGAGTAGTACTTGGGCCGAACTGGGGAAGCAAAACGGTGGTGAGACAGGGACGAGCTCCAACTGCAATGGTCTTGATTCTCCAAACAAAGCACCGCGGCAGTGGGTGTAACTCCAGGCTGTGCGTCAGGCGGCCTTTTCCGGCCTGGCCCAGCCCGGGGTGTTTATTTTGTTTGTTCCTGGAAGCTATTGCCCTGATGGACGGTGCTGCTGGGGACGCTGATTCCATGGGATTTGTCAGTGGTGGGCCAGCCCTCTCACCCCTCCCCCGGGGACAGATGGGCCCCATCAGCCCCGCTGAGCTCCAAAAGAGGCAAGCATCAGCCCTCCTTGAGTCTGTCTGACTTGGTGTCACCAGCGGTGATCTAGTTTGTGGGTGAGGGCCAGGCACAAGGATGTGGGCAGGGCACGGTGAGGGGACATAGAGCCCAGGGCGGTCCAGCTTTTCCTCTCTCCCCACTGGCTGCCTTCTGTTCCCCTCACCCACTTCTAGGCCCGTTTTGGGATCTCTCCCAAACCACAGGCTCATTCACAGCCCAAACCAAATCTTTTCAGCCCGTAGCAGCAACTGCCCCCTTTGACCCCCACCTGTTCAGAGAAAGAGAGAGAGGTATCCATTTGATGTGTTAGGATAGGAGAACAGAGAACTCCCAGAGGGCCAAGGAAGGTGCTAGGTGTTGGAGAGACAGCGAGGGAGTGCAAAGTGGATGAATGGGTCAGATCTCATTTAGTGACCTCATGGAGAGAAGAAGCTAAGAATGTTCGAGTGAAGAGAAAATACTGAGAAATTTGAGAGTGACTCTAGCAACCCAGCTAACTTTTAGTAGCCCACCCCAACTGATCTTCTTAAAATTGTTTGAATTGGGCAGAGTGGGGACTGGAATATGGGGAGTGTCACCCCCCTCGATTTATCTTGGCTTTGGCTTCCCACTGCTAACAGCCCTCTGCCCAAGCAGGTTCATCCAGGACATCATGCCTCCAAGACTCATTTGTTAAGAAAGGCTGTGGAGCCTGGAAATGAAGGGTATAGGGAGGAGATTTGGGGGTGGGGTCTTCCTCCCCAAGACCTCAAGTTTGGGAGTGAGGAATTTTAGCTACATGGGTCTGACTAGACCTGTAAACATGACTCCAAATTGCCCACTGAGTCTCTTCCCACTGGTCCCTCCCTGTCTCCATCCTTCCTCCCCCAAACTATGTCTTCATGGACCAGCTACGAAGGACGTGCCTCTTACATGTGGGTGTAAGAGTGTTGTCTCAGACTCTTGTTTTGTTAGTTTATTTTTCTCTGAGGCTCTTAATGTTTATTAAATAAACAGGGAATGGGTTTGTGTGACATGCCCAGGGCTTCTACGTATGTGACACATGCCTGGCCCGTGTTCTGGGAGTGTGTGTCACTTGGACCTTTGGCTGGGGAGCGGGTGATGGTGAGAGACCACTCAATTACTCTCTGCAACTGTGTAACCATTTCTCCAGGCTTGTGGGGAAAGCTGTACCCGTTGGCCTCAGGGAATGTGGGTTGGAGGAGGGGAAGGAACCTCTTCAAGTTCTGAAGGCCAAATCTCTCTCCTCCCCTTCCCCCTCCTTCTCCCCCTCCTGAGGCAGGAAAAGGGCCAGGATGCTCTGACAGGGCCATCTCCACCTTGCAGGTACATCGGGGCACTGGGGGCCCGAGTGATCTGTGACAATATCCCTGGTCTGGTGAGCCGGCAGCGGCAGCTGTGCCAGCGTTACCCAGACATCATGCGCTCGGTGGGCGAGGGTGCCCGAGAATGGATCCGAGAGTGTCAGCACCAGTTCCGCCACCACCGCTGGAACTGCACCACGCTGGACCGGGACCACACTGTCTTTGGCCGTGTCATGCTCAGAAGTAGGGAGCTCTTCCACCCTGCTCCAACTGCTTCCCTGTCTGTGCCTGGGGTGGCAAGTGGGTAGGGTAGGCATGATCCTCCTCCCCTCTCGGACACACTGCCTCATAATCAGATAGACAGTTGAGGGCAGTGCCCAGGATACAGTTGGGAACAGACCCTCAGTACCTGAGATATGTAGGCAGGGACCCCTCTAAATGCCAGTGTTGCTGGGATGATACACAAAGGTACAGTGTCCCCTGCCACCTCCATGTCTCGTCTTCCCTCCCCCTTTCCTCCCCAGCCCCAGCGTGAGGGTTTCCACGCACTGTAAGGCTGAGGACTAGAACGGCTGCTCTGTACTCACTGCCACCATCACTACCCTCACCCCAACACTCCCAACATCACAGTAATGGCAGCAAGGGATAAACAGAAAGGTGATATGTAAATATTTGGAGAGTTGGTGGCTTGGCCCCAGCTCAGCAAAAAAGCTAAGCAGAAGTGAGACAATAAACTAGGAGAAAGGGAAGGAGATGGGAATCGGGAGGTGTCTGGGGGACAGGGGTGATGAGTCATCAATCCCTGAGAGCAGGGTAAGAAGGAAGCAGGCCCTGGAAAGTAGCAGGTCTCCCCAAACAGGCTAACCCCTGGGCTGGGGTCTCTATTGTAGGGGAACTGTCCAGCAGAGTAGGTCTGAAAAGGCCTGGAATGTGGACTGAGGCAGGCTTAGCTGAGCTAGGATTGGCACTCGGTGGGAGGGGATGACTCACTGTGAAACTTTTCAATGGATGGATCCAGGGAGTTTGGAAGGAAGCAAGAGTACAGGTCAGCCCAAGAGGTCAGATGTACAAAGAAGCGGATAGAGAGTACTGAGGGCCAAGGGGAAGAGGTCAGATACTCTGGGGAATGCTTTTGGAAGAGAAGGCCACCTTGAAAAAAGCAGGTGCAGGAGTTGCTCTGGGAAAGACAAGAAGAGAGGAGGTTTCAGAGTGGGGGGTTGTGTGGACAGAAGACAGGGACAGACATAGGCCTCTTTGCAGAAATGTACTTCTACCTTTCTCTCTCCAGGTAGCCGGGAGGCAGCATTTGTATATGCCATCTCGTCTGCAGGGGTGGTCCATGCTATCACTCGTGCCTGCAGCCAGGGAGAACTGAGTGTGTGCAGCTGTGACCCCTACACCCGTGGCCGACACCATGACCAACGTGGGGATTTTGACTGGGGTGGCTGCAGTGACAACATCCATTATGGTGTTCGCTTTGCCAAGGCCTTTGTGGATGCCAAGGAAAAGAGGCTTAAGGATGCCCGGGCCCTCATGAACTTACATAACAACCGCTGTGGTCGCACGGTCAGTACTCATGTCTGTGCATGTACGTCCATATCTGCTGGGGGTGACCAGTACATGTGATCACAGAGTGAATATGAAGGTGGAAGTGCTGAAGGCTCCTGGATCACTTCCAGCAGCCCCAACCCCCACGGGATAGGAGTAGTGAATGCAAGGGAGCTTGGGAATGCCTAGATTCAACCAGGCGCATAAAGTGTCTTCACAGAGGTGGAAAGTAGGGAAAGAAAAGGGAAGTAACTTTTTAAGAAGGGGAAGGACCACTTCCATAAAGACTGAGGAGGATAAGAACCTGCTCTGGGCAGTTCACTGGTTTCTGAGCACTGCCAATGTGCCTAGTACTGTGCTGGGAAATGACATGCTAGAGAAGCAGAAGGCATGGCACCTTAAACTCTAAGAACATGTAAAAGTAGGGCATGTGATGGCAAACTGTAATCATGAACAGGATCCTGTGGCTCTGTGTTTGAACACACTATCGTGGAAAGAAAGCACTGGTGGTCTAGGGAGGATTCATGGAGGAAGAGGTTCTTGAATGGGTGGGTTCTGACGGGGAGAGAACCCACTGTCCAGCCTAGGCCAGATGTCAGAGCACTCATGCTTGTAGCCCTAAGGATGACTGAAAAGTGCCCTGACTGGCTGCCTCTCCCTCACCTCCCAGGCTGTGCGGCGGTTTCTGAAGCTCGAGTGTAAGTGCCATGGCGTTAGTGGCTCCTGTACTCTGCGCACCTGCTGGCGTGCACTCTCAGACTTCCGCCGCACAGGTGATTACCTGCGGCGGCGCTATGATGGGGCTGTGCAGGTGACAGCAACCCAGGATGGCGCCAACTTCACAGCAGCCCGCCAAGGTTATCGCCGTGCCACCCGGACTGACCTTGTCTACTTTGACAACTCCCCAGACTACTGTGTCTTAGACAAGGCTGCAGGTGAGTAAGGAAAGCAGGTAAGGACAAGGAGCTCCAGTTCTTGGTGCACGCACCCCTGGTCAATCATAGTCTGTTCAGCCACAGGAGTTAGGGAAGTGGTACTTTGCGAGGCATCAGTCTCCTCTCGACATGAGCGTCTTATAATAAGATTGATAATGAATGCCTCAAGCCACCAGTCCCAGTGCTACCCAAGCAGAGGAGAGGTCATTTCTCACTCTTTTATATCCCCAGCATCTGGGGTACAGTAGGTATTATTCAGGGATTGTTTAAATGAGTCACCCGTTTTCAATACCAAGCAATGTATGGGCTGTACACAAGCATGAGGTGGAGGAACCCTAAGTCTCGGACTCTTTATGATCTGGCTAAAGAAATAAGGTGTAATCAATCGGTGGACATAAGCAATTGCAGAAGACACAAAGCTGGAGAAACCAAGAAAAGCTTATTGGAAAATGTGGAATTTAAGCAATTTCTCGAAGTGTAGGGATCACCTGGACAACCTAGAGAAAAGAGAAGGGCAATAAGCAGAGTGGTAGGTGGGAAAGTACATGATTGTTCTAGGAACCGAGAGGTATGATGAATCTGACTGAGTGAAGGTTTGGGATGAGGAGACTAGAGGTAGAAAGAAAGGTGAGGATCAGACCATGAGTGGCTTTGAAAGACTATATCCAGTCTACCACTGGAGATTCTACAGTGGAGTTGGGAAAGCAAGGAAAGAGATCTCAGTAGGGCTAACCACTAGCAGAAAGCAGCAAATTGTTTTTCAATCTGGTCCAGATATTTGTGGTGGAATTCTTGGGGATGCTGGAAAGTGATATGTTATTGCCCCCAAAGAGTAGAAGTCACCATCTTGGCTTGGCTCATATTTCAGGTTCAGACAGGTTAGACTAGGAACAACCTTTAGTGCAAAAGAACTGCTCTTCCTCTGGTTACTATCATGGGCTTGCAGGCTCTTCTCTGCAGACTCAGCACTCAGGACTTGGGTGAGATAGAGCCAGGAACCACAGCTGTCTTTGGTTCTGTTTGTTTTCAGCCATCACTGTCATTCCTGGAGAGTCAAGTGGCTCGGAGCAAATCTGGGCATAGAAACAGGGTGGGGCTCCACCTAAGTAACACAGAAAGTAGTTTGTGCCCTTTGGAGGGTGCTAGGAGAAAAGCAGTTAAAAGAGCCCTTTCTGATTCTCTCAGTGATTTCCTGCCACTAGGTATGTTTTCTTCCCACGTGGTATAATTCAGAGGACTACTCTCTGAATGTCTTGAAATAATTCCATAGCAGCCGAGGTGTAAGCCTATGCTGTTATACCTAAAATGCACCTTTGGGGAAGGATCTTTGGAGTCAGAAGGAAGGGTGAGTCAGATGTGTTGGTTTTTCTTGGAGGCATAAAATTAAGTCTCATAAAACCCAAAGTGGGGCCTGGAATTCAAAGGGTGTAAGTCATCTCAGAATCGAGTATGGAGCCACAAATTTCCACCAAAGCAGTCCTGTCCGGTGGAGCTCTCTGTGATGACAGAACTGTTCTACATCTGTGTTTTCCAATAGATAGCCACTTAGCCACATGGGATTACTGAGCATTTGAAATATAGGTATTGTGCCTGAGAAATTAAGTCTTAAATTTTAGTTAATTTATAACTAAATGACCACGTGTGGCTGGTGGCTAAACCTGGACAGCTCAGCTCTAGAGTATAGAAGAGGCTTTCGGTGCACAAAAGGACTTAAGATCCAGCCCTTGGAGTTAGAGGAGAGTAACACAGATAGTAGAACTAGTTAGCCCACACTCTGGAAGAGTGGCCTCTAACAATTTTGGATTGCGTACTCTTTCATTAAAAAATTATTTGAGCATGTACTTCTAATATATGGATATTTACCTTAAAAAGATACCTATGTTCCACTGTATTGATATGTACTTTATAAAACATACAAAGTAGGGATTTTAAATTTATGAGATGAAAAACAAATGTAGAAGTTCTAAGATCTAGCATTTTTTTTAAAATTTTTTTTTTGAATGTTTATTTTTGAAAGAGAGAGAGAGAGAGGCAGAACGTGAATGGGGGAATGGCAGAGGAAGAGGGAGACACAGAATCTGAAGCAGGCCCCAGGCTCTGAGCTGTCAGCACAGAACCCAATGCAGGGCTCGAACCCACTAACCATGAGATCATGATGTGAGCTGAAGTCAGTCTCTTAACCGACTGAACCATCCAGGTGCCCCTAGCATTTTCTTTCCATATCGCAGTAGGGTGTACAGACTACTGCAAGAGAATCAGTCAATCTGTTCCCCTTCCTCAACCTCCAGGTCAGTCCCTGTCCCATCTCTGGGGAAGGGTTAGAATAGACAGATACTTTCTAGGGCCCATCCCATCCCAAATTCTGTGTTTTTATATCTGTCAGCAGGATCTTGCTAAAGTTGGTCAGGATGAAGTCCTAAGCATTCTCTGTGCAGGGGGATAATATCATCCCTACCCTTCAAGAGTTCCTACTGTAAAGGGTAAGGCAAGGGATATTCTGTAGCAATTCCACAGGGATATGCCTCTGGGCAGTCACACTAACCAGTTCACCTCCTCATCTGAACAGAGATGATAGATGTAACAATCCACTGAGTTACATGCTATTATTATGCCTATTTTCATATGAGAAGATTAAAGCCTAGAGAGATTAACTACCTTGTGAAATCACATAGCTAAGATGCGGCAGGCCTGGAACTGAAACTTGAACAATATGACAATAAGGCCCATGCTTTTAATGGCCATCCTATATTACTTCCCTGTATGGTACAACTTAAAATGTAAACTAAGGCCCAAAATACTAACAAATGGTAGCTGGATCAGAGTTGTGGCATGACTTCTTGGAAAAGATAAATTATAGGCTAAGTTGTTTTTTTTGTTTTTTTTTTAACTGTTTAGTATGGAAAATTTCTAACACAGAGAGCCCTTACCCAGCTTTAACAGCTAGCAGCATTTTAAGGCTAGGTTTTGAAGGAGACACAGAGATGTGTATTGGCAGGGACGGCATAGAAGGTGAAGTCAATGGTCTTTGGGGAGCCTTTATGGTGGGAAGAAGCCAGAGTGGTGCAAAGGGAAGTAAGGAGATGGTCATTTTGGCCAGTTGGGCATATTTTCAGGAAAAGGGATTCTTTATGGTTTCCTCATGAGGATGTGGGTAAGGGAACCCAGAGCAGCTGAAGTAAGAGGTAACTTGGTTCTCATTCTCTTCCCCAACCCAGGTTCCCTAGGCACTGCGGGCCGTGTCTGTAGCAAGACATCCAAAGGGACGGATGGTTGCGAAATCATGTGCTGTGGCCGAGGGTACGACACAACTCGAGTCACCCGTGTCACCCAGTGTGAGTGCAAATTCCACTGGTGCTGTGCAGTGCGGTGCAAGGAGTGCAGAAACACTGTGGACGTCCACACTTGCAAGGCCCCCAAGAAGGCAGAGTGGCTGGACCAGACCTGAATGTAGAAATACCTCACTCATCCCTCTACTTCAAAACTCCTGGCTCAAAAGCACAAGATCTTTGCATGCACGCCTTCCTCTACCCTCAGCTCTGGGCTGCTACAGTTTCTATTTAAGGACTTGGAAAGCAATCCAGAAGGACTCTGGTGTCCTGACTGGTTCCTTAGCCCTGGGAAGGAGTTGACAGGGGATGTAAGAAACTGAACAGCTCCCTGACTGCCCCCTCTGGAGGTTAGAAGGGAGAGGGGAAGAGGTGGGGTCTTCAGAGTGATATAAGTTGCACTAAAGCACATGGTCAAGGCTCATTTTTCCTTTCCTTTGCACTGGCTTCCTGACATTTCTTGTGTGTGCAAGAGGAAAGGTACCTGGAGAGAGCTTCTTTGTGTTCCTACCTGACTAAGGGTAGATGGGACAGAGATGGAACCACATCTCTTCCCTGGGTCAGTTTGAGCAGACTGCCTGGTACCCCAAAAGAAACTCTCAGGCTACAACCTTCTTCAATTATCCCAGAGCCTGGGATTCCTAGGTAAGAGTTAGCCGTAGTGGACAAGGTTCCATTCACATGCTCATAGGTTTATAAACTGCTGTATTTTGTAGGGGAAAAAATTATATAACTATACAAACATACATTCTCTTCCAACCTCCCTCTTCTTTTCAACCTATATCAGATAGCACTGCCCCTTGCTCACTTGCTGCCTGTTCAAACCAAGTGGCATGTAGTGGTTCTTATGCCTAATAGATCACTAGAATACCCTGGAACACTCCTGAGAAAGAATAATTTAGTAAGCCTGCCTAGGCCTTTGGGGTTTTATTTTATTTTTTTAAAGTTTCTATGCATTCTTCTGGAGGTCAACTAGGTTTGGGAAACACTTAGTAAAAGATATGTGACTCATGGAGGGTAGGAAAGGGTAGCAGGCCTGATCTCAAGGGCCCCACATGAGGCATCAGTGTATACTAGTCAGGTAGGGATCTCTGGCTTTGGCAATTTTTAGGAGAGAATCCTAGTCTTTGAAGTTGGGCATGGAAGCCAGTGGCTACAGAGGAAAAGAGAGCTGGGGCTTTGGGGCCAAAGTGGTAAACAACTTAAAAAACAGCCTTTCCCCATTTATTGAACAAATTTTTATTTAGTGGCTCTCTAAGTTCTGGGGATTATTACTGTTCACTCCATGTTTGGCTTAAACAGGGGAGTTCCTTCTATGCTACTACCTGCTGCCTAACTAAGCTTGCAGTAGTGGAGTCTCCAGAGATAGCAGGCTTTGTAAGCTACAAGCTAGGATATGGAGTCCCAAAAACTGTGATGTCCTATTTTTAGGTGACTTAGACAATGGCTATCTTTCGATAATTTAAGAGAGCAAAGTGGTATAGAAATTTGCAGTTATGACACACCTGGGTTGAAATCACAGTTGTGCCATTTACAGTTTTTGATATTTTGAGCAAGATACCCAAATTCTACAAGCCTCTATCATCTCGTCTGTAAAATGAGGTTATAAACCTATCTCAGATACTGAGTTTTAATTGTGCCCCCTAATTCCAGCCAACAGACACTCTTACCAAAGTTCCTAACTGGTCTAGCCCATCATGACTTCTCTTGAAACCTTCCGTTTACAATTGCAAAGTATTGACAGCAGGCTGTTGATTAAAGGGCCTACACAAGGAATTCTGAACATAGGCGCCCACCCCCCCCCCCAAGTTCCTCTCCAACATCCCTTGGGGTCCTCATGTGTTTGTAGAACAGCTTCACTCTGCACAGGCAGCAGAAGGATAGGGGAGCCAGAGCTCTGGGCCATGGGGGCAGATTTATTTGGATGATAGGACTAATATTTGTGTAACCTGCTGAGACCTGTGTGGGAGAGTTTAGGGTGGTTTTTCTTTTGGTGAGGGGTTTGCTCCGGTTTCACATCCATTAACACAAAACATGAGCTAGTCAGGGCCCTTGTGGTCTGCGGTGAGGGGATTCCTGTGGAGAAATGGGACTGAGTGAGTCAGGCCAGGGGAATGTCTTCCTTGCAGAGTGGAGTCAACTGGATAACTGATGAGCCAATGGTGGGATTAGGGAGGGGGAAATGGGAGGGAAAGAGAAGAGCTTCTGACATCTTGAGCTGGGATTAGGAGGAGGAGAGCCTTAGCATAGTGGGAAGGTAAGGGGGTCAAAGTCAGTCTGAATCAAGAATACAGCTGAAGGAATTTACATCAGGGTGTTTGGGTAGAGCCTCAGGTCCCAGTCAGCCCCTGCTCTCACAAGAATGCCCAGGTAACCACATAAATGATAGCTAGGCCTTCCTGGGACTTCAACCCAAGTTCAATCTGCCTGTGCTGTCACCTATTCCTTTTCAGTTCTTACCCTATGAAGGAAATTGAGCCTCTTCTGGCATCTCGTACTGCTCTGGACTTCCCCTGGGCTCCAAATTCTAGTTCATAAAGACCCAAGTTTTGTAATTTACTATAAATGGTTAAGAGAAAAGCAAGCTGTCCAGAGAGTGAAAAGTTTGAATAGTGGGGTGGATAGCGAAAGAAAAGAGGTCCATGTGAGCCCCACTACAGAGGCAATGTGGTCCCAAGAAGGGATGGATGATGGCCAAGCAATTAATTTTTCCTCGTATTTCTTAGCTTGCCTCTGCATTGTGACTGGCTTTGGACAACTGGCGTCTATTCTGCAATAAAACAAACAGAAACTAATTTATTTGGAACAAGCAGCAAAAGGAGAACTTTATTTGGTGCAGTCAGGGCTCCATTTAGTCCTGCTGCCACCCACTCACAGCGTCTAACCCCTCTCCAGACCCTCCTCTGGTCAGGAGAGTTCTGTGCCTCCAGCAGCGGTCTCTTAGCCCCTCTCTGACACTCCTTCCTGTCAGTCCTCATTTCTTCTAACTTTTAACATTTAGGTAGAATGCGTTGCAGAAAGTGCTATTTGGGTACAAAGTTAACTTCAAAGACACAATCTCTATCCTTTAAAGATCTTAGACTGTTTTAGAGAAGGCAGGTGACTGAAGTACCTCAGCTGCACAGCCCGTGGCCAGTTTTTCTCATGTAGAAGTAAGAATGCCAGCCTTAATCTAGTCCTGCAGATAAGAGCCAACTGCTATTATTGCTAGCCTTGAATAGTAGTGCTCGCCCTTATGCTTTCTTAGAATGATGCTGGAAAATGAAATCAGGGACTTCAGATTATTTTTTAAAAAATTAAACACTGCCTGGCCCTGAACGTCTGTTTGCAAAAAGTCTTGTAGGTCTGACTCGTGACCACTTACGGCCTCATTTCTTTTCCTCCCTGTTGCAGAGGGTAATCTCTTCTCCTTTTTCTCACCTCCCTTAGCAAGAACACCAACCACTAAGTCTTCTGCCAAATTCTCAGACCCACTCAGGACACTGGTTTCTACACAGTTTAATATATGAGAGTTAATCGGGATTTTTTTTCCCCCTCAGCCTGAGGTTTTTAAACACCCTCAGTGGTCACAGGGCAGAAACCCAAGGGAGGACGCCAGGGAGAGTATGTTTCTCATCCCTGGGAGGCCGTCAGCCTAGCTCCTGCAGCCAAATTACAGCACCAGAGAATAATGTGATGCATTCCTGGGCAGGTCGGTGGGACCCTGGGCGCCTGGGCCTTGTGGAGAGAGGTGCCAGACACAGAGCTCTCCGTAAGCAATCCTGCAGAGCCGCCCCCTGGGTGCAGAAATGAAATACGGGAGAGCTTCACATTACACGGAGACCTGTAGCTCACACCTGGTTATTGATGGCCTTGGTGGAAGCCTCTGCCCCCTCCCTCCACTTGGGAACTGCCTGCTACTACGGGGGTTGGGCACCTTTGAAGCAATGTTGGAAAACAAGAAAGAGATGCTTCCTTTCCACTCCTTGCTCTCCCTGCGAGCCTGTGCACAGCCATGAGGATACGCGTGCGTGCACGCGTGATATGTGTTTGCGTGGACATGCACGCAAGCTTCTCTCAGGCTGCAGCAGAGTTCTAGTCGTCCCCGGTCCCTAACAATAAAACAAACAACTGGATTTCAATCACATCCTTCAAAATTCCTGCCATTATCAGGGGTTCAGCCGTAACCAAGTAACATTAAACATTTCCATTCTCAATATGCAAGCAGCTGTGTGGTTTGGTGACTGGTATTCCCCCACGAGGTGGCAGGGAAAGGATGCAGAGAGTGCATGGAGAGGGGAGATACTACCACCCACGCCCAATGGCTAAGACCATGCTGGAGACAGTGCAATTTGTGCCCTGTGTGCTACGGATATGGCACACAGCCTCCAGGACTGCACCAGGTATAATCACCAAGCCTGCGGCCCATGACCTGTCGTTCTTAATTTCTATTAAGTTAGAAAACAGGATAGCTTTGGGTTCCAGGGATAATCTCCACAAGAGAGAGGCACTGGAGGGGAGCAAGCAGTGACTTTACTAAGGTAAATATGTCACAGTTGCTACAGTGAACTGAGCTTTCCCAGAAGCTGCTCTTCTCGTTGGGTGACTGGCAGGTTTCAGGTAATAGTCAGTGGGGTATCAGTAAATGCCTTCCCCTGACCCCAAAGGTCAAAGGGATTGAAGAGAGGGGGAGTTTACAAGTACATTTTTCCACTTCCCATTCATGGTTTAAATTATCCCTGAGCATCTTAGTGGCTCTTCCACTTACTTAAGACGTATCAGTCATCCTGGAGTAGAGACAGCAAGGAAAGCATTCTCCCCTTGGCCCCCTGACTCTGAACTACCCTTTGCTCACTTCCATTCTGCCTATGAGTCTATGCATGGAGCAGCTGGACATGGAAGTTCTCTTTCTTTGACCAAAAGGAGCTGAAATCTGGTGACTTTACTTCACTACTACCAGCCCCTCTAAGCAGGCCTGAGCAAACAGAAACGTTAAGCTGAGTGAAGAAAATGGGAAGACCATTTAATCCACAGCTGTCCTTTTTGACAACTCAAGGTAGGGCTTCCCTGAGAATAATTATGATGTCATAAGAAGCTTTTTCAGGTACAAAATGCTTTAACGCAGACTAATTTTCACACCAATTTTCCCTGTGAGACAGGAGACACTCTCACTGCACAGGTGCTATTCAGAAAGGCTCAGTCATTTGTCCCAGGTCATGTGATACTGAGTGGTTCAGACAGAACTCAAATCCAGGGCTTCTCACTTCAAACCCTGTGTGCTCTCCTCAAAGACTGACAATACACAAGCCTGCAGAGGCCAGAGTCCCAGCCCCTTTAGGACAGAAATTGATACAAAATATTCTAGGAGAGTATATCTGAGCAGAATTTTCAAAAGGAAAAGCCTAGGCCTTCCCTAACTACATCAGCACATCCCCTTTTGGTCATTTCTGCCACTATTTCCACCACCACAAAATGATCACTATGCCAAGTAGTCCACCTTCAATCAACTCTGGCTCCTAGAGCTTTCTATGCCTTTTTTTCTTCATCAGATTAACACTTTTAACATTTGCTTTAATTTTATCTATTTCTTTTAAAGTGATGCTAAGTGCATGGAATACAAGTAGTCCTGAGAATCCATGAGAAGAAATTATTAAGGCTTTGGGCTTCTAATGTATGTATTAGAATTTCCTTTGAGATTTCACTCTGTTTTTAAATGGCTGTCAACCCCTGGGCTAGGAAAGTAAGAACAGGGAATGAGAGTGCTAAAAAAAAAAAATGTCTTACCCCAGGCCAGATGCCTACTCATGGCCTGGTAAAAGTCCTGGGACCTCTAGCTGAGACAGGTAATTTATCTACACCAAGGCAAGGAGAATCCACCCTGCAGAGAAACCCCTACAAGATGAGGCAGACAACAGATTTTTACTTGATCAAAAACTTTTGCTCCTTTCAACCCCTCCTCCCACCCTCATTCAAAATCTGGACTTCTGTGTGGGTCCAAGACAGTGAGACAAAGCAGCTCTAAGAGAGGATGTGTGCAAGGGGAACCCTTCCCTGTTCAACCGTGGAATGCATTCCTTCAGAAACAGCATAAGCCTGCACATACCCTACCTATCCCACTCCCGCACCCCAACTGTGAAGGCAGAAGGGAAAACTGCAGGAACACAATGTTCATCCATCATAGACCCGGGCCCCCACTTGAATTAGGGGAAGGACACCTCATGAAAACAGCCTACCTATAGTTAGGATCTGTCCCAGAGCAAACCTTACTTTTTGGTCCATCGATCTTGGCTCTCACTGCTCTCCCTGCTCCCCACCCCCACTGCCTCCGCATGTGGGCTCAGAAGTCATCATCTAAAGAATTCCACTGCTCACCTCCTGCATAGCAGCACAGCCCCATGAGGCCGCACACCAGATGGAGGGGATAAAAGTACGAGGTCATGGCTTCTAGCAAGAGGCTTTTTCTTAAACTAACCCTGACTTCTGGAAAAGAGGCAGAGCAGGAGAGTGTCGGGTGAGCTGCTGACGACAGCAGCTTCATGGGTCTTATGTAAAAAGGAAGGAAAAAGCATTCATTAAAAATTTCCCTACTCCCATCCCCAGACCTATTTCTGATCCCACATCTACTTCGTGAAGGTGTCTGAGTAGAATGCAGAGACGTTGAAACCAAAGGGTTAGATCCTTCCTATTTGTAGGGACCTATTCAGCAGGCTGCCACACACATGCTGAGGTGGAGGCCAAGTCCTGAATGTGTCCTGTTTCTCCAGGAATTTAGCTCTGATGTCAAGGGAAAAGGTATGGAAGGTGGACTAGAACTCAGGGAAAACTGAGCAGGCTGTTAGCAGGCCTCCAAAATGTTTGTGTGTATTAAACAAAGACAAGAGGACAGAGGAAAATCGTCATTCCTAGTATCATCATGCTCGTTGGGTGACAATGTACACAAGCAACAATCACAAAGGAAAACCAGTCTGAGGAATAGACCGAGAAACAGAAGTCTCCGAATAAAGCAATCAGGTGGAAGAGATTAATCAGACTTTCTCCAGGACTCACTTTTGAGTTGGAGTCTTAAAAGATAAGGTATGGACTGGTGGAGGGCAGTCAGAGAAGGCGTTCTAAAGCAAAGGCCCTGGTATGTGCTGAAACTTAGAAGCAAGAATGTGCAAGCAATATATAAGGAATTTCAAGCAAGTACATATTATATACACTGGGGACTACAGAGAAATCAGAACGCTGAGATAAGGGCTTAAATAATGTGAGCTAGCGGCATATGCCTAGACTGTCAGATGGTGCAGAGCCCCTTAGGGCCACACAGCATCTTGCTCTAGGTCAGTAAACACGGGGGTACCTATGGGAAAGCACAAGGATGAGGCCATTTGTTACACATACAGGGACAAAAAGAGAGCTCCGCTGTAAAGCCTCACAAATGCTAAGTGTTAACTACAACTCACTACCATTTGAGATTCTAGGCTAAATAAGAGACATGAAGTATTCTATCCAGAACTGTGATGCATTCATGTAGGCTTCCAAGCCCAGAATCTGACATAAATCAAGCCAAATGCTTAAGAAATTAAAATTTAAAAAAGAAATAATATGAAATTAAAAATATGTGTTTCTTTCCCTCATTCCCAACCTTAGAGCTTGACTGGCCCCTATGTACCATTTGACATACTGGACTTTTTGTGGCTAGCGGATTCATCACCTCCAAGGCCACAGCGAATAGAAGGAGAGCGAAGAAAGAACTTTAGGAACTACAAAACCAGCTAACTGATAAGTGAGAAGATAGTTCTTGTGTGCTACAAGCTGCCAGATAAAGAGGCTGCCAGACAAGAGACAAATTCCAATTTCCTGACTTTCAGTTAGGTCTCTGGCTTCTTGCATTTGTGAAGGTAAAAACAGAGCTATTTACCAAGCTCCTGTCATACTTCCTAACTGAGCTTTCTCAACTTCTGGGGACAAAAATCACAAGGGCAACCTGTTCTTCCACAGCATTTTCCTTGTGCTTTTTTCAGAAAAAGAATAAGCTGACCCTTGAACAACACTGGTTTGAACTGCATGGGTGCAGTTATATGCAGATTTTTAAAATAAATACAGTCCAGTACTGTAAATGTATTTTTTTCTACCTTATGATTTTCTTAATTATAAGAATACAGAATATATATACAATATATGTGTTAACTGTTATTTCTTAATATATATTTTTTTTAAATGTTTATTTATTTTTGAGAGAGAGAGAGAGAGAGAGCACAAGAGGGGGAGGGGCAGAGAGAGAGGGGGGACAGAGGAGCCAAAGTGGGCTCCGTGCTGACAGCAGAGAGTCTGATATGGGGCTCAAACTCACGAACTGTGAGATCACGTCCTGAGCCAAAGTCGGATGCTCAACCAACTGAGCCACCCAAGGTACCCCCATTTATGTTATTGATGTGGGTTCCGGTAAGCAGTAAGTTTTTGGAGAGTCAAAAGATGGATTTTCGACTGCACAGCAGGTCAGTGCCCATAACTCCTGTGTTGTTCAAGGGTCAGCTGCATTAGAATACACACACACATGTATGTACACATACACATACACTGAATAAGCCCACAGGCGAGCAGTATCCTATGTTTTTGCTTTACTTAACTGGCACAATTTGGTGCTGGGAGGCAGCCACTTAACAGTGTCGGCATTTTTTGGTATCATCTTAGTTTTTTCCTCCTACCCTAGGCAATTTATAAAAAGTGATTTCTGAAACCCTTCACGACAGAAAAAAGCTCAAGGGTTTCATTCAACTGTGACACCACTATGAATTCATTAAGAAGTGTGTTTCAGGTTGCACTATAATTTCCCTATGTAACATAAACCCACGGAATCTGCCATAAGCTGATTGCTCATGCTGCTTATTTTATTTACATTTCTGAATGGAAGGGATTTCAGTACTCATAAAATATCTAACTGACTTATTATTTTTCATCTGCTCTCTCAGGGCAGCTATTATAAAATAGACATAGAGATAGAAGTCTTAACTTGTACGACCGGTTAAGCAACCAAAGAAAAAGTTATTGCTCAAAAGCAATTAAAAAAATAATAATTCAAGGCACCTGGGTGGCTCAGTCAGTTAAGAGTCCAACTTCAGCTCAGGTCATGATCTCATGGTCTGTGAGTTTGAGCCCTGTTTCGGGCTCTGTGCTGACAGCTCGGAGCCTGGAGCCTCCTTTGGATTCTGTATCTCCCTCTCTCTCTGCCCCTCCCCCACTCCCACTCTGTCTCTCTCTCTCTCAAAAATAAAAATAAACGTTAAAAAAAATAATTCAATAGGGAGCTTGACACCAAACAAAAGATACGGTTACTCTCAATGCCATCTGAAAGATCGAAGTTAAAAAAATTTTTTTAAGTAACTCTATTCATTATCTTTGTCCAAGTCCTAAGGGAATTGGTGGCGGTGGGAACTCAGGGGGCCTGGAATCGACTTAACTCTTTCTCTAGAGACCTAGCATTAGCAGACACGGTCTAGGATAAACGAGAACACAGGTGAATGGATGAGAGTGGGCTCCTTACAACCCAGAAATATGAATGTGACTCCTTATTAGCAGGTTACAAATCAGACTTCTGAACTGGAAGATCCTGTCATGCATCTAACTCACTATCCAGAGATACATTTTCTGTTAACCTACCCAAACACTAATAATTTCTACTTATTCCATCAGATAGAGCAAGCTCAGATGGACTCTTAGAGAACAGTCACCAGTAAATTCTGAAGCCTGATCTGCAGTCTTCTGCCTCTAAAGTCATTGTTCAAATCATCCCACTTCCTTTCTTCTGCTGCCACACTGAGTTAAATCAGTATATTCTTTGACCCCTAGTACAACCTTAGGCCTACTCTTCCACTCCATATACTTCCATCATATTATCATATTTATTGATTACACGCCTAATTAGTATAAGCTCCCCAAGGCATAGCTCCCCTGTGCCTATTCTGAAATATGTATTCCAAGGTCATCCCTAATGACCTAGCCAGCACATATATTTGATTGAGCCCAATGAAGATTGGAAATATTTTTTAGTTACTTGGAAAATCTTGGTGGCTCTCCTTATAAAAAGACAGAATTGTCAGGATGCAGAATTGATTGGCAAAATTCAGCTTGGGGAATTTTGGAACCTTATTTCAGTGCCTACCCCAATATCCTTTTATGATTTTTTAAAATTAACATGTGCCTATGTTCAGAATCAGTCACTGCAGGATGCAGCTTTAACATTAATGGTAGGCTCTGGGAAATTTGGAGTGGCTCTTTCCCATCTTTCCCACATGGCCACAGACCCAACTAATTTTAGTCCTAACTCTTGTTCTCCCATTTTGCTTCACAATGACATCATACTGTTTCATATTCTAAACCAGAATGGCCTTTAACCCTTATCAGTCTGTCATTATTAGCAATGAGAGGTTATAAAAGAGGATGATGGAAGTGTAAGTATGAGAGAGGTCTCTGTCTTATGCTACTATGGCGACTACTATGTGACTCTTGAGGCAAGACCTTTCTTATTTCAATTTTGAATTGTGGAGCACTTCACTTTTTGATGAAGTTTAAACTATTCAGATAGACATAATGAGTACCACAGTTTATAAAGACATGAACTTCATCAGTTAGATGTAAAGATGAAAGTCCTATGTGTCTCCTGTTTGAAAGAAAATAAAATAGAGACTCCCTTATCTGCCTTGTTTGACTGAAAGGACCCCTGACTAAACAAAGCCTAGATCTAAAGGGAAAACTCCTCTCTGAGTCTCAAATGACTTTTTAGGTCACTACATCTTATGTGAGGCACGTGAAAATAATTCCTCAGCCACTTCCAGTCAGATGAATAAACATGCAAGGGTGAGCTAATCTATCGCTGTGGCAGCAGCCTCTGTCTTACACGAATGCATCCCTTGCCGGTCTCAAACCCCCTACGGCTAGACTACGAGTTACTTGTGAACAAGTTGTGTTTTATATTTCATAAAGGTACCTGATAACACATTTGTTGACTGAATGAAGAAACAAGTTCATTAGTAGTAACATCTTAAAATAATGAAATTGAATGTGGAAAACTTGGGAGTATAGTACAGAATAATCACTACCATACTATAGCATGTTATAGGACAACAGTTAGCATGTTTTTAAATGCTGAGGCTCTTTAAAAACTAAACTTTGAAAACAAACTAAGATGAGCCCTATTGGAGTCCTTCCAGTCAATAAGCCAATACTGAAAGAAGAATCTTCTCAGAGTATCCAGGACTCTGAACTGCATGTTCTTAGTACAGCTGTTGTTGCTGTTGTTGTTAAAGGCGGTCTTAACAATAGCTAAAATACAGCAAGAGCAAATTAATAAGAAAAGTCTACACAGCTAGGACTTAGCTGAATTACAATCCCTAGGCTCCCATAAAGGGCTAAATCCAAAGGGATCAGAGTCAAGTAAATAAAAAATCCAGCTGAATTTTATCAGAGGGCAAAGTTTCAACTCTGAGTACCTCAGCAACCAAAGATGAATTATGCATAAGATTAGTAAAGTGCCTTCATCTACACCCCAGCCAGAAAACATTTTTCTATCTCATTGTGACTGAAGGAAAAACAGCAATGTCTTTGCTTGCCAAGAATAGTCGTCGCTATACTCTAGATAAGAGTCTAACAAACACTAAGGGATTAAAATTTAATTGTAAAGCTCCTGCTACCTGGGCATAAAAGCTTGAACTCTGGCTTCAGAAAGAAACTGGGACTCTGGCATATTGAACACATGAAAACAAGAGCTGGCGTGTTCCTAACAAAGGGTGTGAGAATATGCTCCCTTTTAAATTCTTCCCCAAACTGCTTCTCTCTCTGTATATCCTATTGGTAATATACAAGTACTCAATAAGAATATAGCCTTTTCGACACTTTGAATAACACATTTACATTTCATTTTCAGAATGCCTGAAATTACAGGATGAGATTGAGAGGGTAATTATGTGGTCTGAACTCTCTGAATATCAGTTCTCTTAATTTTGTTGAGCATCACCTAAAGCCAAAATAATTTCTTTTCTTGAGGCTGGCTTCAATCTAATGCCACTATAGAACTAAGGCAGATAATTTTATTTTTTCCTCTAATTTGGAAAGAGCACCATTAACACCCAATCTTGTATTGAGGCCTTATCAGCATTAAAGAACACACCCAAGTTCCCTATTTATTTTTAAATGTTTTTTTAATCTTTATTTATTCTTGAGAGAGAGAGAGAGACATACAGACAGAGTGCAAGCAGGGGAGAAACAGAGACAGAGGGAGGCACAGAATCCGAAGCAGGCTCCAGGCTCTGAGCTGTCAGCACATAGTTTCTGAGCCATAGTTTCATGCTTAACCAACTGAGCCACCCAGACACCTCCCAAGTTCCCTACCTATTGATAACAGCTCCTAGAAGTACCTTTACTATCTAAAATCCCCATGTTAGCCAAAAAATACCCACAAGTTAAATTTTAGACCAAAAGTTTATTCTGCTCAGTTAAACTTCCCTCCCTAATCCTTCACAAACTTATTTGATTTTGAAAGAACAGTGATATTGAAACATAGCGTATATATTTGTACTTTGTATTAAAACTTTTTTTTTTTTTTTTACCATTTCAGAGAGTCAAATTCCCTCTGAATCATTACAAACCAGCATCTACTGTTTCTTTAGTATTACTGCACATTTCCAAAAGTTAGAAAGACTTAAGTTCTTTATACGGTTGTCTGAGTATGTGATGTAAATAACCAGTGTTCTTCTTTCTTAAGTGACTTACTAGCAAGAAAAGGAATGAAATGAAAATGAACCAGTTTGAAGACAGAAAAGCAAATGGGCATTCTTTATTTTAAAGCATCAGAGTTCATCAAATAGACTAATACTGTGATGAGTGAAGAGTTCCCCAGGCAGTTTGTATACTTATATTTTTATTTTTGCAGGAAGCATTTTTGCAACCTAAGTGTCCTTTCTATTTTCTGAAAATCAGTATCAGCCTTTTCATTTAAAACTCTGTTTCACTATATGCTAATTTGGATGTAAATTTTAAAAAATAAAAAATAAAATTAAAAAAATGCTGCAATAAAAAAAAAAAAACACCTCCAAATTCATCTCCTATAGGAAGACTTCTCTAGCAAAACCACATTACTATCACCATTCTATCATTCTATATCCCATTACCATTACTATATTTAGTTTGAAATTTATTCTTTTGTACTTGCTTTGGTGTGAGTTGTGAACTGACATATTATTGAAACCAAGCATATATATCATGACTAAAGGGCTATCTACTGTATGACTTCAAGCAAATTGCTTAACTTGAATGACTCAAACTTCCCCATCTATAAAGCTAGAAAACCACAGTCTGTCTTGCAATGGCTCAGGTAAGAATAAATGAGAATATGTGTACACACTATTGAGAGAAGAGATAACAACTAACAGAAATCTAAATTACTCCTGGTTTAAAATCATAATATATTATGTAGTAGTACAAATTTATTTCCTTTGAGTATTAGTAATTTGATTGGTGGGAGAAGGAGCAAAGTTCGACTCAAGAAACAAGCCAATAAAAACTATTCCTCAAGATTATAATTTTATTCTGCATTACCATTATTCTCTCCATTTAGAGGACTATGCTGGGTCTGCAAAAAACAAAGATGTTTTCTGAAAGAAAAATCAGTAGGTTTCCTAACATGAATTTTAATATCACTCATGTAATGGGTTTGGAGTGAGCAATTTACATCAATATTTAGGCGCAGCTCTTCCAAAAACTGTTATGCAGTCCACTTTGCCCCAAGTGCTAATGATTAAGCAATCAATAGATCAGCAACAGTTAGTGACAGGATGTTCTAAACTTTGGCATTGAGATGTTCACTTTCAGGGGGAAAGGATGATTAAATATACTGCCAAATAAATTCAGGGTGAGCTTTTGTGAACTTCATACTTGACAGGCACATGTTAATTGGGAAAGAGAGTGCTTTCCATAAACTTCAAAACTGAATTAAACCCTGGAGAAAGGAATACAGACATGCATTAAAAAGCACATTGCCAGGGCACCTGGGTAGCTCAGTTGGTTGGGCATCCAACTTTGGCTCAGGTAATGATCTTGCAGTTTGTGAGTTCAAGCCCCGCGTTGGGCTCTGTGATGACAGCTCAGAGCCTGAAGCCTGCTTCAGATTCTGTGTCTCCCTCTCTGTCCCTCCCCCACTCACGCTCTGTCTCTCTCTCTCTCTCTCTTAAAAATAAATAAGCATTTAAAAAAAAAAGTACATTAACTTTTATTCTTTTTTTTCCTGCCTTTGAAAAGAAGAATTTAGTACTCAGAAAATATGGATAAAGAAGAACATCAGTGATTTCACAAACTTCTCAGTCTGGTTCTTTTTGAAGGGGAGCAATGAGAATGAAGCATGAGAAATGCCGTTAGTGGAAGTAGAGAACATCTTTTCCCTTGCTAGAAATACCCCTATTTATTAAGAAAATCAAAATTGGAACATGCTAGATTGCCCAAATAAAGACTTCAGTGGCACTAGCAAAGAAACAAAAATATAAACATTTAACATTTTTTGACCTGTCACACAATGGGCTCCTTTATTATCAGTATAATCTCTGGGAAATACCTCAGATATATTACTGTAGAAATAGCATGGTTACAGAACAATATTTTATGCGAATATAAGCTTGGTTACAATTCAAAAATGTTTTAAAAGCTATGTCAGTTCTTAGGAACGAAAGAAGTCTCAAAGCTTTGAAAAATAATCCATTTTCAAACAAAGTAAAGAGACTTATTTTCCTTGTCGGTTGAATTTCTGAATGTGACCCTACTTAAGAAAGAGGGATGTAACTATCATAGGTTTTCATTATGAATGAAGTCAGATGGAGAATATAAAAAATTACTTTCACCTATGAACAGATTTCATGTCCCTTGTTATGACAATGGAGAATTAGGAACCTTTAAAAATAATATATTTTTTTCTACCAGTATGTTTCTCAATATAAAGTTATAATTATCTACCAACTTCCCTAGTTACGAAGATGATCTTTGCCCTGGAAAAAAACATGAGAATAGTGTACAAACCTCCAAAGTTTTGATCACTATTCAGTAAAACACACTTGGCCATTTATTTCTGCTTATTATTCTTAAAAATGTAATTTGGGGAGAAAAATATTAATTATTTTTGGGAAGGGGCTGAAGAAATCCCAGTGAGACATTCTGTAGAAAGGTCTTTTGTTAGTATAACATCTGACCTTCTATATCTTTGGAAATCATGCAACTTGGCTAATGTAGTCCTTAAAGAATTAATCAAGCAGATTGTTAGGCCCTAGTTACAGTGGAGCCAGCCAATTATGAGTTGCTCAGAAATTCATCACTGGCATGTCCAACCACATTTTCCCACATAAAGATTAGTAAAAATATGTGGAAACAGGGCCCATTCCCACCTCAGCACAGCTACAATATGTGTTCAGTGAAACAGATTTCAACAGAGGTTTGCTTTAGTGAAACAAACAATTTATTTGGGAATCTTTTTTATTCCTGTCTTTACCCACTAACACCTTTTTCTGCCAAGTTGCAAAGGCTATCCTATTTAGTTAAAACCCAACTAGGGATTTTTATATTCAAACACACTTCTGAATTCAAAGTACTAAAGTCACATGCCACAAGCCTGAATTCATCAGCAAGTTAGTGAAATCCCCAAAGACCATCTTTAGTCTTCACTGCTGTGATAACGCCCTCCCAAGGCTTACTAAGAAGAAAGCTTTTCTTGCAAGAGAGAAATGAAAGGGGCCAGAGTAGATGAAGATTGGTTCTCTAAGGAGAGGGCAGTGCTGCTCTTAAATAAAGAAGCTCCTTTCAGATAAGCAGAATCAGATTCCAGTTCATTTGGTTTGCTGGCTACCCTTACTTTGAACTCTCATATTTAACCCAGCAGGCTTCAAAGCAGGTGAGAAAATGACCTACCACTTAAAAGCAATTTTTCCTTTTTCAGGAATTCTGGCCTTGGAGAATATCAGCTCTGATATCAGCACATTCCACATCTCCAGGGACTTATGCATTTTTTTATTATTATTATTGCTCTATGTCGAATGTCAGGCTTGGTTTTCATCTCAGCCAGGAAAAAAAAACAAGAAAAAAGTCCTAACTTGCTGACACTGAAGTCTTATTCCGTATAGCTTTATACCATGCAAAAAAAAAAAACAAAAACAAAAAACAAAAAACAAAACAACAACAACCAGGCACTAAAACCACTAACCATTCTAGTTCATTCCCTTCCATTTATCTCAATCTGATGTACAGTGGGGTTATTAAAAATCATTAATCCGTAGTGCCTTGCTTCACAAAAAAAGCAATTTTTGTAACAAATGTATTTTAACAAATTCAAAGTAAATTACTCTAGCATGTGAGCTAAAACAAAAATATATATTAGATGAGGAGGGGACCATGACAACAATAGAAGAAATTTAGGAAATTTTCTTAAATTGTTTTGCCTTCCTAAATAGATTGAGTTCCACTATATTTGGCTATCAAATATGTGACTTAATTGAAAACCCTAACATAGGCAGTTTGCAATTGACCAATAGTTTCTGTTCTACGAGGCAGTTTGCGAGCTCCTAGAATCTGAAACATTTCTCCCCTTTTGGTGGTACAAATACACATAGTGTACCAGCAGTATGGTACTGACAGTCTTGTTTAAATGACATATAACCACCATTTATACTACAATTTCTGTGGGAAACACATTTTGAATGTACTATTGGGACATGGCTCCCACAGCGTGAAGGGGGTAGTATTCTTCACTACAGCTGCACTTTGGTGATAATGATGACCATGACGGGTGACAACAACAGTAACACTCCCCTTTAACCCTCACAAAAACCCATGAGGTAGTACTACTCTCATTTCACGATGAGGGGGAGAAATGGTTAAGTAACTTATCTGAAGTTGCACAGACAGTAAATGTCAGGCTGGAACTCAAAGCAAAGCAGTTTGGCTCCAGAACCTATGCTCATCACCATTCTGCAATGCTGCCCCCCTTCTCTACCTCAAAAAAGTGGCACTATCCAAGCAATCTACGTTCCTCCTATGGGGGTAGAGGAGAGCAGGGCTTCTTAGATTTTAAATGTGCATATAGGATCACCTGGGGGTCATGTTAAAAAGCAGATTCAGGACGTGTGGAGTGGTGCCTGAGGCTATATCTTTCTAACAAGCTCCTGGGTGATGGTGATGTTCCTACCACATAGACTACTCTGGGTGATGGTGACGTTCCTACTCCATAGACCACACTATATTAAGAGGTGAAGAAGTAGAATTTGAGCCTCCAGCTCCGTTGCTGGCTGATTGGCTGTTCGGCATTTATACGTTGTGTTCATAAGATGGGGATGGCCCTTATATAATAATTTTCCATAAAGTCTTCAATGAAACCTGACTTTGATACTGCAGCATACCAAATATTGATTTCCAGGTACTTTCAGTAAATAGTTAGCTTTTAGGAACTTAAAATGTGCATGTAAAGGCCAGAGGATAAAATGTGGCTATAAAAGTTTGCTGTGAGGCACATTTTTCACTATATACCACCAACCATACAAATATCAAAAGATAGTAAATAAATGCCTGTTTATTGTTCACTAACTAGAATCACAGTAAATTAATAACTTTTGGTCTAAAAAAAAGTGTCCACTTTAAAATACATAATTATTCATTCTCAGACTCTTCTAGAAGAGTGCTAAGGAGCTTGTGCTATGTAATCTTAAAGGCTCTTCCGGTGCCATCAGCAATGTCTCAGGTAAAGACAGACACTATATACTAACATGAATGGACAGAACAGATAGTGAGTACACTCCACATTATTTTTAGCTGGAAGTATACTACTAACAATTGCTACCTATCGATTCCAGATTCTAGATCTTGCTCCTCACTCAATTTTATCTTTTCCCCACTGCCCTGAGAGAAACCCAAGGAGTTTTCCACTGCTCGCCTGTGATCTCAAATACACAGCTGCATATATTTTTCCAGTTGTTAAATGGACAGGATTCCTTTTCTAGTCAACTTTTTCCATGCCAGATTACACAGTAAGGTCATTTCAGTTTGAGATGCACTCACTCCCTAGGCAGCACCACTGCGAATAACAGTTATGGTATGATCACTACACTTCCCTTTTACACTAAAAGGAAATAGTCCGTTTCCAACCCAAATATCTATACTCCCTGAACAACAGTGGGGAGTCATTCCCCTTGAAGACTGACCCAGAATCAAGTGCAGTCGCAGACTCCTAGGCCTACAGCCAGTGGCAAGTTAACACATTATACAGTTGACCTTCAGGGAAAAAGGGAAACCAGTGCTTTTACTACTGGTGCCAAAAGAAAACCAACTGATCTTTAAGGCACAAAATAAACTGTTCTTAAGGCAGAAAAAGAAATTGTGAGGAAACAGAGAGTCAAAATGGAGGCATATAGAGAAAAATATAGAAATTACATTACCGAGTAAGGGCCAGTGTTTCTACAGTTCTCAATGCTTTTTGATCTGGGACTAGAATGAATTAGCATTTTCCTTTTGGGTTTGAACTATTATTACCTGGTAAAAATGCCAAGATGTACAAGAGAGACACATTTTTTTAAAGGCTCAGAGACTCAAAGGGACTTATCTTTGGTAATTTTACTTTAAGCCAGTGCCACTAATTACTAACTTTATGTAGAAGAGTAAATAATCATGGGATACTCTCTCTAATATCAAGTACTTTCTGGACCTGGGTCAGGAAATGGGGAAGTAGTTCAAAATTGAAGGACAAAAATGAAACTAAAGGTCTATACACGGTTTTACACCCAAGATTGGGGAAAGTCAATAAGAACATGAAGATACAACAGGGAGAAGCTTTGAGTAAAGAAGCGTATTCTGTACTCAGGGCAAATGTCGCATCTGTACCATCTTACCTACTTATTCTCCATCAGCAAAGCTTACAACTGATGATTTCATTTAAATGGAAAAATCAAAATTTGTTTACAAAATAGGGAATTTTTTTAAATGCCAAAAAGAAAGCATTTAAAAGAGTTGGATTATTCCTCAGCTAGTAACAAGTGCTGTGTCTACCACCAAAAGTGATCTACAAAGACCAACTGTATAATGTTACACCATTGTAGTCTTTAAATTTTTAAGCAACAAAAATATAGCTCAAGTCACCAAGAAACTTATGTTTGACATATTTATGGCAGCAACTTTACAAATCAGTTCCTGTAATTTACTATAACAAACATCTTCCACTGATCAACTGGCTTAGCACAAACAGATCAGAGATGGTTTCTTGTGTGTTTTACAAATACTCTACACAAGTCCTTGAGATCATACTTACAGCTTTAGCAAAAACACCCATGATTTCAGGAAACTGGTGTGTGAGAAGAGCTATCATTGCTGTAGAAGAACACAGTCCTGCTGTGAAATGGATGAAAAAAGGAAGCTCCTTCTTTGGGTAAACAGAAACATGATGAAAGGCTGCAAGGGAGAAAAGGTTGAAATGGATTTTATTTAAGAATACAGTGTAAGCCAGTTTTAATGTTTTCAAACAAAGTTTATTTTTTAAAACTAAAAAGGAAAATCATTTTTTTTTTAAAAGAACAAGGCATCTCGGGGTAGCAAGATAGAAGAGAGTTATTCATTATTTATTCCAGCATCAACAGCCTATCTACGGAGCCAGATGACTGTGCTGGGGACTAAGAATAGGATGGCATCGTGGGAAAGAACATTAATTGTAAAGTCATGCTGAGGTGCTTTTGAAAAAGAGCTTTGTCACTTATTAGCTGTGTGATCTTGAATAAGTTGCTAAACCCTCTCATAGTTGCTATGGAGTTGTTATGATGAACACTGTAAGTCCTTACTAAATGTGAGTTGTTATAATTCTTGTTCTTTAGGAGCTCAGAGACAAGTACAGAATCGAGAGACAGATGTGTGGTTGTAGATTTCCCAGAACCACAATTTTACCCAGTTATTAATAAATGTTCTATCTGTAGCATTTCATAGAGCACTATAAAACCTGAACTAGAACACCAAAGCCCTAGGATTCTGATCATAAACCAAGTACCCTGTCTTCTTTTACCACATTCACAGATTAAATCAGGGATTATTTTTCTAAAGACTGGATATTTCATTACTAACAGTATTCAAGCATTTATATCTTATTTGAAATTTGATTGAAAATACCTGCATACCAATGCTGATGAGCCTATTACCATGCTTGGCACATAGTAGGTGCTCAATAAACGTCTGTTAAACTGAGAGCTATTCTGGGACTTCATTAGTCCAGTAAGTTGACTGCTCAGGGCTGGACACAAACCCAGGAATTCCTGATGTAATATCCTACATAAGTAAGGGATGACTAATTCAGTGCTGAATCAAGGTCAGCTATAAATTTCACTTTTTTAAACATAATGATTCACAGAGAAGATTACACCTAAGTTTCCTTTGGTAGCCATATTTTTTATGTCTTATACTATACTCTGAAAGAATATGCCAAAAACCAAACTCATTAAAAATCCAGAAAATTTCCAGAGGCTTGAATCACTTTTAAAGTAGAAGCACACCAAATCTGAACTTTTTAAAAACGTTAGAAACATTAGAAGCTACGGACAACATTGAACTTTCAGCACCCAAAAAACCAGCAGTCCCTTTTGCCCTGTCCCTCAGCCATGAGAAGACAACTTCTTCCAGCAAACCAAGAGAGGCAAACCATCATACTTGCAAAGACAGGGAACACTTAAATATACCAATGGTCACTAATACTCTTATTATGTGACAGATGGCAACATTAATAAAGTTAATTAAACTGTATGGCATTTTATGGCTCACAAAGTGCTTTAATTTACATTAGTTTGATTTTTTCCCAATTTCCCTAAGAGATAGATATTATTTCCACTTTATAAGGCAGAAAACTATATAGCTTTAGTAAGATAATCTCCTAAAATATGAAATTTTTATACTATAGGAGAGACTTAAGTTTTTCTTTTTGGATGGCTTTCTGTAGATTCACTTGTCAGTCAATGTTTGGCTAATACATCAATATAATGGATGACTAGTACAGAAACACTCCCTTGGAAGTAAAGTTCAAATTTCATCACTGGCTTGTAGAGAAGAATTTATCAGGAGGCATAAAAGACAACTAAATAGCTATGTGAACTAAGGGAATAGTTCAAGTCTGAGCTTATGAGGTTCATAAGCAAATTCCAGAATGTTGTAAGTCATATCAAGGTTGAAGGAGAATTGAAAACAAAAAAACATTAAGTACTCCTGGGTATTAGAACTCCACATTATTAAAAATTTGTTCATTCTACCACAGTCAGACACAGACAAATATTCTCAGAACAAACAATATAATCAAACAAAGACCCCAGCATATCCCTCTTCTCCTACCTCCTGGAATTTGCAAATGTCTAAGTACCCTAGAAATAATCAAGGCCTGCCAAAAAGCAAACTCTCTGTTCTTATAAGCTGGGACTCTGGCAACACGTGCGAAAAACCCTGACTTTATTCATATTACTATGTAAAATTGGCCTTATATCAGGCAACCTTTATAATTTTGGGGAGGGGTATTTCAGGCTAAATGTATTAACCTAATATAATATACTATTGCATATTGATGTTCCATAATCAAAGATTTATTCTTTTGCCTTATTTCTGTTAAAATGGAAAACAACAAGAACAACTACTACCAGCACCATCCTAGGAAAGAAAATAAAATTTCTCTCACTAATGACATTCTAATTGCTGAAGTCAATGGATTCTTCTCAGTAATCACCTTCCTTGGTATCAGATACTCCTCCTCACTTGGATTTTTTCCCCTCTTTTTAGTTCCTAGCCTATCTAGTTCTGGTTCTTGTCCTGTCCCTGACCACTACTTCACTGAATCTTCCAGACTCCTTATCAGCCACCCATTCCTTCAACATTTTTGTGCCCCCATGGTTCTGCTCTTAGCTTACTTCTCACTCTACAGTTTCCCTTAGTGATCTCATTCATAGCTAGGAAATGATGACTACCAAGTTGGTTTGGTGAGGTAGAGAGATGTCAAGAGAAAGGTATCAGAACCCCTGGCAATTTTGTTTACACAACCTGACCCTGTCCCTAGCCCACAGCTAAATGAACCAGGAATAAACACATGGATTCTGATTCTGTCAGCATCTGATTCTGTCTCCCAGAAGTTTTACAGGCAGGATTGAGTTATTATTCATACTGTACTATTTGCCTGAACTGATGACATGTAAACTAGAGCGATGTAGGGGCATCAAGTTTGGCTACATGAGTGTCTAAGAAGGGAAAGCCAAACTACAAAGAGAAAGATATAAAAATGAAGCAGACACACTGAGAGAAGCAGAAAGGAGAGCTCATACAAAAAGGAGATGGCATTGGGGAAGGAAAAAAAAGAAAAGTGAGAATAGGAGAGCCTGAAAAAGGCAGCCTGAGATAAAGATATACAGATTACTGACTCCTGGAAATCTTTATAGCCTTCTAGTTTCTGGTTCTAGTCCCTTCTGAGGTCCAACTGTAATTGCTGCCTTGGGATTCTTTGAGATAATCCAGTCTTCTAACAAATTCCCTTTAAGTTTAAAACAGCTCTCTATTACTTTTATCTAAAGAATACCTACAACATTTACTATTTATATAATATATATTTACTATATGTATATTTCTTATAAACATATCTTAGAACCATATATTTAGAAATATAAATATGTATATATATAATGTATGTGTGAAACAGATTATGTAATAAGATATTTAAGCATGCATACACATATGCACACACACGTGTGTGTGGGCATGGGTGAAAGGTTACACATACAACATATTCAAAGCCTGAATTTATTTACTTTCCCGACTCTTGTTCCCAAACTTGCTCCTTGTGCTGTATGTTGGATTTACCATTCTTCAAGTCATTCAAGTCAGATTTAGGAATCATCCCTGACCTTAGAGAGATAGGCACTCCCCATTCCAGCTTCCTTAAAATCTATTCCATACCCACAGCACTAAACACATTGTTTATCAGTCTTTGTATTAACTCGTAAGCAGTTCAGGAGTTTGGAGTAGGATAAAGAGGAAAAGGTGCTAATATTTAATATTTTTGTTGAGTACTTACAATATACTTAGCATGTTTATAAGAATGCATTAACAAATTTGACTAATTAAAATATTTACACAATTTTCACGATGAACATTATAGAAATACCCAAAGAGATGATAAAGAGAATCCTGGCCTTCAAGTTTACAATCTAGAAGGGGGAGGTTAAGAAGTTCACAAAATACTTTGAGAGTTCAAAGAAAAGACAGGTAAATTATCTCAGAGGACAGAAGAAAATAAAAGACCCTGGGAGAAAAATATCAGCATACTCAACTTCTATAATCTCTCCTAAATTTTCATCTATTTGTTTGAACTTTTCAGTTCCCTAAATTTGGCGTTTGTAAAACTGCAACTTTCCTTGTTAGACTTGAGCTCTAACAGCCCCAGAACTGTAAAAACTATGGCACAGGTTTATATCACATAAGGAAACATGGTGCTAGTGTTTACACCCTTCAGCATGCTTATTTATTGGTTAAATCATAAAAAGAAAAGTTAAACAGAAATTTACCAGTTCACAGAAAAAAAGTACAACTCAGACAAATAAATATAGACCATTCTTTTGAGAAGTTTGGCTTCCTGAAAGCAGGGACTCAGTGGGACTTTCAGCAATCATAACCCTACATATTTCTGGTTCTCTTCCTAAGTCTATGACTGCTCTTCTTAAAACTGCAAAGTGTAGTCTCTCCAATTTCATTCTTTGTAAAGACTGTTTTGACAATTCTGAGTCTTTTACCTTCCCATATAAATTTTGGGATCAGCTTGTCAATTTCTGCAAAAATCTCTCCTGGAATTTTGATAGGGATTGTATTGAATCTATAGATCAATTTGGAGAGAACTGTCATATAAATAATATCGAGTCTTCCAATCAATAAACATGGAACGCCTCTCCATTTACTTAGATTTGTCTTTAATTTCTCTCAGCAAATTATGTAGGTTTTTTTTTTTAGTATACAAGCTTTGCACTTCTTTCATCAAATTATTCCTAAATTGTTTCTTCTTTTTGATGCCACTATGATTAGAAATGTTTTCTAAATTTCATTTCTGGATTGCTTATTCACTGCCAGTATTTAAATATGCAACTGAGTTTTATATTCTGATATTATATCCTGCAACTTTGCTGAACTTATTAGTTCTAATAGTATTTTTATGAATTTCTTAGGATTTCCTACATAGACGATGATGTCATCTATGAATAAAGATTGTTTTTCTTCTTCCTTTCCAATATGAATGCCTTTTATTTATTTTTCTTGCTTGATTGCACTGACTAGGACCCCTAGTACAATGCTGAAGAGAAGTGGGAGGGGCAGACATCCTTGCCTTATTCCTAACTTAGGGAGAAAGCATTCAGTCTTTCACCACTTAAGTATGACGTCAGTTGTGGGTTTTTTGTAGATGTTCTTTATCAGGTTGAGGAAATTTTCTTTTATTCCTAATTTTTTCAAAATTTTTATCATGAATGGGCATTGGATTTTTATCAGACCCTTTCTCTGTATCCACTGTCATTTATTCTAATAACATGATGCATTGCCTTTTCAAATGTTAAACCACTTGCATTTGTGAGGTAAATCCCACTTGGTCATGGAGTATAATCCTTTTTATATGTGGCTGGATTCAGTTTGCTAATATTTGTTGAACATGTTTGTATCTGTATTCATGAGGGATATTGTTCTAGAGTTTTCTTTTCTTGTAATGTCTTTGGTTTTGGTATCAGGGTCATACTGGTCTCGCAGAATAAGCTGAGCAGTGTTCCCTCCTCCTTTATTTTCTGAAAAGAGTTTGTGAATGAATGGTATTATTTCTTCTTTAAATGCTTATTAGTTGACTGTTCTTTTAAATATCTTCAATTTTTGTGTTCTTTATCACATCTAACACAGAATTTTACCCCCAAAATACATGGGAATGAACTGAATTTTGCAACTACATCCAAGAAATGGCTAAAATAGTATTTTAAACAGTATCCTGAATTTCAACCAAAGGCACTTTTATCATGAGAAAATACTATGAAAAACAATCTCACAACTACTTTTAAGTTTAGGAAAACTAGAATATTTACTTACTAGGTAATAGCTCTCTATCAGCAGTCTCTGTGCAGCTGGGATAAGGGTAAAATAGATGGCCTTTCTCTAAAGGGTATGGAATCATTCTAAAAGCTGAGGAAAAAAAATATATAGTTTGACATTTAATTCAGACTCACTTCCATCCCATACTACAGATCAAAGCTACTGTGGATACATATTTTTATAAAATTTTCATACAGCATTTATTAATTCCTTTAGAGATATCTTTTAGATGAAAGACACAAAGGAAGCAAAAGAAGGAATAAGGGGAAGAATAAGATTTATTCAGAGCATAGTGAATGGTCTGGTTGAAATAAAACTAAAGGGAGTAGTGGATAACAAGGTTGCTGAGTCCCTCTTGCCTCTGTCTTCTCACTACAAACACAACAGACTTAACTCTGTGGGTGTAACTTCCTTTTCTTCCAGGAACCTTCATAAAATTGCAACATGTATCACTGTTGTTACCATGACTGTTGGCAACCCAGAAAGAGTTCCCAATGGCTACTAACTTCATGTGTTAGATGTCACCAAAGTTTTCTACAAGCAGAATTTAATTTAGTTCTGAGGTCACCAAAGTATGGCCCTTTGGCCAGATCTGGACCACTATTTATGTTTGTAAATAAAATTTTGTTAGAATACAGATGTTAAAACTGCTTGTTAATTTATATATTATGTTAGGCTGCTTTCATGCTACAAGAGTTGGGTAGCTGTGACAGAGACTATGGCTCACAAAGACTAAAGATTTACCATCTGCCTTTTTACAGAAAAAATTTACCTATCCCTGATCTAGATTATCACCAACTCTTGAAGACTTCTTAAAGGGGGAATCTTTGTTTACCTACTTAACTAGCTAAGTATTCATCAAAACTGTGATTAAGTTTTGTTTTTCCTTTAGTGCTTAGCTCTATAAACTTTTGTCAAGGGGTGCATAGGTGGCTCAGCTGGTTAAGTGTCCGACTCTTAATTTCAGCTGAGGTCACAATCTCACAGTTCGTGAGATACCAGGATCAAACCCGGTATCGGGCTCTGTGCTGACAGCATGGAGCCTGCTTGGCATTCTCTCTCCCTCTCTCGCTGCCCCTCCCCTGCTCACACTCTGTCTCTCTCTCTCTCAAAATAAATAAATAAACATTTAAAAAAACTTTTGTCAAAATATGAATTTTGTTCTGCCACAATAAAAAGTGGGGATTTGTCCAAAGTCACAAAGCAAATCAGTGGTAACACTAGAAAAATCATTCATAAAGAAGACTATTTATGAAATTCAGTGTAAGTCACATCCTTATTCAAAACCTCTTATGTGCCAGGCAGACCATTAGGCACTGAAGACACATACAGGATCAATGAGATAGAGTACCAGGCTTTGAGGAGCTTATAGACTACTAGAGAGACAGCAAAAAGAAGCCTAATGACACAAAGACATTGTGCTCCTCAGTTTTATTAGTCCCAATTTCATTAATCTGCATATTGTCAGAGGTAAGCATAGTGTCTGACTCTTAGCAAGTAGTTAATGCATAGATTCCCAAATTCTCTTTGCCTCAAGGATACATGGTGCCCTTCATATCTCAGTAATTTTTTATGATGCCCCTAGGCTGAAAGAAACATAACAATTCCACTTAAGTAGTGGATCCAAACAACTTTAAAGGTTTGTGTGCTAACAACTTAACAGTGAATTTAAAAAAAAAAATTTTTTTAATTAAAGGAAAAAATAATTATTCATTTTTAAAAAATATTTTAATTTTTTAAAGTAATCTCTACCCCCATGTGGGGCTTGAAACTACAACCCCAAGATCAAGAGTCACATGTTCTACTCACTGGGCCAGCCAGGTGCCCCCAATTATTTCATTTTTAAACAACCATCTTTTCTTACTAGTGGGATGTATGTCCCTGTTGGGCGCTGCATACCTTTTCAAACCTTGGAATCAGATTGGACACTGCCATCGTACTTTCCTGTTCCACACTGATTTTTGTGTGTGTGTGTGGTACTTCTTTTAATCACAGCAGCTAATAAAAAACCAAGCTTTGCAAAGCTATGACAGCATTAAAAGAAAGAGACAATGGAGAGCCACCTAATGGTGAAACCTTGAACTACATGGAACTAACAATGATGCCTGACACATATTGAGTATTACTGTTGTTTCCCCTGAAATTTTTAACTACGCCATGGCACTCTTATGAATTTGCCACAACGCCCCCAAGGTGCCTCAGTGCAAAGTTTGGGAACTGAGGGGGATCAACCAACTCTAGTTAATGAGTATTGAATTTATTTTTGAATTTTTAATGGTAGCAGAAATGCACTTTCCAAGACAATTATTATAAAAATTCAACTGATAAAACATTTTGATCAAGCTTTTTCATTTTCTAAATGATTTTAAGAAGTTACAAATAAGAGATCTGGTAGTTCACTGAAAAACAACCTAGTTCTCCAAAGAAGATATACAAATGGCCAATTAGCACATTAAAAAATGTTCAACAGCGCTAATTATAAGGAAAATACAAATCAAAACCACAATGATATACCACTTCACACCCATCAGTGTGGCTATTAAAAAAAAAAAAAAAAGGCAAGTGTTGACAAGGATATAGGGAAAGTGAAAACCTATGCATTGCTGGTGGAACGTAAATGGGTGTAGCTGCCATAGAAAATAGTATGACAGTTCCTCAAAACATTGAACATAGAATTATATAATCTACCAGTTCCACTTCTAGGTATATACCCCAAAAAACTGAAAGTAGGAACTTAAACAGATATTCGTATACCCATGTTCATAGCAGCATCATTCATAATAGCCAAAAGGTGGAAACAACCCAAATATCCACTGACAGATGACTATATAAACAAAGTATGGTGTATATATACAATGGAAGATTACTCAGCCCTAAGAAATAATGATTTTTTGACACATGCTACAACATTATGCTCAGTGAGGTAAGCCTGATTTAATGAGACAAAAATTGTACAATTTCACTACAGAAGATACCTAGACTAGTCAAACTTATAGAGACAGAAAGCAGAATAGTTACCAAGGGCTGGAGAGGAAGGAAGAATGGGGAGTCATTATCTAATGGGTATAGAATTTCAGTCTGGGATGATGAAAATGCTCTGGGAATAGAAGATGGTAATGGTTGCACAACAATGTGAATGTATATAATGTCACTGAACTATACATTTTAAAATGGCTAAAATGGGGGCACCTGGCTGGTTCAGTGGGTGGAGCATGTGATTCTTGATTTCGGGGTTGTATGTTTGAGCCCCACGCTGGGTGTAGAGATTAATTAAGAAAAATCTTGCCGGGGGGGCGGGGGGGCGCCTGGGTGGCTCAGTCAGTTGAGCGTCCGACTTCGGCTCAGGTCATGATCTCACAGTCCATGAGTTCGAGCCCTGCATCGGGCTCTGTGCTGACAGCCTGGAACCTGCTTCGGATTCTGTGTCTCCCTCTCTCTGACCCTACCCCGTTCATGCTCTGTCTCTCTCTGTCTCAAAAATAAATAAACATTAAAAAAAAAAAAAAAAAAGAATAAAATCTTGGGGCATCTGGGTGGCTCAGTCGGTTAAGCATCTGACTCTTGATTTTGTTTCAGGTCATGATCTCACAGTTTGTGAATTCGAGCCCCACGTCAGGCTCTGCACTAACAGTGAGGAGCCTGCTTGGAATTCTCTCTCCTCTCTCTGTCCCTATCCCACTCACTCTCTCTCTCTCAAAATAAATAAATGAGCTTAAAAATAAAATAACATCTTTAAAAATTTTTTTAAATTAAAAAAATAAAATGGTTAAAACAGTAACTTCTATGTTATGTGTACTTTACCACAATAAAAAAAATAGATTGAAAAAAAGAATAGATTTGATATTAGTTGTGAGGAAAATAGTTTCATGATGTATACATCTGAAAATAAAAGTCTAACTTAAAAAATATTAGAACAATAACTCAACCACATTAAAAAGCTTATAAACCAAGGGATGTAAGTTTTCATTTTCTTTCCTTACAAATATGTAATTTAAATGAACATGACAATACCATAACGACTTCTCATTCTGCTTTTCCTAAATATGGCAACAGTATAAGTACATTATGCATTTCTCCTACAAATAAACCAAATAAACACCTCTGAGTTCACTTTGAAACCAATCCTTAGGGAAACGCAGAAATCTCATTTAAAAGGGCTGCCTGTGGATGCAATGAATAGTCTGAGAGATTAGTGGGACATTTGGAGAATACTTACTGCCTTCCCACGTACACTGTAACAGATTCAGAGCACCTTCTATTCTCTTCCAATGCTGAAGATGGAAGAAAGCATAGGCAATTGCTTCACTATCACCTCGTTTCAGAATGTGTTCTGGAGGTAAAATTAGACTCTTCATCTCTAGTAAATACTAGAAAAATGACACACAGAGAAACATACCACAGAAAAGAGAAAAATTAAATTATGTTACATTCAAACAAAAAATGTAGACTCAAATTTTATAAAGTCCATTTGGTTAAAAAAAAACACACATTAAGCTAGTTGAGATGACAAGAAGGTCATACTGATAGTATGTGTATAAAAAATGCTTGTATATGCAAATTCCAAAAATCAGAATATCCCTAAAGGCATAAATAAGGAGATAAATGGCTTATGTATGACCTTGCTAAATACAAAATAGAAACTCAAGCTGAGGAAATAATGTGAAAGCAAATATCTATTTTTCCAAAAGAAAATTAAGTATAAAAATGATAAAATACAATTTTGGAAACATTTTGTGGTGACACTGAATTCTTTTTTCTCTTATTCCCATTTTACAAGTGAGGAACTTAATTGTGAATAAGTTCAATTAAATTAATATTTACTGAGTGCAAGCACTATATCTATTAGGAAACACTATATTCTCTGGAATTTCCTAATGTAATGAGAAAGACAGATTTTTTTAAGTTAATAACTATAACAAGACTATGCTTTATTAGAGATATAAACAGTGTATACAGGAATTTGGATTGAAGGTATTCATGTTTTTTAGTTTTTCTTTAACAGCTTTATTGAGACATAATTTACATACTTTACACTTCACCCATTTAAAGTGTACAACTCAATGGTTTTTAGTATATTCACAGATATATATAACCATTACCACAATTTTAGAACATTTTCATCACTTCAAAAAGAACCCACATCCTCTTTAGTTATTACCCTCTAATCAAGCAATCATTAATCTGCTTTGAATCTCTATACATTTGCCTGTTCTGGTTATTTCATACAAAAAGAACTGCATAATATATGGTCTATTGTAATTGGTTTCTTTCACTTAGTATAATGTTTTCATGGTACATCCATGTCGTATCATATACCAGTACCTCATTCCTTTTTGCAGCTGAATGATATTCCATTACATGGATATACCACACTTGTTTATCCATTCATTATTTGATGGACATTTGGTTGTTTTCACCTTTTGGCTATTATGAATAATGCTGCAGTAAACATTCACATACAAGGTTTTATGTGAACAGAAGTTTTCACCTCTCTTGGGTATATACCTAGCAGTGAAAGTGCTGGATCATATGATAACTCTGTTTAGGAGGTATTGGTTATGATTTAGGTGGTGAAAATAAACCACTTGATGGCATTTGGGATTTGAGCTTATAGATAAAGATGGGTAAAATATGGATGAACAGATTGGGCAGTGGGGTGGGAAAACACAGGGGCTGGAGTACAGGCCAACCTGAACAAGGCCAAGAAAGTACAGTGCAAGACACATTTAAGGAATTAGTGGATGTGCCTATTAAAGAAGTTATAACCTACCAGTTCTTATTCACACATTAAAATTAAATGCTACCTTAAATTCTTAAAGAAAATACTTGCCTTAATATTGCAATCCACAACAAAAGCAGTATAATCAAATGTACTAATTACATAAAGGTGCAAATTTAACCACCTGTTTATCATCTTTACTATTAAAGTGGTCAACTTAAAACAAAACCTTCAAAAATATTTAGTTAGCTAAATACTTCCTCCAAAGACTAAGACCAGAGTATACTTCCCCTACGAAAACAGTTCGAAACAACCTCTTTGGTTCTATATAATTTGATAGCAAATTATGTGTCATAACGTCTAAACCACATTAACTTCTGTTATAAAAAGAGAAACACTCCTGAGATGTGTCATAAATGATACATTCTCACACTTGGGCTGTTATACAAACTAAGGAGATGAACAACACAAAGAGCTGAATTTGTGGAACATGTTTCAAAACTGCTATAAGCAGGAAGCAACAAAAAGGTGTAGTGACTTCAAAATTTAAGCCTTAGGCTATTAATCAACATATATGTATACATTGTATCAATATATCTAAAATAATTTTTTTTTGTTTATGAAATGTGCCTTTCCAATACTAAGTTTAATGCCCATCTTTAATTACTCTTACTCCTATACCTCAATAAAGCTGGGGGGAAAAAAAGCTCCTCTTAATCTTGATGTCTCTGGCTCTCTCCTAAAAGTGTAAGAATGCAGTCTGCTCATCAATTTATTTTAGCAGATGTCACAAGCTATGAGATTATTTACTAATCCAGTTTGGGGACTTAACATTTCCCATTCAGTTTCTTAAAGGAATGCAGCAGAGGTTGTGTCTTGGTCAAGCAAAGCCCATTTGCTGCCTGGTTGGGTTCTCTCCCCTTAGTGCCTTGGGCCTATATTCAGGAGGGTAATATTCTTTCTAATCCCCTCTAATCCTTGCCCATTTTTTTAAAACACAGTAAAAGATCACTCGCACCAGGCGGCTGTGGGAAAATGGACTCAAATAGCTGACCTCTGACATGACTCCTTATGTTCTTAGCAAGTGCGCTAAGAGCTTCTTCAGTAGGAAGCAAAAAAAATGCAACAATCACAGTGGAATCTCCATCATAAAAAGAGTATCTCATTTTCAGAAGAAAACTGTTTTAATAAATAAACCAAGCCCTTTCTATTAAAACTCCGCTTCACTTCACAGGTAGAGGAGATAAAATATCCCAAATTATTTTCAATGAGTTTTAGAACCCTGAAGTTTTAAAGCTTTACACTAAACCCTATCTTGGTAGTCACATAGCAAGTGGTAAGCAAAAGATATTCAGTTGACAATTATCCAGGAGATATCAATTTAAAACGTTAAGAAAATACTTGAACAGCAACTATATATCTGTATTTTCACTGTTTAATAATCTAAGTGACAATTCTGATAGTAATCAAACACATATGGCACATATATTAGGAAATGATACTTAAGTTTATATTTTAAAATCTTTGCTATTTAATCATGAAAAAAATCTCTTTTGCTATCTTATTTTTCATTATCATGTCTTACCTACCACCAAAGGTCCTTTCCAATTTGACTTTAAGGCAAAGCAATTTTTATTTTTCAGCTTCTAATAAACTACTGAATTAAAACTGCACCCTCAAAATATAAGGGAAAATTTTCAGTTTAAGGAAAATATATTTAAAATATGTTAAAGGATTATTACTTATTTTATATCCTTCACAAACTGCTACTCAGCAATTCCTGCCCCCCAGTATAAGCTGTAAGTTACTACACAACGGAAATTACATCTTTCGTATTCTACTATAGCACCTAGCACACTACACTAACCAAAGTAGGCATTTAAACACTAACTGACTGACTTGATCTCATATATATAGTTAAAATGTCTTCACACTCATACTTCTATTTCAGTTTTTACTTAAAGATATTGTTTAACTCTCTAGCCAAACTAAAAACAAAACAAAACAAACTTCTACCTAGACTTTACTTTTCCATGAATAAAAATAGGAGAGGTTGAAAACTGAAGAGTGGTTGGTTTGGTTTGGTGTTGGTCTTTTTTTATGCTTCTGAAAGTACATGCTTAGTGTTCTAAAGTTCAAACATTGCAGAGTTACATAGGAGAAATAATATATTAATAGATTAGAGGATAAAAGAGTAAAGAAAAAAAGATAATCCAAGTTATATTTGTCTGGATTTCTTTAAGCGTAACATCCTTAAAAACAGGATCAAACTTTTATATAACTCGCTTTTTACTTCACAATACATCTTTACATCTCATCCTGTCTCTAACAGATCTAACTCATTATTTTTAATTGTTGTATAGTATTCCATTAAAAACTGAGTTATTTTATAAGTTAAGAAATAAGGTCATGCTGAAATTGTACTATCATTCTTAAAAGGTCAAAAATAATAACATTAAGCAAAGCTTATAAAAATATTAAGTAAAATGGCTTAAAAATTCCAAAAAATGATGGGATCTAAAATTTCACTTTCTTTAACTTAGACAGGTCTTTATAGCAATGTAGGTCTAAAACACAGACATGTCTACTTACCAAACATTTACTGCATGTCCGTTATGTTCTAAGCAGCATTTCAGACATAAAATGGTAAGTAAAACAAGAATTCTGTTTAAAAAGCTCATAGGGAACTAAGGAAGAGACATACAAATAGACCAAAAAACAAGGAAAACAAAACCCAAGACATGATTAAAGCATTGAAGGAACAGAGAAAAGAGAGTCATTATCTCTGCTTAGGAAAAATGATAAAAGATACTTCTATACAGGAGGCAACAGATGAGCAGAATCCTGAAGAATGAGTAGGAAAGTTGCCATGTAGAGAAGAGACTGAGCATATATACAAAGGTAGGGAGACATGATGAGACCAATCTCAGGAATAACAAGATAAGGAGCAAAGCAGAAGTAGCAAGGAGTAATGTTGGAGACAGATATCCGGCCCAGACTGGGAAAGGCTTCTGTATATGCAATACTAAGGGATTGGTCCTTATCTGAGAGATGATAGGGAATAAGAAGGGCTCTTCAAGCAGAGCAAGTTTTGCTATTTAGGTAGATAACTATGGCAATGGCCAGAGTGGAGATGGGTTTATAGCAGGGAAACCAGTAAGAAGTATGTTTTAGTCATCCAAGTAAAAGATGGAAAGTATTTGAAATAATTTCTATATCTTTATCTGTATGTTTAGAAATGCATAGAAAGGGCACCTGCGTGGCTCAGTTGGTTGAACATCTAACGTGGGCTCAGGTCATGATCTCATGGTTCCTGAGTTCAAGCCCTGCATCGGGCTGAGTTCGAGCACTGCATCAGGCTTGCACACGGTCAGTATAGAGCCCACTTCAGATTCTCTGTTCCCCCCTCTCTTTCTGTCCCTCCCCTACCTGCACCCTCTCTCAAAAATAAAGAAATGCATATAATATGTCTGGCCATCACAGAACCAAACAGAAACAGTGGTTGCGTGAGAGAAGTAGAATTGGGAGAGAAAGAACAGGAATTTTTATTCTATAAACTCCTAAAGGGTCTGATTTCTTTTTTAAAAAGCACTCATTACTTTTATAACAACAATGATAATGTTTTAAAGAACAGGTAGTGAAGACAAACACTGGTCAGTGACAAAGGGAATGGAGTAGGTGACTAGATCTGAAAGACATTTCAAAGGTTATAATATGAGTTAGTAATGTGGAAAGGGCAGAAGTAAAGATTAATGATGAGAAGATGATAATGAAGCCATAAACCAAATTATAATAATAAGTTAGGACAGGCAAGTTGGAGAAGAAACTTATAAATAAAATTTTAAAAATTCAGTTTGAGACATATTGAAGAGGCTGACGTACCAACCAGATATCCAGGTAAAAATTTCCACAACCAGATAGAAACACAAGTTTATAGACAAGGAAGGAAGCCAGATTTATAAGATACAGGTTTGGAAATTATCAGCAAATAAAATATAATAAAAGACATAAACCAAGGCCGGTACCTACTATACTATGCTGCAGGACCTTCCATATTACCTTGGAGTCACCTTACTGTTCTATCTGGAACAAATCAGAAATTGTAGGAACAATTTGTATTCAACTATTGACAATATACTCAGATGACTATTCAAGTCTCTTGCTTTTTCCTAAAAATGAAAATAAAAAATTAAAGCTACTTTGGAAAATAGCTTATAAATAGCTATAAATAGTTAAAAAAAAGACATAATAATGTATGGTTTTTTTAAATCTAAAACCATACCTATGCTTACACTCAAATTCACTTTAACTTTGAATTGCTTTGATCTTTATAATTTATCTTTAGATTACTTTGTTTCTATTACTTTGTAAATCTTACAACAGCTTTTGACCAAAGCAATATAATTCTGACCTGAAGTAATGATAATGCTTTATAATCTTCTTCTTAAAAGCAGAGGTTAAAGAAAAATCTCTCTGAAGGCATCTGAAATTAAGGTACTTTGCTCTTGATCAGTCATGCACATCAAGAACCAATTTATCTCTGCAATTAGTTTTCTCAGTGCACATTCTATGAGATTGGACAGGCAGGCTGAATGCAAAGAGTCCACATTGATGTGTATCGGGGGAAGACTAAAGACAGTTCCCAGATAGAAAGTAAACAGAACAGCTGTATGAATAAACTGAAAGAAAATATAACACTCCTAGCAGTCTCAGGAGCAAAGGCAAAGTGATATTCTATTGAAAGGAGAGGGAAGGGAGACTAGAGAGGGCATTTGCCATGGGAAAACTTCTTTCCACATCATCCTACAGAGCAGTACCTCTAGAGAGAAGTGTTTTCTAGATCAACTCTTCCACCTAGACCACACCATAACATAACAGAAAGGCAAAGCCTTCACTGTGCCCTAACTTTGGGTCATGGACTTCAACACCACTTCCCCATTTCTCCCTTTACTACCGCTATGCCACTCAGTCTCAATCAAGTGCCTGTTTCCCTCTCATCTTTTGTATATGCTGCTATAATATAGGTAATCTGACCAATGAAATGTAAGCTTGAGGGGCGCCTGGGTTCAGTTGGCTCAGCGTCCGACTCTTGATTTCAGCTCAGGTCCTGATCCCAGCTTCATGGGATTGAGCCCCACATCACACTTCACCCTGAGCATGGAGCCTGCTTGAGATTCTCTCTCTTTCTCTCTCTCTCTCTCTCTCTCTCTCTCCCTCCCTCCCTCTGTCCCTCTCCCCTGTTCATGCTCTATCAAATTAAAAAGAAGAAGCAGGAGGAGGAGGAGGAGGAGGAGAAGAAAGAGGAGGAGGAGAAGAAGAAAAAAGAAAAAAGAAATGTGAGCTTGCTGCTAAAGAGCTGGTATCTTCTATTAGTGGATGGGACTCAGAACATCCTACATGCTTCAATTTCTGATCAACCAAAATGAATTTTACCTTTTCTGTATCAATTTATTTTTAAAATTCCCCTTGCACTTAAAGAAGCCTCCAGGCATGGTCTGGTTTCTTGAAAACACAAAACAGCTTTTGTTATAAAATAAGAACTAATAACTTTTCAAAGCTACAGATAACATATTCTGAAACATGTACTCAAATTGTTATTGTTTTGTTTTTAAATGTTCTCTTCCCCCAAGAGCTTCTACTACAAGATGCAAATTATCTTCAGGGTATTAACTAATTCAAATTAGTTAATGCTGTCTCAATATCTTCACTTTTACCTCATCTCAACAAAAGAATCCCCAAATCTGACACATGCTAAGGCCATGAGCACTAAAGTAATACTCCTAAGAAAAAGAGTTCATAGAGGAACAGCTTAAACAGGAAGCAAAAATGGTAATGGAGGTGTAATAAAGCAATAATCACCATGATCAGTACTGTTGCCTGACACTCAGACATTGTGTTAAGTGCTTCATATATATCAACGCATTTAATCAGAAGGCATGATACTTTGACAGTGCTTTCCATGCTGAGTCAGATTCTTTTACCTTTACTGATGTACCATAAAATGCACGTATCTTAAGCATGCAATTTGATGAGTTTTGACAAATGTAGACAAGCCACACACCAATGAAGACACAGAACATTTCCATCACCCCAGAAAGTTCTCCTTTCCAGTTAATTCCCTACCTTGACTACCTGAGGCAACAACTGTTCTAATTTCGACACCACATAAGTAGAATCATTCAGTATGTACTCTTTTGTACACATTATATTCTTGAGATTTATCCATAGTTTACTTGTATCAGTTCTTTCTTTTTGTTGCTGAAAAGTATCCCAGTGAATAAATATATCACAATTTGTCCATTTACTTGTTAATGCACATCTGGGTTGTTTCCAGTTTGGGGCTATCATGAATAATCAGAAGGTATGAAACGTGTTCCATCCTTAAAAAAAGAAAAAAAAAAGCCTGACATTTTCTTTTTTCTTTTTTTTAATGTTTATTTATTTTTTGAGAGAGAGAGAGAGACACAGAGTGCAAGGTAGGGAGGAGCAGAGAGAGAGAGGGAGACACAGAAACCGAAGCAGACTCCAGGCTCTGAGCTGTTAGCACAGAGCCCGACACAGGGCTTGAACTCACAGACCATGAGATCATAACCTGAGCTGAAGTCAGACACTTCACCAACTGAGCCACCCGAGCGCCCTTGACAATTTCTATAGTAGCTGAAAGATACACAATCTTTTTCTTGTTTGGTAACTAAAAAAAATTTTGAACCAAAACCATAGCTAAGTAATAAAGAACAAGTCAAAAACCATGAAAACACATTGTTTTAATTTTTTGCTATTACTATCATAGTTACTGTACACAGAAATTCATTCAGTAGATTAAAAAAATCTGTACAATCAATATTAATGAGATATCTAAAGCAAATGCGTAGCCTGAAGAGATTTATGTGATCTCTTTCTACTGCGTTTCTAATAGTTTCCAGCTTTAACAAACTGCACACTCCGAGACCTACAGTCATTTCTGTTGTAGTTCTGTGGAAAGTTGCCCAAAAATCTTTCCTGCTAAAACAGCTTCATCCTATGTCGTCTTACTGGTAAAAGTCATATAACATTTGGCAAATTTGCATAACAAATTTTTAAGAATAAAAGATTAATTAATTTACTTAGTTACTTACAGGTCATTGTTCATTAGGGTAAATAAGTTATTACAACCCACAGCTTAAGTTTGAGGAAGAAAATTAAAAAAAAAATTTTTTTTAATGTTTATTTATTTTTTTGAGACAGAGAGAGAGCATGAACGGGGGAGGGTCAGAGAGAGGGAGACACAGAATCTGAAACAGGCTCCAGGCTCTGAGCTGTCAGCACAGAGCCCAACGCGGGGCTCGAACTCACGGACTGCAAGATCATGACCTGAGCCGAAGTCCGACGCTTAACTGACGGAGCCACCCAGGTGCCCTGAGGAAGAAAATTTCTAAAGCCTTTATTTTTTTTTTTGGCTTCAGGCTGAGAGGCAGGGATAGAGAGCATAAGTGGGGGTGGAAGAAAATCTGAATCTGTACATACTTCATAACTTGTAAATCCCTCACAAAAACAGCCTTAAATACCAGAGCTCTTCTAGTTCATATAATACTAATGTTATTTAAGTGGGATATTATCCAAGTTGTTGGACCTTAAAATTTCTCTAAAAAAAAAAATAATAATTATCCTGTTTGAAAATATCCAGGTTAAAGTGTATATCCACAAACAGTAATGTAAGGTTATAGCACCACTCTACTTAGGTGGATTTTTTTTAAGTTTATTTATTTCTAAAAAATTTTTAACGTTTATTCATTTTGAGAGATGGAGGGAGACAGAGCGTGAGTGGGGGAGGGGCAGAGAGAAAGGGAGACACAGAATCCGAAGCAGGCTCGAACTCACAAACCATGAGATCATGACCTGAGCTGAAGTCGGGCACCTAACGGACTGAGCCACCCAGGCGCCCCATTTATTTATTTATTTTGAGAGAGACAGGACAGTGCAAGCAGGGGAGGGGTATGAGAGTGAGAGAGAGAGAGAGAGAGAGAGAGAGAGAGAGGGAGAATCTCAAGGAGGTTCCACAATGTCAGCACACAGCCTGATGTGGGGCTCAAACTCCTGAACCGTGAGATAGTTGGATATTTTGATAGAGTTGGCTTTGACATTTAGTTGAGGGGACATATGTAAATTTCTACCTACAGATAAAAATGACTTAATGTTAAAGTATAGGGGCATCTGGGTGGCTCAGTCGGTTAAGCAGCTGACTTCAGCTCAGGTCAGGATCTTGTCATTCATAAGTTCAAGCCCCATGTCGGGGTCTGTGCTGACAGCTCAGAGCCTGGAGCCTGCTTCAGGTTCTGTGTCTCCCTCTCTATCCCTTCCCCACTTGCACTCTGTTTCTCTCTTTCTCTCTCTCAAAAATAAATAAACATTGAAAAAAAATTTTTTAAAGGTTAAAGTATATACACAATATATACTAGTTGAATATGGTTATATTTAAATTATACATTGTAGTTTTATTGAGACACAAAATTCATCATTGTAAGTATACAGTTCAAAGATTTTTAGTAACTTTGTATGGTTGTGCAATCATCACCACCAAAAGTTTCCTCATGTCTGTGTGCAGTCAATCCATACTTCTACTTCAGCTCCAGGGAAATACTGATATGCTTTTCTGTCTACAGTCTTCCCTGCTTGAGAAATTTCATATTAATGAAATCATATATGTTGTCTTTTGTGTCTGGTTTCTTTCACTTAGCATGAAGCACTTGAGGTCCATCTATGTTGTTATATGTACTTATAGTTTGCTCCTTTTTAGTACTAAGAAGTGTTCCATTACATGGAGATACTACAATTTACTTGTTCATTTACTTGTGTTTGACTGTTTCATGTTTTTGGCTATTGTGCATAATACTACGATTAACACTTGCACACAAGTCTTTGTGTAGACCTAGGTTTTCCTTTCTCTTGGGTAGATACCTAGGAATGAAATGGATGGGTCATATGGCAAGTGTATGTTTAACTGCAAAATTGTTTCCAAAGTAGCTATACTATTTTATATACCTAGAAGGAATGTACACAGTTTCTTCATATTCTTGCCAACAGTTGATTTTGTTGGTCTTTGTGAGTATAGCCATTTGAGTGGGTATAAAGTAGTACCATATTGTGCTTTTAATTTGCATTTCCCCAATGACCCATGATGCTATCTTCTGATGTGATTATTAGGTATACATATATCTTCTTTGGTGAAGTGACTATTCAATCCTTTACCCATTTTTTTTTCCTTTACTCATGTTTTAAATAAGTTTTTTGTCCTCTTATTGAGTTGTAAGAGTTCTTTCTGAGTTCTGGATACAGAACTTCAACAGTATATGACTTGCAAATGTTTTCCCCCAGTCTTTGGCTTTCCATTTTCTTAATGATGTCTTTTGAAGAGCAAATGTTTTAAGAAGTCCAATTTATCAATTTTTTCTTTTATGGAGCATGATTTTGAAGAAATCTTTGCCTAACCTAAGGTCACAAAGCTCGAAGTTTTATAATTTTACCTCTTATATTTAGATCTATGATCCATATTGAGTTCCTTTTTATATTTGGTATGAAGGAAGGGTCTGGGTCCTTTTTTTCCTCCATATTGATTGTTCCAGCACCATAGAAAATACTATCCTTTCCCACTGAATTGCTTGGGAACTCTCGTTGAAAATCAACTGATCATTATGTGAGTTTGTTTCAGGATTCTCTATTGTCTTCTATTGACCTACATTTCAATATTTATGCCAATATTATACTATTTTAATTACTGTAGCTTTAAAAATGTCTTAAAATTGGGGCACCTGGGTTGGGCATCCAACTTCAGCTCAGGTCATGATCTCACAGTTCATGAGTTCAAGCCCTGCCTCTGGCTCTGTGCTGACAGCTCAGAGCCTGGAGCCTGCTTCAGATTCTGTGTCTCCCTCTCTCTCTGCCCCTCCCCTGCTTGTGCTCTGTCTCTCTCTCAGAAATAAATAAACATTAAAACAAATTTTTTTAATGTCTTAAAATTGGATAAATTTGGGTGAATTCCAACTTTTTTCTCCTTTCTCAAAACTGTTTTGCCTATTTTAGGTCTTTTGAATTTTCATATCAATTTTAGGATGAGTTTGTGAATTTCTACAAACAAGCCTGATAAGATTTTAATAGGAATTAGATTGAATCCATAGATCGATTTGGAGACAACTGTGGTCTTAACAATACTGAGTCTTCTAATCCATAAACATGGAACATATCTCCATTTATTTAGGTCTTCTTTAATTTCTTGTGTGTGTGTTCAAGATAAAAAAAAAAAAGTATCCCCTAAAAGCATTATAGATTATCTAGAGCAGATTCAATCTGGATATATTATCTATCCAACAATTTAATTTAACTAGGGCAATGCCTAGGATTTCTACTACCCTCCCTTGTACCCAAGTGCCTCCAGCAGTAGTTTTGAAGACCAATGCACAATGCACATCATCAGAATTGTTACTGCTGAGAATACACTTTGTATGAGAGGATTTGTGAAACAGAAACCAAGTCCACAACTACAGGGTATACATGGTCCATATTTTGTTATTCTTAGTGAGAATTAAATAAAATTTTTATACATCTTAGTGATGTATTTAATTTGAATAGTTCGGTTAATAACAATTGCTTATCTTCTCACACAGGAAGATTTCCATTCCATCCTGGATAATAACGATACAAATCACTTCTGAAATGTTTACTGTGTGTCAGGCCTTCTTCTAAGCTCTTGAAGGATATGAACTCATTTAATCTCAATTAATAACTCTGAGGGATAAGAAATATTATTCCCATTTTACACATGAGGTCACTCGAGAGAAGCTGAGTAACTTGTCCAAGGTTATACAGCTAGGAAGTAGTGGAGCCAGAATTCAAACATAGGCAGTTTAGTTGCAGAATCCATGCTCTTAACCACTCTGCAGCATGAGAGAACAGAGCATTTCATTTGGAGTTATTTTCAGACCTCTGCTTCCAGTAATGGAACACTGGGTAATTCAAATCAACCCTCTCAGACAACTAGAAAAGCTGAACAAAATATTTTTAAAAATCCAATCAAATGCATCAGAGAATTCACAAAGGGTAAGGAATTAGCAGCCCACAGTCTAAAGAAGGCAAAAATTGGAGAAGTAAACCACATTTGGGGCTTCTTTTACCATAGAGACATTTGCCAATTTTGGACAAGATGGCAAAGAGGCTGTTCAAACTTTCTGCCAGTTTTATAAGGCTAAAGGAACAAAAGTCAGGAGTTCAAGGTATGTCAAGAGTGAAGGCCCTGGTAAAACTCTCAGGGTTGGATTGGCATCCAGAACGGCTGCATCCTAGGAATAGGGGTGAACCAGATACAAACCCAAACTTTCACGGGCTACAGCCCAGTTTCTAGTCATCTAGGTAGACCAGAAAATATCAATCCCTGAAACTGAATTAAGGTGATTCTGTCCTGCTAATTACTTCTCCTAGGCATCTAAGAGCAAATAAAATCCTCTCCAAAGGAAAATATTATTATCTGAGGTTTCAAGTTATTTCTACAATTTTTTCAGGTAAAATATCAGATACATAGTCAAAGAAAATCAGGCATAAGAGAAGACAAGAAGAACATAATGTAGCAGAACAAAAAAAACACATTATAGAAACAGACACAGAAGTTCCAGATATGGGGATTATCAGAAAAAGACTTTAAGATAACTACTTTAAACTATTTTCACAGAGATAAAAGACTATACTTTAAATTTTGGCAGAGAATTAGAAACTATAAATAGCAAAGGAGATGTGAAAAATAAACAGAAATTCAAGAACTGAAAAATGTTTCAAAGGAGTGAAATCATACAGAGTATATTCTCTGGACACAATGCAGTCATGCTAGAAATCATTGATAAAAAGATAATCTTCGCATGTTTGGAAATTAAGAAATAGCCAAATGGAATAAATGTATCTCTAAATCAAAGAGGAAATCAAGATGGAAATTAGAAAATATGTTGAATTAAATTATACACAAAATATTACTATAGTATGCAGTTAAAATTGTACTTAGAGGTTTATAGACTTGAACAAATATATTAGAAGGAAGAAAGACTGAAACTAATGAGTTAACTTAAGTACCTATATAAAAAGATACAGGAAATAAAAAATAATAAAATAGAGCCAAAGTAAGTTGAAGAAAGGCCATAAAGAGCAGAAATGAATGAACCAGAAAATAAACAGTAGAGCAGATTGTCAAAGCCAGAGCTTGGTTCTTTGCAGAGACTAATAAAATTCATAGATCCCTGGGGAATCTGGTCAAGAAAAAAAAAATGGTAGCCAGTGTTAAGAACTAAATAGTAGATATCACAACTGATCCTGCAAACATTAACAAGATAATAAAAGGATTTTATGAAATCTTTATGCCAATAAATTATAATGAAATAAATTCCTAGAAAAATACAACTTAACAAAAACCAACACAAGAAGAATGAAGAAATTTGAATAGTTATGGAATACAGAAACTAAATTTATAATTCACCTATTAAAGAAATGAAATTTGTAATGAAAATCCTTCTCACAAAGGAAACTCCAGAATCAGATGGCTCTATCAACAAATTCTCTCGATTATTTAAGACAGAAATAATTCTAATTTTACACAAATTATTCCAGAGAATTTAAAAACACAGAGACCACTCCTAACTTATTTTATAAAGCCAACAATGAAAAGTATAGGCCAAAAACATAAGAAAAAAAGAAAGTGAACATAATTAATGTCACAACAGTGGTTACCTTTAAGCAGGAGGGAAGGAAGCATAGTTTCTGGGGGATGGCAAGGTGGTTCTTGACCTCAATGGTAGTTTTCACTCATTTGCTTTATAATAAATCATTAAGATCCACATTTCTGCTTTTTACACTTTGATATATATGTAATACAATTAAAAATAAAATTTAAATTTATGGGACCAGTGTCACTTAATAAGAGAATGGTATGAATACTTGTTGACTGTCATTCTTAAATTTCAGTAATTTTCTTAACTCTATACTTACTCTAAGAGACTTACAACTTCAATTTCTTGGAGATTATCTTTTAGAGATTAATCTCTTTAATGTTTACTTGCTTCCAAATTCCATTAACGTACATTATACTGGAATCAACAGTTATAATTACATTTGGCAACAGATGCATATATTCTTGAATATTCTATAGTTCCTAACATGGAGCATTGCTTTTAAAACCCCAAATTTAATCTCGGGTGATAAGACACAAAGATTAACCAATAATCTGTATGTCTGCAAGGTGTATAATATAAAGACAAACGAGATGGGTATAGTTTCATCTGGGACTAAATAAACATCAACTCAGCAGTTTTTCTGGGAACTTCCACATCTGTTTCCTATCATTGATTATTTTAATCTATTTGTCTTCAGTCTTTGTCTATCCCTAGTTCAAAAACCCAGGCATCTGTCTAGAAGTAAAAAGCTTTTACAGTAACAGGAAATTTGATTTAATGATCTGAAAAATGAATGATCTTTTATTAAGACCATGCCATTTTATTTCTTCTCTATAACTAAAGTAAAAGGAACAGCTAGGTGAATACATTTCAAATTTTATTTTGAAAGCAATTACAAAGCCTAGAGTGAACTCCTGCTCCTATTCACCTTGCTAAATGCCTTTTAACATCCCCCTTATAGTGACTATCAAAATATAACAGACTAAAACAATTCTGACTCAAATTATGGAGACCCAAATTTGGTCTACATACTTTCATGAATTTGATAAACTTAAATAAAAGTAGTAGTTTCATCATAAAATTTCTCACTTTTGGAACATGAGGATTAAATTCCACAGCTCTATGAATTGCTTCCACAGCATTAATTTCTGCCATGCTTAGCCCTCTTCTGGAGGCTGTTTCAGGACAGAATCTATAAGAAAACCACGAAATGAACAAATGAATGTAAAAATCCATGATTTTGATCATAATCTAACTTCCTGGATCAGGGGTTTCTGGTGATGGCCAAAGACAAAGCCAAATAACTAGTAAACGTGAAAGTAAAGCCTTTATTTAGTTTAACATATAAAGAAAAGCAGCATAAGCAATGGAAATCCTCAAATTTAGGTAAGGAAAGCCTTCGAAGTCCATTGAAGGCACACTCTGGGAAAGGCAGTAAATATAAAATGCTACACAGGGACATCCAGAGAGTTTCATGAAATGGAAGTACATTGTTATTAAATTTTCACTGAGAGGAAAGAGTAATATTCCATTCTAATTTATATCAAGGCATAGTAATCTAAGGTGAAAAAAATGGTTGCCATTTGGTTGGTTTCTGAAAATTTTATCTGTGGAATAAAGAAGGGCAGCCCAAAGGATAAAGATAAACAGAATAACTTGAAATTATAATCTCAGAACAGATAGTATGAAACTATTTCCCCACCACACACCTTATCAGTACCATTATAACTACTCTCTGTACTTTCTAGCATTGCTTTAAGCATTTAACACACACAATCCTCACATACCCATGCTTTATTCTCACTTTACAGAGAGGAAGAGACTCAAACTGATTAACATGCCCAAAGTTCCACAGCTGGTATGCAGTAGACTTTGAATTGGAATCCAGGTTTAGTATAGCTCTAAAAACCTTGCTTTTTCCACTACACTAGTAAGAAGCCTCATAAGATCAAGGGTTATTCAAAAGGAAGTAGAGAGGAAAAAGCATTGTTTAAAGTCGGTGGTGAAAACATAACACAGTTTCCCCTGCTATCTGCGAGTGTTTCTATCAAATCTTTCCTTAAGCTGGAATGGCATAAAGTGAAGAAGCAATTACCTTTTCATAAAAGTGAGAATCCTGTTTGGATTTCTTTCGGTTAGTGAACACATATATTAATGCAGGTCTCTTGTAAAAGGGAGGTGGCATAAAGTAAACTTTCAGACAGCAGGAGAACCCATGTTGAGTTTAGCAGTCTTTCTAAATTACTGTAGTTTTCATTACTTACTTATCTGAAACAGTCCTTGTCTTCAATAGTGCTGCTGTGTAACAGATTGCTGCTGACTTTGGAAGGCTTATATCTGTAATTGTAATTTTCAACTCAGGTAAGAATTATAAAACATATCTTAAGACAATTTTTAATAAGAATAATTCATGATACAAAATCAACAGATGCAACATAGTAGTAGGAGCATGTGGACATGTAGTTAGACATGCAGACCTGAGTTTTAATCCTGATTCTAGTATTTACTAGCTATGCATCCTTGAACTAGTAGCAACTTCTTTAACCTTTAACCTTAGTTTTCTCTTCTCAGAATAGAGAAGTAATACTTTTCCGGCAGAGAGTAAATTAAATTATGTCTGTGAAAGCCCTCACACAATGGTGAAAAGCACTCAACAAATGTTTATGTTATGCTTACATAGGAGTATTCAGGGAAAAAGATTTAGTTATAGCTGGAAATACTGAAAATTCCACCTTTCACAGAGAAAAACTAAGATTAAAAAAATAGAAATACTTAATAGTAGTTAAATCCAGGTAATACAACAGATGATTTTAATTCTTTCTCCTTACAATATTTCTGTATTTTCTACATTTTCTTAAATGACTTTTTAAAAAAAATTTTTTAAATTAATCAGGAATTATAATATAATTAGTTATATAAATCCTTTCTTAAAGAATGCACACAATAATGTTATCAGGGAAGTAGGACTTGAGGACCTTGAGTTTTATTTTATTTTATTTTAATTTTTTAAAAATTTTTTTAGCATTTTTTTAAATTTATTTTTGACAGAGAGAGACAGAGCATGAACGGAGGAGGGGCAGAGAGAGAGGGAGACACAGAATCCGAAGCAGGCTCCAGGCTCTGAGCCATCAGCCCAGAGCGCAACGTGGGGCTTGAACTCACAGACCGCGAGATGGCGACCTGAGCTGAAGTCGGACGCTTAGCCGACTGAGCCACCCAGGCGCCCCAAGGACCTTGAGTTTTAGATTCCAGAATTATACCAGCAAATAGAGAACTAAAGAAATAAATCTGTAGAGTGCCTGGGTAGCTCAGTTGGTTGAGCGTCCAACTTTGGCTCAGGTCATGATCTCATGGCTTGTGAATTCAAGCCCTGCATCAGGCTTGACAGCTCAGAGCCTAGAGCCTGCTTCCGATTCTGTCGCCTCAATCTCTGCCTCTCCCCTGCTTGCACTCTCCCTCTCTCAAAAATGAATAAACATTAAAAAAAGAAAGAAAGAAAGAAATTTGCCTTTAACTTCTACAAGATTCTAGAACAGTAAAAACTCCGGAATCATAAAATCAACTGAAAACACAGAAGCATATCTAAGTTGTTAGTTTTATTTTGAATGAATCAGGTCCTATCTGATTTTTAGTATTTGGTTCCTAAGCTTGGTCATGTAAGTATCAAAAGCAGGCCATGTACCCGATAAATTACATATGGAAAGAATTTCTCACAAATTTCTTCATGAGCCTACACTATTGTGAAGCACTTCCTAAGAATTCCAGATGTTTTAAAGAAATAAATTTCTCTTTCCAAGGGTAACACATTTCAAACTTTCCAAGTCATGGGGATTCTCAAACTAATGGATAGGAACTTATAACAGAACAAGGATGAATAAGTGACTTGTACATGCTCTGTTACAGTAAAAGATATGACCAGAAACATTATGCTATGCTTCTTAAAAATTCTCCCAACTCCATTTGTGGTGAACTGGCACTGTTTAGTATAATAATAAATAGCCAATACATACTGACTTTTTACTGTTGGAAGACTAGTAAACAAAGAAATGGAACACCCGGATTTAAGTGCAGGCTTACCACTTGCTGGCTGGGAGACCTTACCCAATTACTTACCTTCTTCAACTCCAGTTTCCTTGTTTCACTAACAAGAGTAAAAAAAAAAAAAAAAAAAAAAAAAAAAAAAAAAAAAAAAACTTGTCCTACCACCTCACAAGAGTATTATACAGATATGAAATAAATTACACTTTGTAATCAAAAAGCATTTTAAAAATGTTATTCTGAATTACTCATACAACTTGTTAACGGTCTCTGATACTCCAAAACAAATAAGGCACCATCCTATGTCTATGGCACCCCATACTTTTCCAATTATCTCACCTAACACACTATGCTTCAATACAACTACTATTCATTTGTCTGTATGTTCCTTTGCTAAACTGTAAATCCTACAAGGACTAAGTCCATGTCTTCTCATTCACCACTGTATTCCAAGTGCCTCACTCCTATTGGATGCTGAATAAACAAATGACTAAATCTTTACAGAAGAAAAGTTCCTCCCTGCAGGCTTTTGCTCCCAAAAGTCCTGATAAAGAAAGTACTTAATATAACTGTATCCATGGATTCTAAATACTGACTGTTTAGAATAGGAAGAGAAAATCAAAGAAATACCAGAACAGAATCATATTTATGATTACATAATTGAAAAAATATTTTAACCATGCTATCAACTAAGTCAATTATCACTCACCATCATATTTTGCTAGGACAGCCTGAACATCTGCATATGCCTGTAATTCTAAAAGTGATTCTAGGAGATTCTCATGGATGTTCAACATGGTAAGAGGAGGAAATTCTTTCATCAGCTGTACATTAAAAGGAAAAAAAGATTAAACTTATAGCAAAGGAACTCAACAGAGCTGAATCTGATTCATTAAAGTAGAAATTCTTTAGTGTCTTAACAAAACTGTGAAGACTCAAGCCTTAAGAAATGTACGTATACTAAATAAATATCTTGTTATAAAGACTACCATTTAAAAAATAATGATTTTGCATTAAAATAACTGGCAACTTAAACCACATTTTCAGTTTTTCAAGGAAAAATTATAAACATCCAATCATCAAATTTACTTACATCTCTCATTATTTTTACTGCTTCTCTTATTCTTCCTAATTTTCTTGCACACATCGCTAATCTTCTTTTAATATATACCAGTACATTCGTATCTCTTCCTATTTAAAAAAAAAATGACACAACTATCACTTTGTATTATGACCTACTATTTCATTAACATATTATCCATTAATTTTATTGGCTTACCCTGGAAGCTTCAATTAAAATTAAATTGTTTCCGAATGGAATGATTATTGAATTTGGGTGATGAACATTGAATGAGAGTTCATTATGCTATTTTTGTGTATGTGTGAAGTTTTTTTATGGTAAAAGCTTAAAATCTTTCTATATATACAGAATTACTTTTGCCTCTAACAGTAAGGAATCTGAGTACATTATAAATTAATTTGTGTATACTCGACAAGTATATTTTAATATTAACATAGAAGAAATATATACATTAAATAGAAAAAATAAATCTAACCTATTGAGTTTCTGCATAAACAACCTATTATTTTAACATTCTCTATTGTTTTAACTGATAAAATATGTTCAAAACAAAATTTCCATGGCTAGAGTGAACTTTTGCTCAACAGCTAGTAACTAACAAACTATAAAACTATTTCTAGAAAGAGCTAACAAATATTTCTGTAAGTACCTCATAATCATATTTGAGATTATACAAAGACAAATGGCATGGCTTTTTCACAGATGTAGTTTCATTAGTTCCAGACTGCAAAATTATATATTCCCACAGTTGTGTGCCATAACAACATACATTAATGAAACATACTGTATACATCAATATTTAGTTTGGAGAGAAAACATTATCCAAATTTTAATTTCCACAAACAAAAGATTTAGAACTTAACTGCTAGCAGATAATACATTATGTAAACATATTTCAATTTATTGCCCATAATCTGCCAAAATCATTAAACTAAAATGCTCTGGCCACAAAAAATAGCAGGAAGCAACAGCACTACAGATTCTAACATCTTTGGTGGAAGTATCTCAATCACAGCTGAGAGAGTATCCCTAAGAGTGGAAAGAATTTCAGTTGCTATGGCCCATATGCTCTCAAACACATCATAGAGAAAAGTCAAAGAAAGAATCAATGCCAAGGGTAAGGCTGAATTTTTATACCAAAGGGGTGACTCCCTGGCACTCTGTGGAGATACATACAGTCTGAAGAGCAAACCAAATGATGTACTTTCACCATTGCTTGGGGTAAGGGTGAGGATAAAGGTAATACCTGCTTATCGTTACTAGAATGGTCTCCTGAATCTTGAATATTTTTGAGCTGTATTTCTCCAATGACCAACCCAGTTTTCACATGAAATAAATTACTGTTAAGTCTAAGAGCAGCACATCTCTCAATAACCAGAGCACATCTGTTCCCTTCTGTAAGCATTCTCTAGCTAATGCATATTTGTCTTGCTGGCTTGTAGACATTATGAATACATTAGCTATCTCTTCTGAAAAGAAGCTAACCTCGAAATAGTAAGGATTTTTTTGTGTGTGTTTTTGTTTTTGTTTTTTTACTTATTGTTGTTTGTGTCTTAAACATAAATGAGCCAATTTCAGGAACTAAAAGGTAAAATCAGTTCAGATTTGCTTACTCAGTTGAGCTTCGTGCTGAGGACTTTGGTGCTGGCACTGCTGTGACCGCCTGTAAATTGTCTCTCCTGCCTTGAGTGCCTGTTTAAATAACCTTTCAGCATCCACAATAGTTGTTGCTTCTTCCTCAGCCAGTAGAACATATGCAGTGGCACAGCTATGAAGAAAGCAAGTAAGGCAATTTTAAGTAAAATGGTTAAGGCAAGTATTTTCTCTTGGATATGTCCCTTTGTTCTGCATCACATTTCCCTACCTTTACCTAGACTTTCCATCTCTTGGAGGAAAAAAAGAAAACTTCACTCAGTACTTTATAATTTATTAGGGGTATATTGGTATATTTTTTGTGTGTTTCTGCAATTTTTCTCCTTTCCTACCTTTCTCCTCTTTATTTTCTATTTTACTTCTATATCCATTCTCTGTTTGTCCCATATTTTTCTTTTGGGAAAGGGGTAAGAAAGTAAGATATATAAAGAATTATGTAGAAAGCAGTTCAAGGGACTATGCATTCTAGTGGTCATGCCTACTCTTAGCCACTCTATACTGTTAATATCGATCTAATGAGGGCAGGTATGGAAGATGGTGAAGATTGAGAAGAAAGTCCCACAGTCAACTAGGCACTTTTAACATATGATTTAGAAACCGATCATTCCAGAAATAGCCCTTTTTCCCAACCCTGAGCCTTCCTTCTGCATGCTACCCCCATCCTCTCTTAGACTTAACCACAATCATGTTGTGGCAAAACTCCCTTGGTCTGAATTCTAGTCTTTCCTCCTGCACTGTTGCTCATACTTGTCACACCCACACTCACTCTAAGTTTCTTCACCCTACTGAAACACAAAGATTTCTCTTTCTATCAATTAAGTCAAAAGCTGGCTAATAAAGAGAAATTAACTTGTTTGGGGGCAAAAAAAGAGAAAAAGTTTCCATTTCCAGAAACAGCAAGTACATCTCTCCTGGAGACAATATGCTAGTTATCTAAGCCTGCACTGTCAAGTACTGTAGTCATTACCACATGTAGTTACTGACCACTTGAAGTGTGTCTAATCTGAACTGAGATGGGAGGTCAGTGCAAAGTGCACAATGGCTTTTGAAGACTTGGAAGAATATAAAATACTTTAAAAGTTTAAAAAATATATTGATTATACATTAAAATAATATTTTAATATTTTGAATACAGCTTAAGAAGATATATTATTTAGGTTAATTTCACTTATTTCTTTTTACTTTTTAAATCTGGCTACCAGAAAATTTAAAGTTACTTATATGGATCATGTTATGTTTCTATTGAACAGTATTTAGGAAGAGAAGAGAAATTGTTGGTAAAACTACAAGACCAGGCATAAAACAAAAATGATGGCAAGGTAACTATCAAACAACTGGGGACAAGAAGGATCTTTTGAACGTATCAAATGGAAATTGGACTATTTCAGCATCCTTCAAATACTACACTAAATTGACTATATGATAATTTCACTCATCAACAGACATTTTGCTATTACATTATATTAGATTTCTCTGAAGCGTTAGATATATTGCTGCTTTAAACGCTAGGCTCCCAAACTGCCATTCTAAACATAATTCAAATGCTTTTAAATAACAAAATAAAAGCACTTTTAAAAGATCTAGATAGGTATAAATTGATGGAGTAGAATCAAAATATGAATATAATTTTAAATTATAGCATAGCTATATGATAAAAAGAAGTTCTTTCCTCTCAGAGCTTTCTTGTATTTGTTCAAAAATATTTTTAATGGACATGTTAATACAGAAATTAACTTTATGAATATTGAAAGAATTATTAGGAGTGTTGCTTTTTTTTTAAATTAATGTAAAATTCACATCACAAAATTAGCCATTTTAAAGTATGTCATCCACAGACTTTCAATATATTTACAAGATTCATTCATGTAGCATGTGGCTGTATTTCACTACTTTTTGTGACTGAATAATATTCCATTGTATAGATACACCACATTCTGTTTATCCATTCATCATCACCTGATGGCCATCTGGGTTGGTTCCAGTTTGAGGCTATTATACTGCTGGGAACATCTGTTTAAAAGTTTCTGTTTGAACACCTGCTTTCAGTACTCTTCAGCGTATGCCTAGCTGTGGAACTGCTGGGCATATGATGGTTCTAGTTTTATCTTTTTGACAAACTGCCAAACTGTTTTCCACAGTGGCTATACCATTTTACATTCCTACCTGCAATGTATGAGGGTTCTGATTTCTCCACATTTTTGCAAACATTTGGTATTTTCTGGAGGTTTTTGTTATACCCATCTTGTGAAAGGACATCTCATTGTTGCTTTCATTTTAATTTCCCTAGTGATGAATGATGTCAACCACCTTTACATGTGCTTATTGGTCATTTATATATCTTCTTTGAAGGAATGTCTATTCAAATCCTTTGTTCATTTTTAATTGGGTTATCTTTTTGTTATTGAGTTGTTAACAGCTCTTGATATATTCTGAATGCCAGACTCATCAAATATGGCTTGCAAACATTTTCTCTCATTCTGTGGGTTGTCTTTTCACTTTCTTGATAGTATCCTTCAATGCACAAAAGCTTTTAATTTTGATGAAGTCTAATTTATCTAATTTTTTTTTGTTTTTGTTTTTGTTGCTTGCGCTTTTGGTGTCATATCTAAGAAACCATTGCCAAATCCAGTCTTAAAATTTGCCCCTGTCTTCTTCTAGGAGTTTATAGTTTTAGCTCATAAATTTAGGTTTTTGATTAATTTTTAATTGTTTACGATGTGATGTAAGGGTTGCTTTTTTACGTAGTTATCCATTTGCCCAGTATCACTTAATGAAAAGACTATTCTTTCCCCCACGCAATGGTCTTGGCAACCTTGTCAGGGGCACTGGGTTACTCAACTGGTTAAGTGTCAGACTCTTGATTTTGGCTCAGGTCATGATCTCATGGTTTGTGAGAGTGAGCCCCACATTGGGCTCTAGGCTGACAGCATGGAGCCTGCTTGGGATTCTCTCTCTCCCTTCTCTCTGCCCTTCCCTGCTCACTCTCTCTCTTTCTCTCTCAAAATAAATAAATAAACATTTTTAAAAAATGGTCCTGGCACAAAAATCAATTGGCCATAAATGCATGGGTTTATTTCTGGACTCACAATTTGATTCCATCAACCTAGATGTCTATCTTTATTTAATTACTGCAGCTTCATAGTAAGTTTTGAAATCAGGAAGTGAGTTCTCCAACTTTATTCTTTTTCAAGATTGTTTTGGCTCTTTGAGGGCTCTTACAATTCCATGTGAATTTTAGGATTGGCTGGTCCATTTCATAATCATGGCTACTGAAATCCTGACAGGAATTGTACTGAATTTGAAGATCAGCTTGAGGAGTGCTGTTATCTTAACAATATTAAGTACTCCAATTCATGAACATGGGATGTCTTTCCATTTACTTAAGTCTTCTTTAACTTTTTCAAAAATACTTCATCATTTTTAGTGTACAAATCTTGCACTCCTTGGTTAAATTTAATCCTTAAATATTTTACCATTTTTGATGCTATTATAAATGGAATTGTTTTTCAAATTTCTTTTACAGACTATCTACTATTAGTGTATAGATATATGACAGACATTAAGAAGGACTTGTTTCTGCCATTTCCTATTTGTTTTCTTTATGTCCTATAGACAATAACTTTGTTGAACTCTTTTGTTAGCTCTACCAGTTTTTTTGTGTGTGGATTCTTTGGGATTTCTATGCATAAGATCATGTAATCTGTGAATAAAGTTTTACTTTTTCCTTTATGATTTGGAAGCCATTTCTCCCCCATTCTTACCAAATTGCACTGGCTAACCCTTCCAGTCCAGTCCAGACCTTAAATAGAAGTGGCAGGAAGTGGCAGTTTAAGGAAGTTTCCTTCCATTTCTGTCCTTTTTTTTTAGTGTTTTTACCATAAAATGGTGTTGGATTTTGTCAAATACCTTTTCTGCATCAACAGAGATGACCATGTGGTTCTCATTCTTTTTTCTATTAATGTGGTATCTTACATTGACTGATTTTCATATTTTTTAAAAAAGTTTATTTATTTTGAGAGAAAGAGAGAGGGAGAACAGGGGAGGGGCAGAGAGAGAGGGAGAAAGAATCTCCAGCAGGCTGTACACCATCAGCATGGAGACTGACATGGGCTCAAACTCAGGAACTGTGAGATCACGACCTGAACTGAAATCAAGAGTTGGATGCTTAACTAATTGAACCACCCATGTACCCCCATATTTTTTTAAGTTTTATTTACTTAGGTAATCGCTACACCCCACAAGGGGCTCAAATGCATCATGAGATCAAGAGTCACGTGCACTGCTGACTGAGCCAGCCAGGAGCTCCTGATCTTCATATTTTAAACCACCCTTGCCTTCTTGGGATAAATCCCATTTGTTCATGGTATATAATTCTTCTGACATGCTGCTGGATTTTCCGTGCTAGTATTTTGGTGAGGATTTCTGCATCTGTATTCATAATGGACATTAACCTATAGTTTTTGTTTCTTGTGATGTCTTTGTTTGATTTTGGTATGAGGGCAATACTGCCTACACAGAATGAGTTAGGAAGAGTTACTTCCCTTCTATTTCTTTGAAGAGTTTAAGAACTGGTGTTATTTCTTCTTCAAGTGCTTGGTAGCATTTGCCAGTGAAGGGATCTAGTCCTGGTTGCCTTTGTTTGGAAGTTTTTAAATTATCGATTCCATCTCTTCACTTGTTACAGGTCTATTCAGATTTTCCATTTCATCTTGGGTCAGTCTTGGTACTGTGTTGCTAGAAATGTGTCCATTTACCTAATTTGTATGCATATAATTGTTCACTGAATTCTCTTATGTTTTTCATTTCTATAAGGTCAGTAGTAATGTTCTCAGTTTCATTCTTAGTTTTAGTAATCTGAGTCTTATCTCTTTTTTAGTCTAGCTAAAAAGTTTGTCAATTTTGTTGATCTTTTAAAAAACCAACCTCTGGCTTCATTCTTTTTTTCTACTCTATTTTGTTTATCTCACTCTAATCTTTGTTACTGCCTTCTGTTTGTTGTTTAGTTAGCTCTTCATTTTCTCATTTCTTTTTTTCATTTTTTAAATTTTTATTTATTTTTTAAATTTACACCCAAGTTAGTTAGCATACAGTGCAACAATGATTTCAGGAGTAGATTCCTTAATGCCCCTTACCCATTTAGCCCATCCCCCATCCCATTTAAAAAATTTTTTTTAATGTTTATTTAATTTTCAGAGAGACAGAGGAGTGGGGAAGGGGCAGAGAGAGAGGGAGACACAGAATCCAAAGCAGGTTCCAGGCTCTAAGCTTTCAGCACAGGGCCCCACACAGGGCTTGAACCCACGAACTGTGAGATCATGCCCTGAGCCGAAGTCGGTTGCTGAACCAACTGAGCCACCTAGGCGCCCCCATCTTCTCATTTGTTACGGAAGGTATAAAGTTTAAGTTATTAATTTGAGATCTTTTTTCTTTATTAATGCAAGTGTTTACAGCTATAAATTTTTCTCTGAGCACTGCTTTCTCTGTGTCTCATAAGTTTTGGTATGTTGTGCTTTCATTTTCACTCATCACAAAGTATTTTCTGATTTTTTTCCTTGTGATTTATTCTTTGACTCATTGGTTAAAACTTGTCTAACTTCCACATATTCCAATATTGTGGAATTTCCAGATTTCCTTGTTATTGATTTCTAATTTTATTAGAAAATATGGTTGCAGTGAATAGTTTATATAATTTCAATGTTTTGAAATTTATTGAGAATTGTTTATATCATAATATGTGATGCATCTTGGAGAATGTTCCATGTACACTTGAGATGAACATGTATTCCACTGCTGTTGGGTAGAGTACTTACTATACAGATGTCTGTTAGGTCTAATTAGTTTATAGTGTTCTTCAAGTCTTTCATTTCATTGTGTATCTTTTGTCTAATTATTCTATCCATTATTGAAATTGCATGTTGAAGTTTCCAACTATTATTGTTGAACTGTCTATTACCTTCCTTCAATTCTGTCAGTTTTTGCTTCATATATTTTGGGGCTTTGTTATTAGATGCATGTAAGTTTAAAATTGTTGTGTATTCTTAATAAACTGAACCTCTTTTATCATTAGATAATGTAATTGTCTCATAAAAATTTTGTCTTGGGGCATCTCAGTTGGTTAATTGTCCGACTTTGCCTCAGGTCACTCATGGTTCATGAGTTCAAGCCCCACATCGGGTTCTCCGTGTAAGCACAGAGCCTGCTTTGGATCCTCTGGCCTCCTCCCTCTCTGTCCATCCCCTCCACTCTCAAAAATAACATTAAAAAATTAAAAAAAATATTTTTTGTCTTAAACTCTATTTTGTCTGATATTGGTTTAGCCATTGCAGCTCTCTTTTGGTTACTATTTGCATGAAAATCTTTTTCCATAATTTTACTTTCTACTTCTCTGTGTCTGTCTAAAATGAGTCTCTTATAGACAGCATATGATTTAACTATTTTTTAAATCCATTCTGCCAAAAAATGCCTTTAACTGGAGAGTTTCATCTATTTACATGTAAGTAGTTAATGGAAAGGAAGGACTTGTTTCTACTATTTTCCTATTTGTTTTCTATATGTCCTTTTTTGTCCTTATTTCCTGAAGTAATTGTGTTAGGTATTTTCTAGCATACCATTTTGATTTCCTTGTCACTTCTTTTACTATGTTTTTTAGTTACTTTTAGGTGATTAACAATTAACAATTATATTTAACTTTTTTTTTTTTAATTTTTTTTTTTAACGTTTATTTATTTTTGAGACAGAGAGAGACAGAGCATGAACAGGGGACGGGCAGAGACAGAGGGAGACACAGAATCGGAAGCAGGCTCCAGGCTCTGAGCCGTCAGCCCAGAGCCCGACGCGGGGCTCGAACCCGCGGACCGCGAGATCGTGACCTGAGCTGAAGTCGGACGCTTAACCGACTGAGCTACCCAGGCGCCCCTATATTTAACTTCTTAATTTACAGCAATCTAGTTTCAATTAATACTAACCTAGTTTCTATAGTATACAAAATTTTGCTCCTTCCCCCCACCTTATGCTGTTATTGTCACAAATGACATTTTTATATACTGTACGTCCATTAACATAAATTTATAATTATTTACATTGTTGTCTTTTAAGTCATATTGAAAAAAAAAAAGAATTGCAAACCCAAAATATATTAACTTTTATATTTGCCTATGAAATTATTTTTACTGGTGTTCTTTGTTGCTTTGTGTAGAGTCAAGACTGTCTAATGTCCTTTAAGTTCAGCCTGAAAAACTCCTTTTAGCATTTTGCATAATTACAGGTCTACTAGCAATGAACTCTCAGTTTCTGTTCATCTGGGATTGTCTTAATTTCCCCTTCATTTTTGAAGGACAGGTTTGTTGGATATAGAGTCTGTAGTTAGCAGTTTTCTTTCTTTCAGAATTTTGACTTTGTCATCCCACTGCCTTCTGGCTTCTATGGTTTCTGATGAGAAATCAGCTGTTAATCTTATTGAGGATCCCTCATACATGATGAGTCACTTCTTTTTTGCTGCTTTCAGTAATCTCCCCTTGTCTATGGTCTCAATGTGAATGTCTCTGATTATATCTTACTTGGGGTTCACTGAGTTTCTTGGTCTTTGTTTCTAGATTTATTTCTACTTTTGTCCCTAGATTTCTTTCTAGATTTCGGGATCTTTATTGATATTCTCTAATGGTGAAACATTCTTCTCATGATTTCCTTTTGTTCTTTGTACATGGCTTTCTCTACCTCTTTGAGCATATTGAAAATATTTGATTTAAAGTTTTTATCTAGAAAGTCCAAAGTCTGGGTTTCCTCAAGAACAGTCTCCATTCCTTTCCTTTCTTTTCTTTGTATGGGATATATTTTGTTTCTTTCTATGTCTGGTAATTTTTCTGTTGAAAACTACAAATTTTGAATATCATAATCTAGCAACTCTAGAAATCAGATTTCCCCCTCCTCCCCGTGGCTTGCTGTTGTTGCCTGTTGCAGTTGTTTACTTGCTTAGTGACTTTTCTGAATTTTATGAAATTTGTATTCTTTATCATATATGACCAGTGAAGCCTCTGCTCTGTTGCCTGATTTATCAGCCAGTGATGTGATAGAGACTGCCTTAAATACCTGGAACCAAAAACAAAACAAGAAAACCAAGTCTTTGCAGATTGGTTCTGTGTGTTGGGGCACACCTTCAACATTCAGTCAGGCATACAATTCTGCCTTAGCCTTTACTTTCTGTTTGTGCAGAACCTGAAATTTAGACAGAGCTTAGGGCCTTCTTAAGTCTTTTCTGAGCATATGCCCAACCTTAGGTATATGTGGGACGTTTGAGATTCCCAGGAATATGTGAGAGCTTTTGAAAGCCTTTACTTCCTAAAGTATCTAATTCCCCAACCTTTCCTCACAAGCTTTCTGATTTGTCTATTGTTTGCCCCAGCTGTTATCCCTTGCCCCCAGGGCAGCAGGGACTAATGCATTTGCCTTTAAACGTTTTCAACAAATGCCCCCCAGTGTAGCTGTGTCAATGCTGGGAGAGTTCAGAATTAACCCAAATAAAGACAAGCCTTTTAAGTTGGTCCTTCAGGGAACACCAGACAGGTCAAAATAAACAACCACAATTTTTTAAGAATAAAATCCATTCCACTTCCTCTGGTAGTTGGAACCTATACCCAAAATGAAGACTTTTTGTCTTCAAGGCTGCCCCACTGAGCTACGGAGTGGGGGATGGGGTCAGTGTAAGTTAAAACACCACAATGCTCTCTTATAGAAATTCGGCTGTTTTTTTAAATTGATTATGCATTCTCCAGGATGTTATAAACTTTTGATTAGTTTCTAGGGTTTCAATAAAGCTGATTCACTGCTTTTGGAGTTCCCCACACTGTGATTTTGCTCCACCTTGGAAAGGTCTTCTTAATAAGGATAATATATCTTGTTGCAGGATACAGGGGACAATGTTAAATTCACGTTATTCAGGAAGCATTTCTTGATTAACCCTGACTAGGGCTGTATTTTTATTCCTGGCATTTATTCAGTATCAGATTAACACTTACTGATCTGCCCCACTTAAATATTATGATTTTACATTTTGCCTTTTCAAAATGTAGAGTTGATACAAAGAGCTATAAAAAATAAATGTTCTTAACATGAAAAAAAGTTAGAGCTACATATCATTTATTTTGAATCCTCTTCTCATGCCTCCAATCCCATTAGCAACTAAAGTTCTCAGGACTGAATGAATGCTTTAAATGAATGACTTAAATGAAAAACAAAATTAATACAGGTGGCATAAGTATTTTAGTACTCTTTAACTATCAAGTATTATAACCAATTAGTTCAGCATTCTCCATTTAAAAAGTATTTCTAGGATAATTTCTATTCAAAAGCATAGATAAGCTTGTAATTTAGGAAGCAAAGTACAGATGTGAACACTGCAAAATTTCTCTCTAGTATGCAAAATAAGGGGACTGGTAATGACTCCAAGTGTTTTAGGAACAGACAAAAGATAACATAAAATCATTTGCCTGGGTTTCCTTCAAAACAAACTTACTTTCCATATATTTCAAACTTACTCATTGTTTAATTCTAAAGCTTGATAGGCTGCTTTGATTCGAGCTGGAGGATTTCTTTCCCTCCATGCCTTCTGCATAACTGTAGGAAAAATATTTCAAAAAGCAGATGAGATGGTAAACATAAATAATCTTACTCAAAACATATGAAGAATGAGCTATGAAAGTAAACAGAACTTTAAATAACATGTTCTTAAACATAAGAAACAAGAAATTGGGGTGTTAGTTCACATTAATCTTATGAGAAATTCGCATTAAATTTGGAAGCTTCACATACAATAAAAATATATTCTTTCTCTGATTTAAGTAACAACATATAAAGTGTTTAATCCATTTGATTGCATCATTATTATACATGAACATTTATATTTCTAAATGCATATTGAGTCTGAGTGACATCAAATTATAATCAATATGAAATATTCTACTTTTTAAATCACTTTGCAAAGAGTCTATGGAACTGTTAAAATATACAAAACACTTAAAAAAAGGCTTTGTCTAACCAATGACTCAATGCAGGAACAATGTTTGAATTTGCATTTTGTATAAAAAGGTGGAAAAAGTAATTAATTTAGAATATTGTCCATTTGTGGAAAATGTCAGTCTCTACCAAGATTCAACAAAGCCTAAATGAAGATCTTTCTAGAATAACAATATTAGTTTTGCTACCAATTACTGTACCAAAATGAAAATTTCATAGTAATAAATACCAAATAAGATTTCATGCTAAAAAAATAAGTTTCCTAAAAATTAAATAAACAAATAAACAAAGTAGATTCATGAAACTATCTGGCCTATTTCAAGTTTGATAAGAAAAATAGAGAATCTATGAATGTTGCTTTTGGAACAAAACCTACAACTGTCCAGAAAGAATAATGTGGAAAATGTTTGAGTTTTCCTTTGGAAACAAAATATTAGTCTTGGCTTAGAAAAGAAGACAATATATTCTACTTGTGTAACAAAAATACATTTCTCATATCAAATATGTCACCATCTGGCTGACAGCTAATGTTTCCTGAACTTGACAAATTGATGCAAGTCAGCACCCATCTGATAATAACCAGGTAAAGAATAGCATTTTGTTGGGGGGCCAGGGTGGCTCAGTCAGTTGAGTGACCGACTTCGTCTCAGGTCATGATCTCATGGTCCGTGAGTTCAAGACCCATGTCGGACTCGGTGCTGTCAGTTCAGAGCTTGGAGCCTGGAGCCTGGAGCCTGGAGCCTGGAGCCTGGAGCCTGCATCGGATTCTGTGTCTCCCTCTCTCTCTGCCCCTCCCCCACTCATGCTCTGTCTCTGTCTCAGAAATAAACATTAAGAAAAAAAAAATTTAAAAAAAGAGAGAATAGCATTTTGTTGAAACATTAAAATATTACATAAAAATAAAAATAAAGACTAATATTAGACTTGCCAGTTTTAATGATGGGGCTTTCTTCTTTAAGTTACATGATATTTACAAGTCAAATTTTGATGCTGAATCTTTATTAACATTTTAAATGGTTATTTGATATTCTAGTATACTGGAACTATTTAAGCAATTCTTTTGATTATAATTATAGAAATGTTGTAATAACCATCTTTCAACATCTACTTTTGCATACCTGACCAAATATCTCCTTTCTAGAAGTGGAATGGTTGGTTAAATGGTTGGATATACACTCCGAAACTCTTCTCAATAAGATTGTATTAAATTACATTCTTTCAGGCAGTGGATGAGAGAGAGAGAGAGAGAGAGAGAGAGAGACAGTTTCCCTGCTTAGCAACACTGAGTAGTAACAATTTTGCTAATTTAATATGTGGAAACTATCTCATCTTCATTTGCATTTCTTTGCAGGGGGAGGGGCAGAGAGACAGGGGGCCAGCAGATCTTAAGTGGGCTCTGGTGCCGACAGCAGGAAGCACAACCCGGGGCTCAAACTCATGAACTGTGAGATCAGGACCTGAGCTGAAGTTGCTTACCCGAATGAGCCACCCAGGCGCCCCTGCATTTCTTTTATTTCTAGTAAGGTCATATGATCCACCTTTAAGCATTTGTTCTTATTCTTATTATGTTTTAAACTGCTCTACCCAGCCTTTCAAGATTAATCCTCACAACCAATGCAGTTCCAAGCTAAAAGGGAAAGGGGAAATAAAGCATAAGAAGAAAAATGTGTATTTCTTTCTTTAAAAAAGGCTTAGGAATAATTTAAAGGAAAATATTGATTTAGTATTCAACTGTTCTCTTTAAGAGATCTTGACATGCTCAAAAAAATAACACAAGCAATTAGCAATTCAATCAATTTAATCTATTTTTTTAAGTTAAATAACATTCCAGTATACTATCAAGCAGAAAAGAGAAGAGCCAATCTCAAGATCAGGAGTCATAAATGTAGATGCCTACAAAGACCAGGCAGAAAAAAATATGTAAACTAAAAGGTCTAACTGATTATTGCCAAGTGGACATGCAGGTCCAGTTTTGCCATGTTTTCCAACTTGTAACAAGTGTACACCTGGGTTTTAATATCAAATCTCCTGATTGTTAAGTGTTGAAAATACCATGAAAACAAATTATTCAAAAAACACTGCTAGCCAGGCTCAGTCAGTGCAGCATGCAACTCATGATCTCAGGATTGTGAGTTTAAGCCTATACTGGGTGTAGAGATCACTTAAAAATAAAATCTTTTCAAAAACCAAAACAGTGCTGGCTGGCCCTGAGAATATATTTGTTTTCTGCCTTAAGTAAACAAGTCAATAGGAAGAGAACAGAATCTACTAACTTAGTAACTGATGACAATAGTCAAGAGAAATTTGTCACATCACATATGTACATGTTTTTTTAATGTAAAACTACAGATATAAATCATTACCTTTATGTGAATGTCTGAAAAGATCAATATGGATCAATTCACAGATAAAAGTCTGTCCTTGAGCTCAGCATTTAGCTGGGAGTATGCATACCTCTAGAAGTACATGAAACTTTGCAAGGACCAAAATAGGATGCATGGTTTTAAGAGAATCAATTTATAAAGTCTCAACTTTATATGACTCTTTTCTAGAACTGATCTACTTGAAGAATGTTTCTGAGTGGTCTGTACATCATGCTGGTTTTCCTTTCCTACCCAACATCTGCTTCCCCACTCCCCAAAAGATGTATTTATTCTCTTCTCTTTTACAAAAGAAAGGCTTTTTTCACCCATCCTGAATTTTTCTAAGGTGCATTCTCTAGAGTATAAACATCTGCAAGTGCCAAAAAGGACAATTCAAAGCTTGGGTTTAGGGGCAGCCATTTTTTGTCAGGGGATTCCTTCTACTTAACAATGAAGTTAGGCATTAGAAATAAGTGTACCCCTGGGGCACCTGGGTGGCTCAGTCAGTTAAGCATCCCACTTCAGCTCAGGTCGTGATCTCACCATTCGTGAGCTTGAGCCCCGCATCAGGCTCTGTGCTGACAGTGCAGGGCCTGGAGCCTGCCTCAGATTCTGTGTCTCCCTCTCTCTCTGCCCCTCCCCTGCTCACACTCAGTCCCTCTCCCCCTCAAAAATAAATAAACATTAAAACAATTAAAAAAAAAAAAGAACTAAGTGTAGTCTGGCCCCTGGATGCTCTGAATTCAAGTATATTGTAGTGGGGAGAGAGTGAAAACAATTTTTATCAATTCCATTTATCAGCACTGCTCTCCCCTTACTATCAAAGAATGTGCTGCTCCTAAGGGGAGGTCTCCTCACAGCAAGCAAAGGGGGCACTAGTAAAGGATACTAAAGGCACTGGAATCTTATTTTGGCCAAGTGATAGGCTCTAGGCAAAGCTCCAAGACTTATCTATCTTTCTATCTTAGAATCTAAATTCAGAAGAGAGATGGCTGTCATAGGGATGCATGTTAGCATGTTTATTTGACTTGAAAAATGAAGTCAGACTTCTCTGTCAGAAAGTCAGTCTGGTTTGGTTGATAGAATTGATAATGAGAACTCACCCAGCCAATTAGGTTATATGGAGGACATTTTCCAAAGTTAAAAAAGCCAAATATGTAGCTCTAAGGATTTGACAAAAAATATAATTAAAGTACATGCTATCATTTAGAACTTAGGATCAAAGGAAATTTAAATTTTAAGAAACTTATGCAAATAATTTTTATGGTGGAAAAGCATGTGTGATAAATAAAAGATTCTCAAATATATAATAATTATAAGAAAATTATATTAGAGGTGTAAAATGGATGAGTTCAAGAAGAAAATGGACTTTACAAAATTTTCTACTGCTAAAGAGTATTAATTCATGTCTTTTTCAATGGATAATGGTGGGTATCAAGTCATTAGATTACTTGAGATATATCCAAATATAGGGTAATCTCGTTTTATTTTTAACTGTCTGTAACATGTCAAAAATTATATTCTTTACAATTATTTAATCTTATGATATCAAGTTAAAAATGTGTGAAAGGATACATAGTTTCTCAAAATTCCTTTAGGAGGTATGTGAGCAAAAATGTCCTAAGAGCACAGCTTTAGTGGATAGCCATGGTTGCTATTTGCAAAGCCCACCAATGTCTATAATTCTTCTTGTGAGAAGGAGGTGAAGCCTTCATTTCTCGAAGTCTTTAAAGTTAACATAAAATACTAGTTTCCATTTCTGTTATTCCCCCAATATGACACTTTTGCCATTAGTGTAAACACTAAGCATATAAACATAAAGCAATTTCTTTTTCTTCTATTTGCAATTAAACCACTTTATGTAACCATTCCAAAGATGCTTGGCTTTCCTGCTATTATCTACCCTTAGTATATTTAACCCAGCAGATATAGATCACAAAGAACTCACTTTAATGCTGGAAAACTGGCTATTTTTCAGACCCTTGTTGTTGTTGATTTTCATCTGCCTATCACTGTGGTGAATAGAAGCAGCAGTAGTATAGTGGTTAAGAGTCAGATATGCATTTGAAACCCAACTTTACCATTCATTAGTTAGGTTACTTAGAGCATGTTACTTGATTCCCTTTGCCTCCATTCCTTTATTTCTGAGGCTGATAAAAGTACCTAACTCATAAAATGATTGGGAAGATTAAGTGAGAACATTTATACAAATTGCTTAGAACAGTGCTTGGTGCAAAATAAGTGCTGTACGAGTGTTAGCTATTACTAGTGAAATTGCTTAAGACGTCTGTGACACCAAGGTCATTCATTCATATTTTCATCAAAGAATAAATATTAATATTTACAGTATGCCAGGCAATGTGCTAGATAATAAGGATTCAAAGATGATGAGAATATAGTCCCTGCTTTCCAAAGTTTCATACCCTATTAGGGAAGATAAACATTGAAGCAACATGACAAAATTAACAAGTAAATGTTTGTGGTTGAATAAATTCACTAGAATTGTTTCAGTGAGGCATGGACTATAGAACTACAGAGATTAAAGTGTTTAACTTTGGAGTTGCCAGAGAAGGGTTCTTCTAGAATGTGACTTTTAACTGGATCTTGAAGGATAAAAGCAGGAAGCATAAACGTAGGAGGATAGATAAGAAGGGAGAGAGCATTTGAAGTAAAAGAATAGTTGTGATAAAGGTCCCTGTCTTTAACCATGCATTTAAGAATCTCAATACTGTCTTCTATAGAGAAGACTGAGACACCTAAATATAGACATTTCTATGATCTTCCACTACTTTATATGCACCCCTAACTAATGACTAGAGTAAAATATACTCCATTCTAATCCACATGCCATGCCCCAGTGTTTGCACTTTGTCTTACTCTTCCTTTATGTATATAATTTCATGTGTTAATTTCCCATGAGCAGTTGCTGTATTTGATCTGAAATGTTTTTTAGGTAACAAAAGAAGCAATTTCATATTTTTATAAAATATTTTAAATTCTTTATAAGAAGGATAGGTAGTGTAACAAGTTAATGTACACTCATAATTCGTTTCAATTTAATCTGGGTCTCTTATCAATGATGCAAACAACCCAAGCCAAATAAATTTGTATACTCTAATAAGTAACTCTAAAGGGCTTTTAAAACAATTTTCATTACCACTGTTTACCCCATGAACAGATATGACACATACCTGTGTCTGAAGGACGTAAAAAGTCCGTGTCACAGGTGAAAAAGGTCTGATGGTCCTGAGCTGACAAATTCATGTCATAGTAGGTAAGTGGCTCTTTACCAGTCACCCAAGTGTATCTTTACCAAAATACAAGAAAATATGTAAATTGAACATGAGAGAGCCTCTATCTGCTACAACAAACACTATTTAAAATGCAAAAATATATTGCTACAAATTCTATTGCAGAATGTTTTAAAAGTTTATTATAATCAGAAAAATAAGAGAAAACTTATACAAACTACTTTGATTATGATAATAAAACATCAAAAACCAAGAGGGGGCAATCAAAAAGAATGAAATCTTGCCATCTGCAACTACGTGGATGGAACTAGAGGGTATTATGCTAAGTGAAATTAGTCAGAGAAAGACAAATATCATATGACTTCACTCATACGAGAACTTTAAGATACAGAACAGATGAACACAAGAGAAGGGAAGCAAAAATAATATAAAAACAGGGAAGGGGACAAAACATAAGAGACTCTTAAATACGAAGAACAAACAGAGGGTTACTGGAGGGGTTGTGGGAGAGGGGATGGGCTAAGTGGGTAAGGGCATTAAGGGGTCTACTCCTGAAATCATTGTTGCACTATATGCTAATTTGGATGTGGATTAAAAACAAAACAAACAAAAAAAAATGGAAAAGGCTAGACTATTAGTGCTTCTAAATTAGATTTGAAGGGATAAAACAACTTGACTTAAGATACATACCTTACTAAATATACTTAAATTTTCAGTGAATTAGAATTATTAAAAGTAAAACTACAAAGAAACTAGAAGAAAACATAGGTGGATTTTTACGAGATTATCAGAACAGCAAAGGACTTGAAAAGGATAAAATAAATAGAAACTTTTTCCAGATTTTACTAAATTAGAAACTTAAACTTTCCTATCCCCCTGAAACCCACAATAATTAATAGCAAGTTACCAAACTGGCTAATAAATATATTTTTAAGGGTCCAATCTCCTTAGTAATGAACAAATAGTGAATTAAATTTACAAATTTTTATTTTTCACCTGTTAAAATAAATCGGAAAATACACATTGTCAAGGATGAGATGGAACATGGACTCACACATATTCTGCTAGTATAAATATAAATTGGCATATACATTTCTCTTTCCAAAAATGAATTAGGTAATATCTATTAAGAGTCTTAAAAATATTCACATCTAGCTAGGAAATGGGCATATGGAATTCTATCATACCATTCTTTACTTTTTTGTTTTTGAAAATCTCCATAATTAAAAAAAGAAAATACTAAAGAAGAGACAGGAAGACAACCTGTTCACACCCTTTGATTCAGGAACCCCAGTACTACAAATCAACTCTAAGGAAATAATCATAGGTGTTTAATTATCATAGGTTAAATATTTATATATACAGATATCCTTCTAATGTAAATGTTGATAGTGAAACATAATCTGTGACCCAGATAGGGAGCAGTAGGTAAGGTATGGTACCTCCATGTAACAAAATAGAATAAAATCATGTTTTTGAAGAAATTCCTGTATAAAAAGGTTCTGTGAGAAATTCATATGCTAGAAAAAAAGGATGTAAAATTATATACACATTGTGATGTTCAAGTTTTGTTTCTATACATGCATATAGAAGAGAGACTGAATGGAAATACTAATTGCATTTATCATTTAGTGATAGGAAAAGGTGATTTTTACTTTCTTTTTTATGCATCTCTTTATTTTCCAATTTTCTACAGTGAATATGCATACATTTTAAAATGTAAAAAAAAAACAGTTTAAAAGTACATTATAAGTGTTATTTATGTGTAGATGATCAAAGGTTTTAAGTAATTTAATAGTATAAATTACATTGCTATTTAAAGTTTTTAGCTATTTTTTGAGAAATTATCATAAAGGAAAAAGAAAAAGTAGATCCTTGTTCACTTAGCAAAGTTGTTTTTGTTTGTTTGTTTGTTTTTCAGAGAGTGCACGTGCCCAAGCAAGGAAATGGCAAAGGGAGAGAGAAAAAGAATCTCAAGCAGGCTCTGCAACCAGCACAACGTCCAATGCAGGGCTCGATCTCACCACCATGAGATCATGACCTGAGCTGAAATCAAGAGTCAGACACTTTAACTGACTGAGTCACCCAGGCACCCCAGCAAAGTTTTGCTACTTATTGTAAAATCATAAAAAAATATTTATTAATGATCTACATTATTCCCAAAATGATTTAAAGCAGTTAAAATATAATGTACAATATTAATAGCCCTAATTAGAAGCACATAAAAAAGACTCAGTAAAAGCAAAAATTGGGCCATACAGTGGATTCTGGAATGAAGCTAATTGAAATACATACCAGACTTTTGTACCTTTGCTAACGGTTGGCTACAATAGGACTTTAAGCTTTCTAAATTCACACAATGATCATCAATACAGTTTAGACTTTAAGAGAAACTAATCATTCAAAAAGAAGCACAATGGGGCACCTGGGTGGCTCAGTCAGTTAAGCATCCAACTCTTGATTTTGGCTCAGGTCATGATCTCACAGTTTGTAGGATCAAGCCCCACATTGGGCTCTACACTGATGGTGCAGAGCCTGTTTGGGATTCTCTATCTGCCCCTCCTCTGCTCATGCTCTCTTCCTCTCAAAATAAATAAATACACTTTAAAAAAAAAAAAAAAGCAGCAGCATGGAGTGCTTGGGTGGCTCAGTCAGTTGAGCACCTGACTCTTGATTTTGGCTCAGGTTATAGTCTCATGGTTCGTGGGTTCAAGCCCTGCATCATGCTCTGCGCTGATAGTGTGGAGCCTGCTTGGGATTCTGTCCCCCTCTCTCTCCTCCCTTCCCCTGCTTGTGCTCTCTCTCTCAAATAAATAAATAAACAAATAAACAAACACTAAAAAAAAAAAAAAAAAAAAGGGAAGCATAAGTGTTCCTGATACTAAGATAAGAAATTTCTTGGGGTGACTGCTGGCTCAGTTGGATGAGCATGCGATTCTTGATCTCAGGGTCACGAGTTCGAGCCCCATGTTAGGTGTAAAAATTACTTAAATTAATAAAAAAAATCTTTAGGGGCACCTGGGTGGCTCAGTCGGTTAAGTGTCTAACTCTTGATTTCGGCTCAGGTCATGATCTCATGGTTGGTGAGATCCAGCCTTGTGTTGGGCTCTGTGCTGACAGTGCAGAGCCTGCTTGGGAGTCTGAGTCTCTCTCTCTCTCTTTTCTCTCTCTCTCTCTCTCTCTCTCTCTCTGCCCTTCCCCTGCTCACATTCTCTCTCAAAATAAATAAATAAACTAAAAAAATGTAAATACAGTGAAGATGCTGCCAACTAAACCTTGGGCTCATCATTTTACCTTTTTATGTATCAATGTCTCCAACTAGAAGAGCTGTGATATATTTATAAAACAAATGTTTCCATAATACTTTTTAGTCTAAGACTAATGCCATAATTCTACTGAAAGCAAAATGTAATACCTCCTATATTCTGCTCCTCTGAAAAGATTTAGAGGGTTCCTCCATACTTTGCATTCTAAAAAACAAAGGTAAAGAAAAGGGAAGTTAGGTTAATCAAATGCAGTTAAATCTTACTTTCACCAATATTAATTGTATAGTCATTGTGTGCTATGCACAGTGCTAGCCAGTTAGCACAAAGATGAACACGGCCTGGATCACCCCTGCTGTCATGCAGCATACATGACATAGTTCATAGTTCATAGTTCATACATGACATTAGTTCATAATTCAATTATGGCATTTACCATATTACAATGTGATTATCCATTTGGTTTTCAGTTTTTTTTCATTTTAAAATATGAACTCTGGGGCGCCTGGTTGGCTCAGTCGGTTAAGAGTCCGACTTCGGCTCAGGTCATGATCTCACAGTCCATGAGTTCGAGCCCCACGTCAGTCTCTGTGCTGACAGCTCAGAGCCTGGAGCCTGCTTCAGAGTCTGTGTCTCATTCTCTCTCTGCCCCTCCCCTGCTCATACTCTGTCTCTCTCTGTCTCAAAAATAAATAAAAACACTTAAAAAAAATAAAGAAAAAAAATAAAATAAAATATGAACTCTTACAACTTTATTCATTTTTGTATTCTTGGAGCCTAGCGCAACATTTGGAACTAACTTGTTTAAATGAATTGAATGTCACATCAGAGTCCAGTCATGTAAACTACCGTCTAAACTGTGTGATAAGTGCTATAGTAAAGATATGTTTTGTTCTAAGAGAAGAAAAAAAGAAAGTAATTAAATTTTTCTAATAAATTAAAAAAGGCTTTAGAAAGGAGGTGACATTTGAACTGACATTGAATTATGGTAAAAGATGAGTAGAAGGCTGCTGGATGAAGAACGTTCTAAGAAGAGGAAATATCATAAAACCACACAGAGTGCAAGGTAGGGAGTGTCTTCACTCTCCATATGTAAAGATATACTCAATCCTACAACAGGGAGTAAGACTATATAATATATTATTGTTCTAATTATTTACATACTAGACTTAGCTTCTTGAGGACAGATCTATGTCATATTCATCTCAATATATCTCATTCTTAGGAGTTCTGTAATTATTTTACGAAAGAGGAAAAAAGGGGTCAACACCCACCCACCCACTATATGAATTTTACTGATACCAAATTAAAGGAACAATAATCCAAAAAATATTATTTCTATCTGGCCCTCAAATTTTTACTTTAATAATTGTATATCATTAATGATATTTACTTTGTATTACTGGTTACATATAAAAGAACAGCCTACAATTAAAGTATGACAATGGGGTATCCATATGTGAATAACTGAGATTTTGATGTCTTTTTTTCTTTAATTTTTTTTTTTAACGTTTATTTATTTTTGACACAGAGAGAGACAGAACATGAATGGGGGAGGGTCAGAGAGAGAGGGAGACACAGAATTGAAACACACTCCATCCAGGCTCTGAGCTGTCAGCACAGAGCCCGATGCAGGGCTCGAACTCACGGACCATGAGATCATGACCTGAGCCAAAGTCAGACGCTTAACCGACAGAGCCACCCAGGCGCCCCTGATGTCTTTATAAATATATCAAGAAGAAAAAGTATTTTTCTAACTCTGCTATGTTGGCAGAGATGGCTAATTGTTCTTTCCTTTATGTCATAAAATCTCCTAATTATTAGTTGAGCATATGTACACTGAGAAAACGTTTAACAATTTCTCACTTGCCTTATATAGCTACTTGTGGCCAGCCATTTGGCAAAGGTCTGACCAATAGGAAGTAAGTTGAAATAGTATGTAACACTCTGAAGAGTATCCTTGGCTGCTGTGGGGTTGAATAGGGGGAAAAGGTGGCCTACTGGCCTAGTCTCCTTTCTGCTGATTGGAATGTGGATATGATGGTAGAAACCAGAGCAACAGTCTTGGACCACAAGGAAAAACTTCATTTGGAGATGGCAGGCTAACAAGATGGGAGACTGAGTATCTGATCATTGTTCTCCATATCAGACACAGATGACCTATATTTTCATGAAAGATAAATTTCTCTCTGTTGTGAGTTTTCTGTCTCCCATAGACAAACACAATCTTAACCATACGGTTCTGAAAACATATTAAATAGTTACCTGACAAATTCTGTCTGCTGGTTTCACTTTCTCTGTTGCTAGAAGGAGAACCTGGCTCTGAAATGCTGCTCTCCGTTCCTCCCATCAGAGGTCGCAAATGGCTCACAGATACTTGCTCAATAAAAGACGTGCCATGCTTATGGAAGTACCACCATTCAAACATCTATAACAAACAAAAAAATCCTTAAAGTAGAACTGATCACCAGAAATATGAGCTCAAATTAAAATATCTTTCAAGATGTTCCCATTTAATTCAGCACACTAAATGCACTCTCCCTCCAAAAAATAAGCCAAACACAAGATTCTCCAATAATATATGTCAGGTAAAAGTACAACTTCGCCATGAAATTTAGACAAGCTTAGGCAAAACTATAAGAAATATATCTATAAATGAAACATTAAAAAATAAGAAACAAGGGTGCTGGCTCAGTTGGCAGAGCATATGACTCTTGGTCTCCAGGTCATGAGTTTAAGACCATGTTAGCTATAGACATTACTTAAAACACACACACACACACACACACACACACACACACACACACACAAGCAAGAAGCATTTAATCTGTAAGTAATCTAATTCTGATATGTCACATTGTCATTTTATTCTATCTGTAGCATAATGAAAAGAAAAACAATTTTGAAACAATTAGCATGGTGGATTAAGCATTGGACTAAGGTTAGAGAGACCACATTGGACTCCCAGTCAACCTGTGTGCTTTGGGCAAGTCACTTAACCTCTAGCCCCTCAGAACCTCAATATCCTATCTATTAAATATGGTTAACAAGAATTTTAAGTGCCTTTTGAACAATGAAGTACTACTCAGTATTTGGCAGTATAATTAATGTAGGTTGAGGTTGATTCTCCTGTTGAACCATTTGAAAATCAGGATATTCACTTCTTTCTGTTTTCATGGTTTATCACTGTTATAAAAAGAGTAATCAAGGGGTGCCTGGGTGGGTCAGTCAGTTAAGCGTCTGACTCTTGGTCTCGGCTCAGGTCATAATCTCACGGTTTGTGAGTTCGAGCCCGCATTGGGCTCCGTTGCTGACAGCGTGGAGCCTGCTTGGGATTCTCTGTCTCCCTCTCTCTCTGCTCCTCCTCCACTGTGCTGTCTCTGTCTCTCTCAAAATAAATAAATAAACTTAAAAAAAAAAAAGAGTAATCAAAAGAAGCTCTCTGTGGGGAGGGGTGCCTGGCTGACTCAGTCAGTAGAGCATGTGGTTCCTCATCTCAGGGTTGTGAGTTCAAGCCCCACGTTGGGCTAGAGATTACTTAAAAAAAAAAAAAAAAAGCTCTCTGTGCTGAATTAACAGAATGTTTCATATTTGGACACTCTAGCGTTCTCAACTACCTTTGCCTGGTTCTTCTGGGTTTCAGCTTAAATGACAGGTCCTCAAGGAACTTTCCTTGATTCCACAGAACAGAAAGCAGTATTATATGCACTCTTACTGGGTTTTGTGTTTTACTTTAAGAGTAATCTTTACACTTGTAAGAATTTGTTAAACAACCGGCTTCATTGCTATTCTTCAAGTTCCCAAGCACATGACCTCCTACCTCCTCAGGTGGAAGTAACACAAACAGCATAGCTAGCTTCCTCATTTCAGTGGGTAAGAGAAATTATAAACCTAATAATCTTTGCTGATAAAAACTCATCAATATTATAAGGGTAATGACAAAGTTTAACCTTGAAAATGTTACTTGAATTTCCTATTTTTTTAAAAGTATATTGTTATAACCACTCTATTTTACTATTAGTTACTGTTGTTAATCTCTTACTGCACCTAATTCATTTATTTAAAATTTTTTATTTGAGCATAGTTGATATACAATGTTTTATTAGTTTCAGGTATACAACTTAGTGATTTGACTTCTCTATACTATGCTATGCTCACAAGTGTACATCTGTCACCATACAATGCTATTATGATATGAATTTCTTAATTTTTGTAAATTTAAAACTCTTCAAAATAACAAATTTTAAGAACTACTATATATATAATATATATGTTAATTTATGTGTTTCATGCTTATATAATATATATATAAGTTTCCCCCCTCTTATACATGAGGAAATTAAGACTTAGAGAATTTATGTGCCTTGTCCAAAGTTATTAGCTAGTAAGTGGCAGAGCCGAGACTTAAAATTACATCTTCTAGTTCCAAGACTAATGCTTTTCCCACTCATCAGTTATTTAAAGACCGTTCATTTCCTTTATTTAGACTTTTATATGCTACTGACTAAATATGTTAAAACATGCTTAACAACGAGTCAGCTTTATAATCAGTAAATTTTAACTAATTTACCTATATTAACACATAGTTTTCATCCTTAAATTCCTCAGTAATTTTTTTAAGTCAAGATACAAAAGTCCCTTTCTTGGCCAGCATTTCACTTAAACAAAATGGCCAAGTATCAGTTCCTATTAAAACAAAACAGAAAACACTCCAATACACATGCCATTATTTCTACTATAATAGAAGAGCACCATCTAGAGATGAGAAAAAAGCATAGAAAAATTCATTGGTTATGCATGCCATACTTCCTAAGATTTTAATCTGTAGCAGTGTTTTTCCAAAGTTTATTCTAGGAAACTCTAGTTCCCAGGGATGTTTAATAGAGATTATACACACAGATTTTAATTTCTTAATTGAAAATGATAGCTCAGTCAAATAAAACAAGGGAAAGCTGAATTAAAATTAAATATGTTTCTTTATCATGACACTTTTCTGAATAATAATGGTCAAAATTCATTAAGTGCTTACTGTGAGCTAGATACCATGTTATTGCAAGCTTTTACACACTTTATCTTATTTAGTCTTCATGATCCTATGAAGTTGATATTATCATTCCCAGTTATTAGATGAGGAAATTAAAGCTTAGAAAAGTTAATTAACTTGCTCAAAGTCACACAACTAAAGAGATCGTTATGAAAACTAATATAATATTGTATGTCAGCTGTTTACTCCAATTAAAATCTCCTGGGGCTCCTGGGTAGCTAGGTTGGTTAAGTGTCCAACTCTTGATCTGAGCTCAGGTCACGATCTCAGGGTTTGTGAGATTGAGCCTGCCATCCAGCTCCATGCTGAGTGTGGAACCTACTTAGGATTCATTCTCTCTCTCTCTCTCTCTCTCTCTCTCTCTCTCTCTCTCTCTCTGCCCCTCCTCCCCTCAAAAAAAAAAATCTCCTCTCAGTTAAAAAATAAAAAAAGTGATGGTTAGCTTGGCTCCAATACTCTGCCCTTAAACACTCCAGAGAAGATAATTGACAACCTATAGGCTGAATTCAAGACACACATTTTTAGTCTGTCCAACATTGCCAAGATTAAAGTATTGGGAGATACACTTGTTGCATCCAGATGTTTTTGAAATCATATGAAAAATTGGAAGATCTCTTAATGGTGGTCTGCAAACCTATATGGCAGCAACTAGCTTTATCCCCTTTAGAAGGGGCATGCATTGTCCAAATTACCCAGTCCTAAAATAAATAAGGAATTTAATTTTTACACTCTGCCCATTTCATTCATTTTTGTTACTAAACTGAGCCCTGCAAGGATTTAGTTGGCAACCCACCTCTAACCAATGCCCCTTACAGTATACAATACTGTTTCATATGCAAATGAATACTATGAATACTGCCAATCTCTAAAAGTGGAGAGGAAGATGCAGTGTTTTATCAAATGCTGAACACATGTTGAGAATCCTGATTCTATAAGTATTTACAATTATTGTAACCATATAAAGAGATTTGATCTTTAGATAAATACCAAAACATGAAGGAAATGGAAACTACTTACAAATATTAGTCCTGATATCAAAGAAGATGTTCCTGTAAGTGCCACATAGAATTTGGGCGTCAATGAATTTAAAAATACTGTCACTGCCAAAAGGAAAACAAAATACCAAAGTTTAAAAAAATGTAAATTCAAAGTATTCAAGTTACAAATAGGCAGGTGTCTTTATGAGTGGAGGAATATAAATAGTATTGATATCTAGTATCAGATTCATTTGAGAAAGTTGTAGTTTTTAAAAAGCTACTTTAAATTCCCATTCTATCGTAACTTAAAAATTCTATTGGGTGCTTAGGTGGCTCAGTTCATTAAGCATCACTATTGATTTCGGTTCAGATCCCGATCCCACAGTTCAGTTTGTGAGATAAAGCCCAGAGTCTGCAGTACAGAACCTGCTTGGGATTCTTTCTCTCTCTCTCTCTCCCTGCCCTTCCCCTACTTGTGTGCGCGCACACACTCGCGCGCGCGCACACACACACACACACACTCTCTCTTTCAAAATAAATAAACATTAAAAAAATGCCTTAGAACATGTCAGGGTAGCGTAAAAAAATTTTTTTTTACATTTATTTATTTTTGAGAGGCAGAGACAGAAAGAAAGCACACACAAGTGGGGATGGGGCAGAGAGAGAGGGAGACACAGAACCCGAAGCAGGCTCCAGGCTCTGAGCTGTCAGTACAGAGCTCAACATGGGGCTTGAACCCACAAACCCTGAGATCATGACCTGAGCTGAAGTCAGACGCTTAACCGACTGAGCCACCCAGGCACCTCTGTAAGGGTAGCATTTTAAACTGATGATTTGTTAAATAAGCAAATCAAAATGAGATAATTTAGTTTACTTTTGAGAATAAAATTAAGAACTTATAAATCATAACTTCGACAAGAAGTTTTACAAATCTTTAAGGATTAACTAAACACTCTGTTACAAATGAGGTTTAAAACCACTCCCTAATTATTTTGGTGAGATACAAACCAGTGTTTCAAATTAGAGGGAAGGAAACAGCATGTAGACGTGTTTGGTATGTCAGCTAGAGAGGCAAAATAAACCAAAAAGAATAACAGCAAACTGAGAGCTCCTTGCACCTGACTCACTGAAAGCCTGGACCAGACTCTTCACTTCAAATAACTGTCTCATAAATAAATAAAAAATAAATGGGTTTCAGAAATAAATAAAAATCTATCATAGTTAACTACTCTCACCTACGTGGTGTATCTCGTTAATATGTAGAAAAATAATTTTTCTATGTTGACAAAGTCAAATTCAATTAGCTCTTTCAAACAGTCTAGGAAGGCCATTTTTTTTTTTGTTTTAGTGTGTTAGTTATATCTGACTGAACTTACATAAAACCTAAGTTCGGAAAAGTCCAAAATATTTCAGAACATTATCTCACAGTATTTCATGTCATCTGGTGAAATAGAAAAGGGGACATTTGCTTTGCTACAGAAAATAAACCACAAGTGCTGCTAGCCACAGTCATCACACAACAGAAATACTTTCATCTTACTCATAGTTTGAGTGAAAATATTGTAATGACATGGTAAGAGGGCCTGGCTCCCATCCACTTTGTCCTGGCTACAGGTAAAGGACAGTATTTGCAGCATCCACGGGGATCATCACTTCTTCCATGTCTGTATCTTCAGCTCAGACTACATAGCAAGCTCTCTACAAATGTTTAAAGCAAGAACTAAGAACCCACTACTGTTTGTGGCTCCCTTTCCCTTTACTTCCTGGACTATTCTATTACTCAAGCCTAAAGCAAAGAACAGACAAAAATACCACGAAAAGTATTTCTTGACAGAACTATCTTAAAACATGATAATGGTCGGCTAAGATCATGGCATTTTCCCCCTTTTAGGCCTTTGAATAGAGAGCGCTCATCTTTGTTGTCTAGGTGTGGGAACGCTCAGCTAATCGGCGAGACTCAAAGGAATGGTTTTCAAGGGATCCTACCAATGGTGGGGTGTATATAAATTCTGCAGCCAATCTGGAGACGCTCTCATCTGTTTCACTACCTGAAGCTTACAGCTTGTCAGGTGGCTTTTCATCGGTAAACGAAGACAGAAGAGAAAGGGCGGGTCTTAAGAGCTCAAGGGAGGAGCCCGTATCTGCAGCTCAGGTTTGACAATCAGCTGGGGAGTTGCGGCCCAAGAGAAAAAGAACCCACTAGGTCGCGCACCACCGTCTCAATCTCCGAAGCCCTCCAGTGACTGCAGAGAATCTCTGCCCTTCGCCCCTTGTCCCCGGCCCCTCTCCTGGTTCCCCCGCCCATCCCCAGGGAGGTCTGGGCCTCTCACCCGCTGCCAAATTCTCACACAGCCTCAGCGGGACCCTCAGAACGTAAAGCAGTCCCAGCCCCGCCACGAACCACAGCGAGGCCCCAGTCCCAGCCAGCCCAGCCCGTAGCCGCTCCCTCCAGCCCAGGGACAGGCTTTGGCCGGGAGCAGGTGCGGGAGGAGATGCCGCAGCAGTCGCTGCTTCACCTAAGCCGTCACCGTCCGCCATCTTGCTGCACCCGCAGGCTCTGGGAGCTGGGAGGGGAGAAGGGCAGGAAACCGGGAGGCGGGAATCCTGGGATAGTGGCGGACCTGAAGTTGGCCTCTGTGAAGGCTGTCTCAGGGAACGCGGACCAAGAAAATTTGGAAGGTGGAGGAGCATCCCAGGGCTGCCTCTTCCTTCGAAAGGCGGGAAGGGGTGGTTAGCGGCACGTTTTCTGGAGGAACTGGACTGAAATGTGATCTCGGAGTGAAATGTTTTTGCTTCCATACGAGTGAGGGTCACCTTTCACCCTATTCTTGGGTTTGGAAAAGCCACCGACCGTTCCAGGGCCCGAGCAGCACTTAGCCCTTTGGACTCGGCTGCCACGGAGATCACTGGTACTGGGAAAACCTACAGTAACAATTGCTATTTGGTCGGATGGAGCTTGGGCGTCAGGAATAGTCGAATCACGCTCCCATCGTCTCATAGATGAATGGGGAAATGAATGTAACTCCGTGAGAAAGTTATTAGACTTAAAATCATTTAAAGCAAAGCCTTGAGGCAGCCGGAGACTTCTGGAGTACCCGCGCTCGGAGCCACCACCCCCGCCCGTAACTGACATGGCGCCCTCTCGGTCGGCGTTTCCGGGCGGGTCCTTCCGACGGCCCCCGCGGTGATTCCATCATTCGGCTTCCTTCCCGGCTTGCCTCGCGCCCGGGCCGGGCTGGGCCAGAGCAGCCCAAGATGGCCGACTTCGAGGATCGGGTGTCGGATGAGGAGAAGGTAAGGGGTCCGCCTCTCTCTCTTGCCTCCTTCCGCGACAGGGAACAGGGGCCCGACCTGGCTGTGGTGGGAACCCCGGCAGTGTCCTCAGGAAAAAGAAGCTTCTTGGCCCGTGCTGGCATACGCTCTGCAGTTGGGACGCTTCGCTCTTGAGGGGCTTTCCTCTGCCTCACGGTGGCCCCAGTTCCCCATTCCTTAACTCTCTTTTTCTCCTGCGGGGCCTGAGGCACAGCCCAGTGACCTTCCTGCAAGAGACGAGATTTTGCCTTATTGAATCATGACTGTGGACTCTTTTCTGTAATTAAGAGAGGGGGCGATGGTGATGTCTGGACGTGTCAGGAAGCAGTTATTTTACCGCCTTTAGCTGTCGGGGCTCTCCCCATCCCCCCATTTTTAGATATGATTGAGGCTAGTTTAGGGCGAGTCACTTCCTGGTCAGAGTGGCCTCTTAACTTCCCTTTTGCTCCTCCTTCCTCAGGAAGTGATTTTGCTGTCACGACTCTTCGACAGGGAGAGGTCCCCATGTGTTGTCCGTCCCTCCACTCTTTTCTCGCTTACGATCTTCTGAACTAATTCTCAGTTAATAATTGTGTAAGCCTCAGGACATTTGCTTCAGAATTTGAACACCACTCTTCTCTGTAGACAGTCCCTTGATTGATCGTGTGCATGTATGTAAGCCCGCGATGACTCCATCCCTTGCGCCTTACATCCTATTAACGGTAATTTTTGAAAAACAGTTTTCTGTTTCTTAACAAATCGAGAATAGCCAGAGGATTTTTTTTTTTTTAACTCTGTAAAGGTTTAATATAGCACATAAACTTCATGTTAACACATTCAAGTTTGGACAAAGCATCGTGCCTTCTTCGATGCTCCACTGTGTGGTCTTTGATTATAGTTAAATTTATCAGCGTGTTAAGTGCTTATTTACTTCTTAAAAAGTATTTGAAACATAAGAGCATATTCTGCGTTAGGTAGAATAACTTTTTGTTGACAACTGCACACATTTCTTAACACTTTTCAGGCTTTTCAGTAAATACTTGATTTTAGGGTCTGTAGAAATTAGAATGATTTCACTAGGTGACTTGTTATAGGACAAGAATTATGTCTTTTGTTTCCCACATTGGCTGTTACAAAATGTGCACTCTTGCATGCTCTGTAAATATATCTGGGCTCTTTATTTTTTTAATAAGAGAGATGGGGATGACAGAGGGGTGACTGTTTATGATCCAGGAGTACTCTGTACAGAATAATTTGATATGTCATACCTACGTATAGCATGTCATTTTGAAATACTGGAGAATGTGGTAAACGTTCACAAGCCATTGAACAATACTTTAGCATTAAATTTTCTCGTTCTTGAAAATTCTCGTGTAAAACTTAGAGAAGAAAAGAGCATCTTACATATGAATTAACGCTGAAGAGAAGTCTATGATAAAATGTCTTGGCTAAGGTAAATAGTTACGATTCGGATGAAATTATAGTAAAAATCGGGAATAACGAAACATTGTTAGCCCAACTGATGGCCCACTTATTTTAAGGAAAAATATTGTTACAGCAAAATTTCACTAAAAATTTAAATAACAATAAACTTCAAGGTTTATGGTGTCCAAACAATACTACATTTACCAGTATTGTGGGTTTTTGTCTTTGAGGCTAAGTTAGAATGCCCTTTTAATTAAACTTGGGAAAATATACCTGTATTTTAAAGTGCAAATCGAGATGCCTTTGGATGTTGACAATGTTTAATAACATCAATAGTCTTAATTTTGTAACAGCAAATTTGTGAAGTGTCATCTTATCTCCCAGCATACTTCTTTTGTTGCTTAATATTAATTAATAATGAGACAGCAAGCAAATCAAAATTAGTACTGTAAATCTGCCCAAAAATGCTGATAAATTTCATATTTCATGAACAGTTTTTAGATTAGCCACGTCTCTTTATTATTGTGAACAACTAAGAATAGCTGATACTTAGAAGTCTCATATAATCCATACGATTTGAAATTACTGAAATTTTGTTAGGTTCTTATTCCCAGACAGAACTTGATCTTTATTTCTCTGTTGTGAATCTCTAAGTAAAAAGAAAGGGCCTTGATATCTAAGATTACCTCAGTTTTCCTTTAGCTTCGTACCTACACCGAGCCCTTTTCCTCCAGGCTTCTAATTCCTTTTAACTGAATTCAGGAATTGAAGTATTTTTTCAACAAGGCTTGTTGCTATGAATATCTTAGCATTCATAAACAGTAAGTAACCCTTAAGTGAGATCTTGTCCTATAAAATTTTCACAACCAAGGCACTATTACAAATTTTTAAAATCAAGATATTTTCAGCCATAATTTGTATAGATTCTTCCTTGAAGGAACTCTAAAGTTTCCATTTTTTCCTCTTTTTAACTAAGATCTCAACTGCGTTTTATTTGAGTTTTTTTTTCAGGCGTATATGTCATCACATGGAATATATTTTAATATCACTTTTTATCTTTGTTGCATTTCCTGAAAGCAGTGAACCCAGAGATGAATTTGGTGTTGATAGTCTCTGATTTCCTTGCAAGTATTTCTATAAAAGCTAGTAAGATCAGCCATTCTCATAAGTAACTGCTTAGGTTTTTATCACTTTACAAAGAGGAAGTTGGGTTTTTTAACTTCTACATTGTTACCTGAAATGGTCATGATGAGCTGCCTAAATAAAACAGGAAGCTGAAAGTGTAATAACTTGCAGAAATAAATGCTTTTAGTTTTGTCCTCAAGTTCAGTTTCTGAGAATGAGCTACACTCTTCTAGTCACTGACTCTTCAGTTCCAAACGCTTAACAGGACCAAAGTGACAAGATACCATAATTAGGAAATTTGAAATATGAGAAGAATTACTTGTTTGGGCTCATTGCACTGACTGTTTCCTTTATTTCATGATTCAGCATTTAAAAAAAATAATTGCAGAGAGAATTTTAAGGCTGAAAAAAGTGCAATTAGCATATTTTCCCCTTCAGCTTAACTATTAGAATATTTGTGAACAGCCTCAAAAATGCCATAAGAGAGAAATGAATGCTTAAAGCTTAGGCAACTATGTCATCTTTAAGGCACTTTTTGGAACAGGTTTATCAAAATTGTTGAGGAAAGATGTGAAAAAATGGTGATTTGAGGGCTCAGAACTTATGAAAAATACACCTTTTTAAAAAATTAATTAGTTAATTAATTTTGAGGAGGTGGGGTGGAGAGAGAGGAGCCCAGTGCAGGGCTGGAACTCATGAACCGTGAGATCCTGACCTGAGCCGAAATCAGGAGTCCAGCACTCAACCAACTGAGCTACCTAGCTGCTGCATGAAAAATATACTTCTAAACTGTATTTTTTTGATTATCTATTACATCCTTAATTTACTAGATGAGTTATTATCCTTACAGGATAAACTCTAGAGCTTATTTGCTATAGGTATTTTCTAAAAGTCATTAATTAGTATTAATACTACTGTTCTTTTATGTTCTCTTTTTTTCAGTTAGCTTTGCTGAGTAGTATTTATAGAATCTGTCACAAAATCCTTGGACAGGAGCATAAAGCCTAAACAGGTGCAAACTCAGATGCCCAATCTTTGGTGTAGGTTTATAATTTCTTCCAGAGTATCTAGCTCTTTTATTAGGACCAGCCTTAATACTAAGCGAAGTAGCGTAATTTGTCAAAAAATCAGGCCCCAGGTTTGTCTGATTCAGAAGCCGTGCTTTTTTCACTTTACTATTTTTCCCATTTAACCATGAGTGAAAAAAACAAAATAGAGGTATCCATTTAATGAATTATAACTGAAATATTGTGATGTAATGGGAAAGAATGATTCTGAATGTTAGGAGATTTGGCCTCTCTTTGCTGAGCTTATAGCCACCAGTGTGATTCTAGAAACATCACTTATCTCTGTGGGCCTCAGTTTTCTTGTAAAATAGGTAAGGAGAAATGGATCAAGGTAACCCAACAAAGTTTAATGAACTTCTACAAACTGTAATAAAAAAAAATCTTTGTTTTAAAAATTGAAACGTTAAAATGTTTCAGGACTTTCTGTCATTGTCTGCTTTTGCACATTTGCCCTGATAACAGAACTGTGAATTCTTTGGTAACTGAAAGCATATCTTCTTATGCTAGTACCTAGGATAGGACCAGGTACATAGTGTAGGGACAACGTTTTGATACAAAGGAGACCAATCACACCTTTCTTCATTCTCATATTTCCCCAGCTCGTGCTCCCTCATCCCACCTCCCAATTATTTCTGGTAATCTCTAGGTATTTCTTAAGTTCAGGAACGTGTCCACACTCTGGGTTTTTCTTTGGGCATTCATTGTGTCTAAGTATCTGCTGCCATTACTGATGATCTGCCATGCCACTGCTGGGAACATTAGATCCCTCTGGAGCCGTTTTAGTAGTAAATCCCATAAAGCTACAAAGCATTATGCATACCAAAATGACTATGAATATATACATCTAGCCTTGCAGAACCCCTAATAGAAGTGTTTCCTTCATCTGCTTTAAGTTCTCTCCTTTAGAGCTCAGAAAAACACACGCTATAAGGTTAGGTATCATTTGTGCTTTTCTCCTCAGGTGCATGAGTTTTTCTCATTTTCTTGCATGTCAAAAAAAGAAAAAAACTTCTTATGTGGATCAGCTCCTGAAAATAAAAACCCTGGGTAGGAAAAATCAGTCATGATACTGAAGACAATTTAACTACTTGGGGATTTCTGAACTAGGTGATGATTTTAATATGCACTTAACTGTTATTTTCCCTTTTCCCTTTATCAGAACCTCCTGCAGATCCTTTGCATTTCAGTTCATCTCATCATTGTTCCCTTGTAGTCACACAGGCTCAGAACATTAGCATCATTTTTTTCCTTCTTAGCCTCTTCTCTCGTGTTCAATTAGTATTCCAGTTCTGTAAATTCTTCCTGTCATTAGATTCTGTTCCTCCAATTCCATTAGTATTTTTGAGAAAAATTATTTTTTGGTGTATAGGAACTATAATCAGATTACATGCTTAAAATTAAAATGTAGGACAAAGCATGAGTAAAAAGCCCCACCACCCCTGTTTTCCAGCCACCTAGTTCCTGAGAGGCAGCCAGTATTCTTTTGTATATTTTCTATTCTATGCGTATACAAATATACTTCTTACTTAACATTACATCCAGTCAGTCCACATTCCTTCTGTTAATCTTCATTTACGACCTTTTCTGATGCTTGAATTATTTCTAACAACATTCTTAATTGTTCTCTTTGCCTCTTACTCTCTACATTTTTCATTGATTTACCACAGTTCTTCACACTATTAAGTTTTGAAGTATGTGTAAAATTTGTTATTGCTATAACTGCACTTACATATTGTTAAGCAGTGTCTATGAGATGGAATATTCATTTGAATGGATCATATGATGTAGTGTAGGTCAATTATAACATAAGCAAGAAGACTGCATAATGCCAGACTTCACCAAAGAAAGGTGGTAGGTTCATTGGAACATATGAGAACTTTGTCTTGTGAATTCTTTGTTTTGCATCTAAGTAACATTTAAGTGCTTATTATGTGTTAAGTATTTCACGTATTAATGTGTATTTGTCTCAAAACATTCCAACAGGATAGATATTTGTATTATCCACATTTTACAGTTGACTAAACTGAGGCACATTTGACATTAAACAAAACTATGCACCAGTGTCCACAATTAGTCGAGCAGATTCGGTGTTGATAATCTGCTTCCACACCTGTGGTCTTACCCACTTTAATCCCTTTGAATAGACAGTAGGTAGTAAATTAAGGTAGCAAACAATTCTGAAATAATGACACAGCCCTAAACAGCAATCAAGTTTAATGGTATAGTGACATGGATAGTTCTACAGATACTAAAATACTGATGTTCTTTGGTTGTGACTACATTGTAATTACTGCTAAATTAGCTGGGTGCTCTTTTGAGTTTCTTCAAGTGTGCTACCAGTAGTATTTGAAATGTCTTATAAACTCAGAGTGTTAAGATACTTGATTTTAGAAGTTTAATGGTCATAATAGTCCTCATGACAAGGTGAAGAGCATCATCCTCTTAAGAATGTTATCATATAGGGGCGCCTGGGTGGCTCAGTCGGTTAAGTGTCCGACTTCGGCTCAGGTCATGATCTCGCGGTCTGTGGGTTCGAGCCCCGTGTCAGGCTCTGTGCTGACAGCTCAGAACCTGGAGCCTGTTTCAGATTCTGTGTCTCCCTCTTTCTCTGACTCTCCCCTGTTCATGCGCTCTCTCTCTCTCTCTCTGTCTCAAAAATAAATAAATTGTTTAAAAAAAAAAAAAAGAATGTTATCATATAGCAGTACCTTGGAACATTATTGCCTACAGTAGAGTTGCTGGTGTGCTGCTTTCTTTTTCTTTCTTTTTTTTTTTTTAATGTTTATTTTTGAGAGGGAGAGAGAGAGAGAGAGAGAGAGAGAGACAGCGTGTGAGTGGGGGAAGGGCAGAGAGAGAGACACACACACACAGAATCCGAAGCAGACTCCAGGCTTTGAGCTGTCAGCACAGAGCCCAACACAGGGCTCAAACCCATGAGCCATGAGATCATGGCCAGAGCTGAAGTCAGATGCTTAACCAGCTGAGCCACCAAGGTGCCCCTGGTGTGCTGCTTTCAAAAGCAGATTTCTAGGTTCTATCCTAGACCAACTGAATCAGAATCTGGGAGGATCACTGCTCAGGATCTTTCTTTTTTCCCCTAAATGTTTATTTTTGAGAGAGAAGCACAGAGCATGAGTGGGGGAGGGGCAGAGAGCGAGGGAGACACAGAATCAGAAGCAGGCTCCAGGCTCCAAGCTGTCAGCACGCAGCCCAACATGGGGCTCGAACTCAGGAATGGTGAGATCAGACCTGAGCTGAAGTCAGATGCTTAACTGACTGAGCCACCCAGGCGCCCCAGGTATCTATTTTTAAATAAGTTTCCCAGTAATTCCACTGCAACTCCGGAACCACTATCCAAATCTTAGTCTTCTGCCTTTTAGCTCAGAAACTTGATTCATCAGGATATTAAAACTAAATCTCTCAGGAACAAACTTATATTAGCTAGGCCGATGAAACTAATGTATAAAAGTAGCAGAACAACTAATTTAACAAATATAGAAAGGGGGCGCCTGGGTGGCTCAGTTAAGTGTCCGACTTCTGCTCAAGTCATGATCTCACTGCTCATGAGTTTGAGCCCCACATCGGGCTCTGTGCTGATAGCTCAGAGCCTGGAGCCTGCTTCGAATTCTGTGTCTACCTCTCTGCTCCTTGCCCACTCATGCTCTGTCTTTCTCAAAAAATAAATAAACATTAAAAAAATAAATATAGAAAGGACTAGAAACTTTCTTTCAGGTAGGTCAGGGACATGGGAGATCAAATTATAGTTCTTTCACACTTGAAGTGTGGAGTTGGAACGAGGGAAGTTAACGATACAGGTTAATATTTTAACTATATAGGTGAACATTTTAATGGCATTTTCCTCCTTAATAGGGATATATAGCCAACACAAGACCATGTAGGATCTTTGGGCAGAGCACCCTCTAACTTTTAACAGCAGCAGACATTGTTTTTACATAGCTGGAAGGAAACCCTTAAGTATCAAAAATTTGCGTATTACAACTTCTCCTGCAGTCTTTCCCCTCTTAATGACATACTCATCCTTTAGTTGTTCAGGCCAAAAAGTTTAGTGTCATCTTTGACTCCTGTTTCTTTCACAATACATATAGTCTTGTAGCAAATCTTGTAGGCTCTGCCTTTGAACTATACCCAGAAAAAGACGGTTTCTCACCACCCCCTTATTCCAACCACTCTGGAAGAAGCCACTGTGATTTCTCCTAGGTTATTGCAGTAGTCTTCTCTCTGGTGTCCCTGCTGGTACTCTTGCCTCCTCCTCCTCCCTGCCCAGCAGGCTGTCTGCAGTGCAGCACCCAGAATACACTGGTTGGAGAATGTAAGTTGGAACATGTCACTTCTTTGCTCAGAATCCTCCATTGGCTTCCCATCTTCTTCAGAATAAAAGTTCTTACTGACAACAAGTCCCTCTGTCTTTACCGCTTACCTCTCTCACCTCATCTCCTTCCTATTCTCCCCTGGTCCTCTCTGTTCTAGCCACACATTCTCACCTAAATGGTCTTTGTGTTTGCTCTGTTGTCTGGAGTTCTCTTCCTTCTTCCCTTAATTCCTCCAGCTATTTCATCAAAAGTCATTTTCTCAGTGAAGTCTTCTCTGGTTACCCTATATATTGCCAAATCCTAACATTTCATTATCCCCTTAAGTTCCTTTATTTTTTAGCATTTATCACTGGCTATTTAATGTAGTTTATTTAATGTTATCTCTGTCTGTTATTTAATGTTGTCTCTCTACCCATTAGAATGTAAGCTCCACAAGAACCATACACTGGTGCATCACCATTGCCTAAAACAGTGCCTGACACGTAGTGCACTATCAGATATTTGTTGAATGAGTGAATAAATCTCACTTTAATAGCATCTGACTTGATTTCATAGCTAACTCTTAGAGGACAGACTGATTTCCAGGTTTTGTGAGGCCGTATTAAGGATTCCAGTACTTCCGTATTACTAACAGTTTAATTTTATTAATGGCGCTTCCCACTCAGAAAGCTTCAGCACTTCTCCATTACCTACAGATACAACCAGACTTGATATTAGCATAACTACTGCCATCTGACTCATCTTATTCTACCCTTCTCTTTTATTATCTCCAAATAAATCCTCTGTTTCTACCAAACTGGTCTGCCTGCAAAAGACTGTTTTCCCCCCACCTCTTTTCATTTTACTATTCCCTCATTTGTAACACCCACCTCCCTCTCTCCCCCCTCCCCAACCCCGCCTCCTAATCTAAAGCACTCTGTAGAGCTCAGTTTAGATCTCACCTGCCCCTTCCTTAAAGTGTCTTTCCCCAACCCAGCCCACATCTATCCCATCCTTCCTCTTAAGTAAGTTGTTTTGTTTTGAGTGAATGGACAAATTGGTAAACACAAAGATCTGAACTTTAAAGAAAACATATTACTCAAAATTCAGTAACATGTAGGCATTTGCTTAGGGAAAGAAAGTTAAGTATCTGCTATGTATTAAGTCCGTCTCCTGTTACCTCACTGGATCCTTAAAACAGTCTGATATGAGCAGGTATTATATCCACAAATGAAGAAACTAAGACCCAAGCAATGAAATATTAAAGCTGGCTTGTGAAACCAAGTCTGACTTCAAAAGTTTTTGAAGATAAAATTGGTAAAAAGACATACCTTTGAATTAGAATGCCATAACATGCCAGATATGCAGTGGATCTTGAAGGCTGAAGCTTCCTGTTTCCCAGTACTTTTGTTTCTATGTGGCATAGGTTCTCACCACCAAACTCTACCCTTTTGGACTTCAGTCATTGCTCTCAAGCATCTGAATCTCAAAGTGTATGGTGTGAATTTTTCCCGAGTTTCTTAAATTGGTCTTTTTGTTTCCAAAATGATGTCCATTGTATATCTGGCACTTGGAACCCTTTACCTGTCTGCCCAGTAACCTAGAATAAGGGATGAGAGTGTGTGTGTTTTAACACATTTAAGCTTCTAAACAACAAGTTGCTTATGTGATTTTTTTCACACATTTTTATCTTTTTTTCTGACTCATTAGAACATTATATCTCAGACTTTTCTACTTCCTCAGTTCTTGATCTAGACATTTTGATCCTATAATTAAAATGAATAGGGCCTTTTGGGGCACCTGGGTTACTCAGTCGGTTGAGCATCTGACTTGATTTCAAGCTCAGGTCATGATCCCAGGGTCATGGAATCGAGCCCTCGTCGGCCTCGCACTGAATGTGGAGACTGCTTGAGGTTCTCTCTCTCTTCCTCTGCTCCTCTCCCCAGCTTGCACTCCCTCTCTCTCTTTCAAATAAAAAAAAATGAAAACAAAAAACAAGTATTGTCTTTTACCTCCTTCCATATGAATATCAGTGCAATTTTGGATTTAAGGTAATTCAAATTTTTAAATCTTCACTGAGAATGAGTCAGTACTTAAAATTTTTTCCTGTTCAGTAGTTAATGTCTTAAGGCTTACCACTGACTTTGAACTTCTAAGTGGACACTAAGATGTATACTTGGAAATCTTTTTACCAGCATTCTGATGTTTTATATTAGAAGAGTCCAGAATAAGAACTAATGGATGATTTCCTTGTAACTTGGTGCATAGAGGGAATGGTTGGGAAAGATTAACTATAAAATAGATAAGAGCTGGTTTTTGGTTCTTGTCTGTTGTAAATTTTATGCTTAAGTTTGTCATATTTATATACCATTATACTAGGTGACATAAAATATAATGATGACCCTGTTAAAGAAAAAATTCTTCTGATACTTGTTAAAATGACTTGGGGTGTCTGAGTGGCTCAGTTGGTTGAGCGTCCAACTTTGGCTCAAGTCATGATCTCGCAGTTTGTGAGCCCCATGTGGGGCTCTATGCTGACAGCTCAGAGCCTGGAGCCTGCTTCGGATTCTGTGTTTCCCTCTCTTTCTGCTCCTCCCCTGCTCAAACTCTGTCTCCCTCTCTCTCAAAAATAAATAAACATTAAAAAAAATAATAAGACGATTTTATTCAATAGTTTTGTGTTAGGGGAGAGAGCTAGAGCTCAGCTCCAGATGAAGCAAAGACAACTGGGGATCTATAGCCAGCAAGCAGAATGAGGGGGTCAGTGGATGGAAAATTACTAAGAGGACACATAAGGGTAGAGGGATTCTTACTTAACTGATTTAACAGGATCCTTACTAAAGACAGATTGAGGACTTCTGCATCAAAGGTGGGGGATAAGGAACTTGATCAGATACCTAAAGTGGGGGTATTCTCACTAAAATGACAACAGGTTCTTGCTAGGATTAGGTTAGACAGGACATAGGATGGAGCCAAGATCAAGGCCTAGCTGAGAAGAGAGGGCTCAGAGGAGCCTGACTAAAGTTTGGTTAAGGAGAGACTTTGACATTAAATGTATGTTATATAATTACTTTAATAAGTTTTCGAGCAATTATTCCTTAGAGTTGATAAAATTTTTAAAATGTAATTGCTGGAAGCTCCTTTCTATTTGCATGGGATGCTGCCCAATTCATGAATCATTTAATAAAGCTAATTAGATCTTCCATGAGAATGAATGTGAGTGAATGAAATTGCTGTACTTAAAAAAGCAAACTTGCCTGCTTTTCCCACCTATTGTCTATATCTGACCAAATTTGTAATTGGTTACTAATACAGAAAACAGTTTCTTTTTTTTTTTTTTAATGTTTATTTATTTTTGAGACAGAGAGAGACAAAGCATGAACGGGGGAGGGTCAGAGAGAGAGGCAGACACAGAATCTGAAACAGGCTCCAGGCTCTGAGCTGTCAGCACAGAGCCTGACGCGGGGCTTGAACTCACGAACCGCGAGATCATGACCTGAGCAGAAGTCAGATGCTTAACTGACTGAGCCACCCAGGCGCCCCTAGAGAAAACAGTTTCTAAGAGCTACTTTAAAATAACTTTTAAAAGAGTAAACAAAGCAAAATATTCGGAAGTGCCATCTTTTGTTTTATATAATATTGATCCTAATTTAAAACATATCTTTATGCTTTTAAGCCTTAGCTATTACTGAAAATGATAGAATATAAACTGTATACAGCTAAGTTTTTAAGTATATTCTGAGTCTTTGTAGTGTCTCTAGGTCAAAAACTGGGAAACTGGGAAAACAATAGTTTATTTGGAATTTTAAAAAGCTACTGGGGTGCCTGGATGGATCAGTTGGTTAAGCGCCTCAGGTCATGATCTCACTGCTGTCAGCACTGCAGAGCCCTCTTCAGATCCTCTGTCCCCCTTTCTCTCTGCTCCTCCTCCATTCGTTCTCTCTCTCTCCCTCTCTCTCTCCCTCAAAAGTAAATAAACATTTAAAAAGTAAAAAAGCAGCTAACAATAAGTTTTAGTTAATGAAACCAATATTCCATTTGGTCCTAGACATCACTAAGAATATATTTTTCTTTTAGAATTGCAGCCCCAAATTAAATTCTCACTAGCCTCTGAGAACCCTCAGCCAGGACGGGTTTTGTTTATTTGATAAGGGCACTGCAACTGAAATTCCAGGGCTTTGATACTATTATATATGCATGTCAACAGCTTGGAACTTGTACCTATTAAATTATTGCCCCAGATAGTTTATTGTTAGTTCACTGAAAGCTTTAGAACCAGATGAAAAAATGAACCACACTGAGGCAAGATGCATTTTTAAAAAAATTCTTCCTTTTTAAAATAACATACTAGGGGGAGGGAAGAAAGAGTAGGCAGAGAACAGTAAATTGTTAGGGCGGTGAAAATACTCTCTATGATACTATTAATGGTGGATACATATTGTGCATATGTCCAAATCCATCAAATGTACAACACAAAGAGTGAACCGTAATGTAAACCATGAGCTTTGGATGATAATGATGTGTCAGTGTACGTTCATGAAATGAACAAGGAACCACTCTGGTGGGGGTGTTAATGGAGGAAGTATGCATGTTGGAGGGCACAGACCCTATGGGAAATTTCTGTACCTTCACAGTTTTGCTGTGAACTTAAAACTGCTCTTAAAAAAAAGTAAAGTCTTAAAAAAATAACAATATCTAAATGTCTTCAAACAGCAAACAACCTGTTAGGAAACAGTATTGAATTCCATGCAAATAGAACTTACTGTCTTAACAGGGTAAGAATAAGGTAAATCTCTTTAGGAAGAAAAATGTAGCTATTTATCCTTGAATACTTCTGTAATGACGCAGGATAAAAGTAAGGAAAATAAACATATACAAAAGTACAATTGGTTACTATGCTTTTTTTAAGTATAGCCTAGTTGAAAACATAGGTAAACTTTGGAAGATGTGTTTAAAAAGGGAAGTGAAGCAGTGATATTTTGGAGAACTTTTGGTCAGCACAAAAGTTGCCACTATTTATAGTTCACGATAAAGACTGTAATGATGGGGAATATAAGGTTACTAAGACCCAAAGAATTTCTAGAAAAGGGAAATTATTTTCTTAATAATATGAGGGGGTTGTTTAGTTTAATAATTTAAAGCAGCAGTTGTCTTGCTAGGACCAGCTAACAGTAGCTGACATTTATTGCACCTATTTTATTTTATTTATGTATTTATTTTTAAGATTTTATTTTCAAGTAATATTTACACCCAGCATGAGGCTCAAACCCACAACCCTGAGATCAAGAGTCACATGCTCTACCAATGGAGTCAGCCAGGCACCCCTATATTTTAAATATACTGTGAAATTTAATCTTCACAACAATTTAATCTTCACAACAATTCTAAGAAGTAGATACTGCCCCACTTTAGGCTGAGGATATGATTTAAAGACCTTAAGTGATTAAAATTCAAATCCAGATCTGTCCCAACTCCAGAGCCTATATCTTTCCATTTTGCCATAGTATCTCATAATCTGAAAAACTAAGAACACTTCCATATTGTCATTTTATGTAGAAGGGGTTTTGTAAACCTTTAACTAATTGCCAGCTATGTGCCATTTACTTTGCTAGACCCTGTATAATAAGGAAAAGGAAAGCAAGGCAGTTTGCCCAAAGAAAACTAGTTTTTAGGGACAAAATGGTATCTATAGAACTAATTATCAATAGCAGTTATATTTTAGGTGCTATAATAAATGGTCAAAGTATGGTAAAGTAAGGTTTAATGTGGTAAAGGATTCTTGCAATTACAAGTACTGGGAATACTTTTTGGAAAGAAACAGAAGAACCCAACCTTAAAAGACAGGCAGAGTTTAGACAGGTAAAGATAAGGAGAGAGGCAAAACTTTCAAGGACAGTGTAAGTCAAGCCCAGAAGCAAAGTCTTTAATACAGGCAGTAGTCTAATGAGGGAGGTAAAGATTTCGGTAGACACCAGGGAGACAAGCTGGCGGAGATTTGACTCCTGAAGTATACAAAGTTTGGGCAGTATAAACTGACCTGGGCCTTGCTGATAAGTAGAATGTGGCTATTATCTAGCCCAGAATTTCTTCCCTGCTTGTTTAGAGTTATCCACTGACATTCAAACAGAGCTGCAGTTGTTAAATACTCAACTTGAATCCTGTTGTATGTGATTGTCAAGAAAATCATTTAAAAAGGTAGTTATGAAGAGATGTAATGTTGAAATGTGTGACATCTGTTATTAAAAGATTATTTAATAAATAAAAACCTAAGTTTTATAAATTTTCCAAGTGTCTTTTAATACATTTTCTAAAGTTTCTTACTAAAATACAGTATATCAAAATTAACAAAATTAAGCAGCTTCTGGGGAACAATAAGGTATATTACTTTCTCAGTTTGATGTTTAAACTTTCAGTACAGGTATTACTAATAATGAAATTTTGAGTCTTTCAAGGATTAGGTTTTTTTTTTTTTATTTCCCTCTTGAAGAGGTGAGAAGATACGGAGAAGGGGAAGAAATTGAAATCTAGGAAAATTATCTTTAACTGATGCTTATAAGGTCCTAAATTCCACCTTTTTAGGTCAGAAACGTAATACAGTGGGTTCCATGAAATTAACATTATTGGAATATTTAAATCTATGAAGGATTGGAATTGTGTATAAGGCCTGAGGTATTCTCCCTTTAAAATATACATGGAGTTATACCCTTCAGATACTATCTGATGAATGTTATGTGCAGTGAAACTATTACTTTATGGAATAGGGATGTTTTTTAAAAGCCTTTTTTGTTGTTGTTTTTAAAGCAGCAATTAAGTTTTTGTTACACCAAAACCTCCATATCAGTGATTCTCAGTTACACTGGAGATGGCATGCCTCTCCTCTATGGGACATACTTGCTTTCAACTTTGTTTCCCCACCCCATTCTAAAGAATGACTAAATCACTGTTTTTAAAAACGTCATCCCTCATTTGTATTGCAGCAAAAATATTTTTGCTGTCGCTACTTAGCCATCTCTCTCCCCTTTTACTTCTGCCACCAATTCTTACCTCTACCAAATTTCATCTTGTTTTGACCCAGTTTTGAAGCTAGATGAGAAAATACTGACTTTTAACATTACTATTTATCATTGTATTTATTCCTTCCAACTTTGTTTCAACTGTAGCTTTCATAAGCAAGGTTTTGACTCAATTCCTGGATAAAAGAAAAAAAAATTCTAAAAGGACTAAGCTAAATCTATGTGACACCACACTAAAGATAATCCTCCTGAATTTAAATACCTGTTACTAATGCACAGTATAGTTGATTGAATAGTTCTAGGCCCACCTCTGTATAAGTTTGTGACCTTTGACAAAGCACTTTCTCTGAATCTATTCCTTTTTTAGTGGGGATACTAGTCTCGCCTACTTATTAAGCTGTTTCAAGATCAGAAGAGAAACAGGTTATGAAAAAGTTTTGTAGACAATAAAATAGTCGTCATTCATTTACATTGCTAGCATGTGCCAGGTCTCAGTTCTGGGTGTACAGCAGTGAACAAACGTTCTATTCCAGGGTTTGGCAAATCTGGTCTACCGCATGTTTGTATGTAGCCTACAAGCTAATGTTTTTTGAATGGCTGGGGGAAAAAATCAGAAGAAGATTATTTTGTGACATGTGAAAATTACATGAAATACAAATTAGAGAATCCAAAATAATGTTTTAATTAACTTAGTGGGGCTAATACTTTTACAACGTATATCAAATCACGTTGTACACTTTAATATCTTACGAGTTTATTTACCAATAATACCTTAATGGTAAAAAAAAAAAAATAAGGGGTGCCTGGGTGCCTCAGTCAGTTGAGCATCCGACTCTTGATTTCAGCTCGGGTCATGATCTCAGGTTCATGAGATCAAGCCCCACATTGGGCTCTGCACTGATAGCACGGAGTCTGCTTGAGATTCTTTCTCTCCTTCTTTCTCTGCCTCCCCCCCCCCCCACACTCTCTCTCTCTCTCTCAAATAAGCATTCAAAATAAATAAACAATTAAAATCTTATTAGAACACAATTGTGCTAATTTGTTTTCATTTGGGACCGAGACCATGTGGCCCATGTAGCCCTAAAATGTTCACTGTCTGGCCTTTTGTATTAGCAATTTGCTCACCCGAGCTCTATGCTCTTGGACTTCTTTTGGAGTGTTGAGCAGGAAACATAAATATCATTCAGTGGTGACAAGTTCCTTGAAGAAAAAGCGAGTAAATGGGCTAGAATTGTGAAGGATGCAGACTGTATCATGGCTAATTTGTAGATAGGAGTCAGGAAGTCAGAAAGTGACATCAGGAACTTGAATGAAGAGAGATGCTCTGATAGAAAGCGTTTCTGGCAAAAAGGAATGAGAAATGCAATAGCCCTGAGGCAGGAATTTAGCCGTGAAGTCTAGCAGCTAGGCAGTAGGAGGTGAGGGTGAGGGAACCAAATTTTGAAGGACCTTGGAGTCCATAGAGTAGACTTTAGATTTTTATAGAGAATGTGTAAATGTAGCATTAAGATTTCAACTACTGTCTCAAGGAATTTTTATGGTATTGTTATAGTGACAAATCAACTTATCACTTCAAAATCTGTTGTCAAAGATTGCCAAATATTTAATACTGAGTGGTCCACTTTTTTAGTACCTCTCAGAAAATAACATGGAGATTGTTGACAATGACCATGTTTTGGGATCTACCTTTGGCATCTAATGATGACTACATTCTTTTTAATCACTCATTTAGAATTTCACCCTTGCTGTTGCATATATATGTCTTCACCTCTTACCAGCTTTCATTTAAAAACTGGGAGATGTTTTTGTTTCTTTAATTGGACATTTCTCCTGTTCTTGATATTCTTAGATTTACGGGTATCACTCATTTGTTTTTCCAGCACTTTAATTAGAATTCTTCTGCACTTAAGCCTGAATTCAAATATTGCTTACTTGTTATTCCTCCCTCTCTGACTTATGTGTACTTTGTGTGGTTTTTTTCCCCCCTTTAGGAAGTGGAAGCAGTCTTTTAGTTTAGCTCATTTTTTTTCCTATATAATCCCTTCATTTAACCAATTAACTATCCCATACATTCCAGCATAAGGCACTATGCAGCCAGGAGGTAAATAAGGCTAAGCTTCTGGTCAAGAAGCATATGCAAAGTGTAACTTTAAAAAGTTTCCTTGGGGTGCCCAGGTGGCTCAGTCAGTTAAACGTCCAAATCTTGGTTTTAACTCAGGTCATGATCTCACGGTTTGTGAGATAGAGCCCTGCATTGGGCTCTGTACTGACAGTGCAGAGCTTGCTTGATGTTCTGTCTCTCAGCCCCATCCTCACTTGCTCTCTATATCTCTCTCAATATAAATAAAAATAAAAATAAACTTTAAAAAAATCTTCCTTGTTGCCTTTGCCAACCTCCCTTTTTACTCTGTCCTTTAGCTTCCTTGACCTGTAGTTTCCTTGATCCATCGCTTTCAGTTTTGATGTCACTCCATAGCCTTTATCTTGTTAATGTCCTTTTTTATCTTTAACAAAATTAATTTATTAGATGGTAGATGTTGTCATGATCCTCTTTGATTTTTAAAAATTTAAAAATTATCTTTAACATACAAGTAATAAAGTAGTGGATGAAGTAGAATAAAGGGGATTAAGAGGTACTAACTCCCAGAAAAAAATTACAAGTAATTTATATTCCTTATACAACTTTTTGAACAGAGATAAGCCAAAAAAGGAAAGAAAAACTTTTTAATAACTACCACCAGAAGAGTCCTAATTAAAATTAGTAGCTATACATATATGTAAGTGTATTTACTTTTAATAAAACAGGAATATATCATTGTGTGAACTTTTGCACTCAATGGCATATGATAAAACATCAACCTGTATCAACAGAGCACTTCTCAGACGTTTTTGTTTTTTTGTTTTTTTTTTTTAAATTTTTTTTTTCAACGTTTTTTATTTATTTTTGGGACAGAGAGAGACAGAGCATGAACGGGGGAGGGGCAGAGAGAGAGGGAGACACAGAATCGGAAACAGGCTCCAGGCTCCGAGCCATCAGCCCAGAGCCTGACGCGGGGCTCGAACTCACGGACCGCGAGATCGTGACCTGGCTGAAGTCGAACGCTTAACCGACTGCGCCACCCAGGCGCCCCTCAGACGTTTTTGTTTTCAGGACCCCTTTATACTCTTAGGAGTCAACTTTTTATGTAGTTTATAGCTATTGTACTAGATATTAAAACTTAAGAGTTCTTAAAGTATTAATTCATTTAAAAACATACTTAAAAACATTTATATGTTAACAAATAATTGGAATTTTGTTTCTTGTTGTTTTGTAGTTTATTTATTTTGGAATAGAGAGAGGGCACGAGTGAGCCAGGGAAGGGGCAGAGAGAGAGGAAGAGAGAATCCCAAGCAGGCTCCAGGCTGTCAGCCCGTTGGAGGGCTCCATCTCACGAACTCTGAGATCATGACCTGAGCCAAAATCAAGTGTCTTCGGACGCTTAACTGACTGAGCCACCCAGGCGCCCTGGTATTTTGTTTTGAGGAAAAAAAGAAAAAAAAAAAAATACCCAAACTTTATTTTCTAAAACAAAAGAATTAGTGGGAAAAATAGCACTGTTTTACATTCTGCAAATCTTTTAAATATCTACATTCAATTTGTTGTGTTATAATGTCTTAGTTTGTGCATACTGTTTCCTCTGACTGGATGCGCTCCTTGGTATTTACTCATTCTTCAATCCAACTCAAACATCACTGTATCTAAAGGCCACTCCACCACTCCTTATATACATATATAAAGTTGACTGCATCTTCCTTGTGCCTCACCGTGGCCTTTAATACTTGCTTGCTGTATTACTATCTGTGTGTCAGGTCCTTGAAGACAGTGACCAAATCTTACTCAGTGTTTAATCTTTATTTACTCTTCTTTTCGTATGTGCTCAGCAAATGTTTGCTGAATGAATGAACTATTACTTTTTTAATATGCATTGTCAGTTCATTGATTATCCAAATACTTGTTTTAATTATGCCAGATCCATCAGATTTTATGACTTTTAAAACCTCAGGGATAACTTCAGGAATACTAGTATCTTGAATTTTCATTTTGGTAGCCTTTACTATTGCATATTCAAACATTATGTTATATATGTAGTATGTAAAATATATAGCTTTATTCTTTTTAGGGAATATGCTTTTTGGGTTGTATATTTTTGAACCACACACACTTAAATTTGTTTGACTAAAGGGACTTTCACAATGATGTAAGGATTATGGGAGATGCACATTGACAAGTGGGATAGATCATAGCCCCTCAGCAGATTTGAACAGACTAAGAAATAGGTTTACTATCAAAGTAGGTTTACTAATTTCTTAAATAAATGATTGACAGCAACAGTTGATGAGGAAAGAAATATGATTAACTGCACATGCCAAGGCAAATATAAATATACCGAGTTGTAAATCTATATGGGAACTGTTAAGTCCTGTGTAGTGTAATTTTCATGAGTTGAGCAGCATTTCTTACTTCCTAATTATTTTCTTTTTATTGTTGTTGCTTGTTAATATAAGAGTTTTATGGTGTATTCCTCTTAGTCTCCAGCAGCTTTTATTCCAGAAAAGTAATGTATTATCTATAATTATCCTGTCATGACAGATGGATTCCTCATCTCTGCTTCCAGGTAATCCACATACAGGTTTTGTATTCTAAGGTTAAAAAATCAGGTAGAGCTTTACAACTCAAAGAAATTTTGCAGAACTTCTCATCTCTTTTAGGAGTTGGCTTATAATGAGGAAACTCAGGACCAAAACAGGTTAGTCATGCTTCTAGAATTACAAACCTAGTTAGTTTATGGACCAATAGAGCCAGTAATTAGAATTCAGGTTTTCCAATCTACCTTGCTCCATCAATCAGTAGGCCTTTCTTGACTGAAGATGTAAAATTTGTCCATGGAGCTTTTCTTTTATTCTTTTTAGAATGAGTGAAGTCATATATAAGATCTTCTGTATAAACCTGAAGTTGTAAAGTATTTTTTGTCTTTCTAATTCTCTTCTCAGTGCCCAGTTGTATTTTCAAAGGACTCTTGAAAGTCTTTTTTCTGCTTAAGAATGGTTTGGCTTTGATGATAGCCTTGATTTGAGTGGGTCAACAAGAACTTAACGTTGTTTGAAGGAAATGAAGAGGTTAATGGAGGATGCCTACTTGGAAAGCAGGGCTCAGTTTATTGGTAGATCTACTGTGTTCCTCTTTGCCCCTCATCAGTGAGTTGAATCATCTTCGTACTCATTATCACATCAAATATTAGGGAATTTTCAACATTCTTTCTGTCATAGTGTTAGAATTATACTGTGAGGGGCGCCTGGGTGGCTCAGTCGGTTAAATGTCCAACTCTTGATTTTGGTTCAGGTCATGGTCTCACAGGTTTGTGAGAACGAGCCCCATGTCCAGCTCTGCACTGACAGCATGGAGCCTGCTTGAGATTCTCTCTCTCCCTCTTTCTCCACACCTCCCCTGCTCACACTCTCTCTCAAAATAAATAAACTTTATAAAAAAAAAGAATTGTACTGTGAGACTGTCAGAGGTCAGTCCTATTATCGTTGCTAGCATCATAATTATATATGTATATTGCCAAATGATACTCGAAATTATTTTTTCTTTTACATAGATTTTTACATTCTTTGTATTTCACATCTTACTTGATAAAAGCGAAGAGATTAAATTATATGGCAGACTGAGCACATGGTTTCACCTCATCTTTTATGCCAAACCTTAGTAGAATGAAAAGAGTAGGGAAAACACATTGAGAAGAGAACTGAATTAGTAACAGGGGTGCTTGGGTGGCTAGGGCAGTTGAATGTCTGACTCCATGGTTTTGACTCAGGTCATGATTGCATGGTATGTGTGATCAAGCCCCATGTCAGGCTCTGCACTGACAGCACAGAGCCTGCTTGGGATTTTCTCTCTCCTTGCCCCTCCCCCTGCTCTATTTTCTCTCTCTCAAATAAGCTTTTTTTTTTTTTTTAAGTGAGAGTGCCATTGTTGGACCAATGTTTTGTAGCAATTCTTTTGATAGAAAGCAGAATGGTAAATACACGAGGGAAAAAAAGTGAGATCAGAAGATAACTGTTGTGGAAGTAGGAGCCACTTGGAGGAGCTCAACTTAAGGAGCAAGAAGGAAAGGACTCAGAACAGTCTTGGAGTAGATTAATTGCAGAATTAAGCTAACTGTAAGCTAATTGCGGTAAGCTAACTGTACCATTGGCTCCTCTTTTCTCTTCCATTGGGGCTGAACTGCAGACAGAAATGCATTTGTCCTCAGAATATAGCATTGAGAATGAGCACTAAGAGCAGAGAGGCAGGGCGATGCCCCAGGTAGCCTCTGGCCCTTATGAGGGTTACTCAGAAATTAATTGGCTCATATCCACTTCACAGCAGCAAGTCTCCTCTCTCCCTCCCCTACAATCACTAGAGACAAACTGCTGGTAAACAGAACAGGCAAGCTAAATTAAATTCAAGGAGGAATACCAAATATTTGTGGAAAATGGGTACTATGAAAGAAAAGCATCAAACTCAACAAACAAGTAGATCTAAATTCTTAGGGAACAGTCAATAGAGCAATACTTTAAAGTAAGTATAGTTAATACCCTCAAGGAGACTCAATAATTCTTACACACACACAAATAAAAGTCTTGGAAATGAAAAATAGGTTTTAAAATAACTATCTGAATAGCAAAATAGACATAAATGAAGAGCATTTTAAGTGAATTGAAAAATGGAGCTCTGAGGCCTTCTCCCCAAATAAACTACCAAATGACAAAAAGAAGATAAAAATACAGGAGAAAAAGGGATATGCAAGTTAGATCTAAGACTTCAGTGTCTGTCTATAAAAGGAGATCCAGAAAAGTAGAATGGCAGTAGGGGGCAGGAGAGGGAGTTAGAAGGAAGAACAGAAGAAGTACTGTCTATAGCATTCTTTAGAACCTTTAGTACAGTGTTTAATAGTAGGTGATAGCAGTCATCTTTGTCTTGTTTTTAAAATTAGGGACACTGCTTGCAATGTTGCATCATTATTAAGTATGTTGTAGAATTTTGGTAGATAATCCTTTATCAAGTTAAAGAAGTTTATTCCTACCAAAAATTAGTAGTTTTGTTGTTTTATGATACTTGAATGTTGAATTTTATCTTTTTTTCCCAGCATGAGTTAAGAGAATCACAAGGGTTTGCTCCTTTAATTTGTAAATTACACTGATTTATTAATACTGAACCACCTTTGCATTGGGATAAACGCTATAAACACAAATTGGTATCCTACCAGTTTACTACTCTTTCATTTAGTTTTGCTTAAATGTTCATAAGTGATTAGGATCATAACTTTCTCTGTTTGTGCCTGTAGTATACTTTGACCAAAAATTGATTATTCAAATTTTTTTTTAAATTTTTTTTAATGTTTATTTATTTTTGAGACAGAGAGAGACAGAGCATGAACGGGGGAGGGCTAGAGAGAGAGGGAGACACAGAATCGGAAGCAGGCTCCAGGCTCTGAGCCGTCAGCCCAGAGCCCGATGTGGGGCTCGAAATCACGGACCACGAGATCGTGACCTGAGCTGAAGTCAGACGCTCAACTGACTGAGCCACCCAGGCGCCCCTCAACTTTTTAAAGAAGAATTAAAACTTAAAGCCACATGTAGATCTCAAAATCAGGACAAACCTCTATTGATGATAAAAGCTTTGGGATAGTTTGTGAAAAAAATCTGAAGTCTCCTAAATAGTAAAGGTTTGAATAGGAAGTTTTGTCTCCATGAATGTGATGAAAATTTTGTAATCTGTTAATTGCTTCTTCCTTTATATATTACTCTTCTCTTATTTTATTTCTTTCTCTTTAGGTACGCATAGCTGCTAAATTCATCACTCATGCACCCCCAGGGGAATTTAATGAAGTGTTCAATGGTGAGTAAACATTAGTATTTTAAGCCCTCCATAGTTATGTATAAGTATTTATTGAGTGTTTCTTATCTCTTCTAATCCTTACAGCACATTATAGCTATAGCTAAGGAAATCAAGATTAAAAGAGGTTAAAATAATTTATTTAATGTCATCTAGCAAGTAAGTGTCAGAACAAGGATTCAAACCCAGGTCTGAGTTAAAAGCATACTCTTAACCCATAAATTAGGATACCTATCTTATGTGAGAAAAGATTTAAAGTAGCTTAATATGAATATGGAAACAATATTAAATTATTTTCATAGTTTTGTATCACTATAAATCATAGCTTCAGCTTCTTCTGTGCTTTCACTCAACACATGCTTGTAGTATATACAGGACACTTTCAAGAGCCATTGGGGCTGAACTAACTACATCTGGGAAGCTTATTACATACACAGATTCCAGCCTTACCATCCTCAAGTTCTCCCAGGTGATTCTGAGTCACAGCCAGTTTGGGAACCGCTATTCCAATACATTTATAAATTTCTATTCACTGGCTTAACATATAGAATGAAAAATGTAGATGAGGCATCTTAAGCTTTATGATAAAATCAATCATTATAATCCCATTTTAAGTTGTTAAATTCATCTTTAAGTCCTTTGTGTATCTTGGTTCATTTTAGCAAGCATTTATTTTGAAATTCGAGTTTTACATTAGAGGGCTATGTACTTGAGAGGAGCTATGTGATACTCATCTGCAGTTGGCCCAGAGCCCCACACATCATAGAACAATCACTAATCTCCAGTGATAAAAATAATTAATGATGCAGAGAAAGAGTAACCAGGAGAACATATAATAATTTAAGGAGTAAATAATACAATAGAAATAAATCAGAACATGTATCCTTATAGACTTGTTTGTGGATTTTGAGCACTAACAGCAAGAGAAACAAATAAACAAATGCAGCCTTATTTTCCTAGTCTTTTTTGCATTTTTACCAAATGTAAATTTTCAACAACTGAGCTTTTAGGAAATTTTCCTTCGACCTGAACTTTATCAAGGTGATTAGCTCAAATAAATTCTTTTTTTTTTAATATATTTTTTTTAATGTTTATTTATTTTTGAGAGAGAGAGTGAGACAGAGCATGAGCTGGGGAGGGCCAGAGAGAGGGAGACACAGTATTGGAAGCAAGCTCCAGGCTCTGGGCTGTCAGCACAGAGCCCGACGTGGGGCTCAAACCATGAACCATGAGAACATGACCTGAGCCGAAGTCGGACGCCTAACCGACTGAGCCACCCAGGCACCCCAGCTCAGATAAATTCTTAACAAAATTAATGGCCTTTGTAGTTAGAAGTCCCTGTTTGATTTCTGACAACTGAATGGACTTTACAGGAATATCATGAGAATAATTGATATGAAAGAATTAGATTAAGAATTGGCAAGCTACTTATGGCATGAGGACTAGTTTTTATTGGCATGCTACACATTGGCCTCTGCCAGCCTCTTTCAGAAGCTCTAAGAGTCAATGGCCTTTGGCTTATAATTAAATTAGTCTTTCCTCTTGGAGTTAATGAATGCTTAATAGTTTCTTCTATAACAAGGACCCTCCTCTTATAAAAGAAGAATGACTATAGGGGTGCCTGGATAGTTCAGTAGGTTAAGGGTCCAACTCTTGATTTCGGCTCAGGTCATGATCTCACGGTTTGTGAGTTTGAGCCCCCCACTGGACTCCGTGCTGACAGTGCAGAACCTGCTTGGGATTCTGTCTCCCTCTCTGCCCCTGCTCTGCTCACTCTCTATCTCTCTCTTTCAAAATAAATAAGTAAACATTAAAAAATAATAATTAAAATTTAAAAAATAAGAGTGACTAGACTCTTGACATACAGCTTTTTAAAAGCACGTAGGCCCCACGTTCGATCCTTCGTGGAAAAATATGTTTGGCAGTTTCACTGCCACTGGCTGAATTTTGCCCAGCTTTCTTGGTCTGATGTTATAGAAAAGCCTCCAGTTCTTAATCTTATTTTAAAGGATTCTTTAGATACAAAATTAACAGTTCTAATTGTAACTTTCTTTAAACCATGCTTTTTATTTGCTATGAAATTCCTTGAGAAGTTGTTTGATTATTGTACTGCAAATAATTACATGAAAATCTATGAACGTGAGCATCTGTTCATTTGCATATAGGATATCTGAAGATCAACTTTGCAAAGCCTGACTTGTTAAACATTTCTGAAGCTTATCCTTTACTGAACATTTGAATTTTAACATCTTTTAAAGGTGTGGTTTATTAAAATGTTTATTTTGAGAGGGGTGAGAAAGTGTGCGCACAAGCAGTGGAGGGGTAGAGAGAGGGAGACAGAATCCCAAACATGCTGCACACGCTGTCAGGGCAGAGCCCAGTGTAAGACTTGATTGACCCCACAAACTGTGAGATCATGACCTGAGCCGAAATCTAGAGTCGGATGCTTAACTGACTGAGCCATCCAGGCGCTCTATTTTTAACGTCTTTTAACATTTTTTTTCCTCTTCAGATGTCCGGCTACTACTTAACAATGACAATCTCCTCAGGGAAGGGGCAGCACAGTAAGTATCTTTCAAAATCCACTTACATATATTTTTTTCACTTCTATATTATTTTAATTTTGGATGAACTATATTGATAGTAAATTTGTGCCCTGGAAACTAAGTCTAAAATACTTCAATATAAAGCAGTTGGTTTTAGCAGTTTTAGTTGTTTTTTTTTTTTCTTGGAGAAAACATGTTCCCCCCAATGTTGTTTATTCCCATAAAGCTTATTATATATGACCTTATTTTTTATTTTTTATTTTTCCAGATTTCCCCTGTAAAAGCAGAGTTTAATACGAGTGGTTAGGGTTTCTTCTATACTCCTTTTAGTTCACATTGAATTTTTTTAAATTGCTAGCTATAGAAAGATAAGGCTGCTATTGAGGAGTGTTTCTTAAACTGCCACAAAATAGTAGATATTCATAAAAGTGCCCTAATAGAATTAACCATAGAATAATAGCATCATTGTTCAACCCAGTCATGGATTCCTTATCACCACCATGCTAATTAATCTTTCTAAAATACCATTTTCCTTTTATCCTTGTCCTCAAAAACATGAGAGTGATGTGTGTTTTGTTTTCTTCAAATCTAAATACTGTCAGCTTTCAAGGCCCTCTGTTATCTGGCTTTATCACTACTCTCCTTTACATACAAAATTCTATTTCAATCACTGTCTGTCTAACTGACCCAGAGTTCCTTTGTAAAGAGGAAACCAGAAAAGGATAATGACTGGGTAAAGGTGGGGTAGAGAGGATGGAACAAGGATTTTGACATAGAGCAACAAATAATTGTCATAAAGGCATTTGGTATGGTATACAGTTGGTTTAGATTTTAGCTATAGAAAACTTTTAAGAGTTGCTGCCTGAGAAGCAATCATCTTCTTCTGCCCTGTCGATGCTGCTGTTTTGGAACTCATTCTGGGACCAAATTCTACAAACCCTATAATTGTCATCATGATTGATATTCTCATTATACATTGATTTAGGCACACACTGAAGATACATTCTAATGCTGGTTTCTCTTAGTTGCATAAAATGCCATAGAAAAAGGCATTCATGATTTGCTAATTCAACCCCTGTCTATCCTCTGCCCTGTCATTGAAAGAATTTCATCTATATTTTGTCAACAGATGATTATCCAGTCTGAATGCTCCTAATAATAAGGAATTCACCATCTAACAAGGCAGGTTCTTCAACTTGCCTGACATATATTGGTCTTAGTTTTATCCCTGAGAGCTACTCACAATAAATCTAGTCAGTACTTCATTTGATAATGTACTGCTGAAGAGGAGATGGGGAGTGGAATGCCAAGATCCAAGAGTGACTACATCCTAAGCCTGTTGTCACGTTTTTAATTAGGAGTAACAGTAGAATTTGGTATTTAATAGTTCAGATGCTTTAATTGCACTGACAATAAAGCTTTGTTTTTATAAATATTCTGGTTCTTATAGACTGTAGCTTTTCAGAGAACATTCTTCCTAAAGGACAGCTGTCTTATGCCCAAATATTTGCTTTTCTAAAGGGATAAAAAATTCTGTTTTTCTTCCTGTAATAAGATGCTTCAGTCCCTTGGCTGCAGATCTCATAGTAAGGGCTCAGTGAATGTTGTTTCAGTAATCATCATTATTGCCTTCTATATAAAATGAAGGAGGACTGAACAACCGAGAATTTAACCCTATTTCCTGGATTTTCACCTATGCTTCTTGACCACTGTAACCATTCTCTGTTAATTCCCAGTACTTCCAGACTAAGTAGGGAGATGTAGGCCATGTTAAAGAGAGGATTTTATTTCTGAAAGAGAGGGGAAATTATTAGTATTATGAGCAGAGAATGACTCGATGAGATTATATTTTAGAATAATTACTGGCTACCATGCAGGGGGGCAAATATTGAAGTAAGAGGAGTAGTTAGAAGGCTTATTGCAGTAGTTCAGAGATAAATGGCGGTGGTTTGGACTAGTGTAAGGGTGGTGGGAAGAAGTCAGATTCTGAATATGTATTCAAGGTAGAACCCATATGATTTACTGATGGATTGGATGTGAAATGTGAGAGAAAGAAGAATCAAGAAGGATCTCAAGTTTTTGGTCCACACTGCTGGTAGAATGAAAATACCATTTTCTTGAGATGGGATTAAATATTAACCATCTTTGGTATTTGTGTTTGTAATCTGTAATCTTAGGACGTATCGTAGAATGGAATACTTACTACTCTCCTTAAGCTTTTCTAAAATAATAATAATAATAATAATAATAATAATAATAATAATATTTAATCCACTTTGCATGAACATTTAATTTATCTTCCTATCTGAAGAACCACCATGTTTAAGACTCATTTTGCTAATGGGGATGTATAATGATTTATAACACCATAGAAATGATTTATCTAAAAACATAACAATAACCTAAAATGAAAAGACTGAGGATTAGCTTTAAATGTCTGTTACTTTGGTTTCTTTTGAAGAAAAGTTTGATACTTTGCTTAAAAACAGTGTCTAGCAGGCGTTTTAGCAGGTTAAACTTGGGCAGAAGAGGTGTTTAACTCTTCCCTTGGCCAGTGGGTGAGAATACTGATATTTTGTGTGTTACGCGTTTCTTACACTGCAGTTTACCTCAGGCTTCTTTCCCTTTACCTTTTTGCTTACTTAGATGTACTAGGGAGCCATTGAAAATGCAGTTTCACAAATCTAGCACTGGACAAGTAAATGGTAGTTAATAGGCATGTACTTTGATTATTCATATCTCCTTTTTAAAATAATCTCTTCTGGGGCGCCTGGGTGGATCATTCAGTTGGGCGGCCAACTTCGGCTCAGGTCATGATCTCGTGGTCTGTGAGTTTGAGCCCCACATCGGGCTCTGTGCTGACAGCTCAGAGCCTAGAGACTGTTTTGGATTCTGTTTCTCCCTCTCTCTGACCCTAACCAGCTGATGCTCTATCTGTCTGTCTCTCTCTCTGTCTGTCAAAATAAACATTAAAAAAAAAAAAAAATCTCTTCTGCCTTAAGCTCTCCTCTGAGACTTGACTCATGCTCCGCTCTTGCCTCACCCTCTCCCCATGTCAAATGCCTTCCAGTACATTTAATTATGATCTCTCCTGCCTGCCCTGCCTCAGAAAGTCCAGAATAAAGAAGGCAGCATTGCTAAAATAGTGCATCAACTGAAGGGTTTTTTGTTTTTTCTTTAAACTACTGAAAGCCTCTATCTAAAAGTTGGTAATTCACAAAAATCAGATTACTTAAAACTTCGGAATTGTCTAAGGGGAGTTCTGTTGGAGCTTAGAAGTGGAGACAAAAAGGTAATTTCAGAGTTTAGGGCACATCTGAGATCACTGTGAAGAGTTCCTTCAGAAAGTGGGAAGGCATTAGGATAACACTAGTTGCCTGGAGAGAGAAAGGGAAGAGCACTGGGGAGTGTTTTCACATTCTCTTTCACTATTATGTGAATTACCTTTGGTGTTTCTTTATGTATAATTCTCTCCCCCCCAACCCCCCCCCCTTTTTTTCCACTTGTTAAAATACAGTGCTTTTGCCCAGTATAACATGGATCAGTTCACGCCTGTGAAGATAGAAGGATATGAAGATCAGGTAATGACTGTTCTTTTTAGTAGGCTGTGCCTGGGTGGTAGTAGAAATCCTATAAACCAAAGCAAATGTCTGAAGATAAGATGCTGAATAAATTCATGCTGTAGTTATCATAGCTTTTGTAAATGTTCTATATAAGAAAATTCTTCCCCTCTCTGATAATACCAGGAGTTTCTTGGACAGGAAAAAAGAGCTGCCCCTAACAAGAATAGTGAAAATTAAAGAATTGAGTTTTATACAGATTTTATAGCTGTATGTAATTCTCCTTGGTAAGAATAATAGGAGACATTATATTTGATATTCTATAGAAAAACAGACATTTCTATTCAAACAGAGGAACAAAGCAAATATTTCCATTATTGTCATAGTTATAAACATTGTCTGGCAGGACTTTGCAAATTCATTAATTGCACTTCAAAAGCAGTATGTCACTAAATACCAAATCCTTGTTAAAAAAGTCTGAGGGACACCTGGGTGGTTCAGTTGGTTGAGTATCCAACTCTTGATTTTGGCTCAGGTCATGATCTCATGGTCGCGATATCAAGCCCCATGTAGTGTGGAGCCTGCTTGGGATTCTCTCTCCTTTCCTCTCTGTCCCTCCCCCACTCTCAATGTCTGCACTCTCTCTCTGTCTCTCAAAATAAACTTAAAGAAAAAAGTCTGAATCTTCTTTGAACCCACAAATCCGTAAGATTTATCCTAGGAAAATAAGTATATAAATGTATTAAAAAGATTATAGCAAGGTTTATGACAGTGAAACAAGGTTTATAATAGTGAAAAATTGGGAACAATCTAAATGCCCAACCAACATTAAATTAATTATCTATAGACCAAAATACTATGACTACATTGAAAAGTGATATAAAAACTGATCTGGGAATATACTCCCTTTAGTAACACATATGCTAAAGTATTGATCTAGAAAGATTTTTGTGATATATTAAGCTAAAACATAAAAGAACATATGTAGAATTGTACTAGTTTATTTTTCAAATAGATATTTAAATGAGCTGTATTAGAATTAATGCATTTTAAATTCTTTAAAAGATGCACCATTTTATGTACCACTAAGAAAAAACACTGCCAATTTTAATTGGCAAAGTCCTAAGATGCCATCAAGTATAAGATGTATCCCATTTTATGAAATGTTAAGTGATGGGGGGACATATGCATCTTTTTTTTTTTAATGTTTGTTTATTTTTGAGAGAGAGAGAGCACCTAAGGGACAGAGAGAGAGGGGACAGAGGATCGGAAGAGGGCTCTGTGCTGACAGCAGAGAGCCTGATGTGGGGTTTGAATTCACGAACCGTGAGATCATGACCTAAGCCTAAGTCAGATGCTTAACTGAGCCACCCAGGTGCCCCTGGAGGGACATACACATCTTAGGAGTCAAAGGTATAAAGTATATAGATGTGCATAGGAAAGGAAATGTAGGAAAATATACACCAAAATGTTAACTCTGTCTTGGAATTACAGGTTTTTTGGAATTTGTTTTGCTTGTTTTCTGTTTGTTTTGGTTTATATTTTTGCTTAATTTTCTTAATGAAAATAGATTAATTACAAGTATAAACAATAAACAATACTGGAAAAAAATGATAAATATTGCTTGCAATTGATATTGTATAATTTAATGTAATATAGACAAGTTATTGAAATAATAAGATCTGTGTCCAGATACATGTTATAAGACCATTCCCATATACCAGTAGTAGCCAGCTTAAAAATGTAGTCAGTGGCGTTCTTAGCCGTAACAACAGCAACAAAAAGCTATTACCTGGACATTAAAATAAGGAAAGATACATGAGTTATTAAAGAAGATGCCATAGGGGAGCCTGGCTGGCTCAGTTGGTAGAGCATGCGACTCTTGATCTCAGGGTTAGAAGTGTGAGCCCCACATTGGGTGTAGAGATTACTTAAAAATAAAATGTTTTGAAAAATAAATAAAGTAGATGCCATAAAACGTCACACACACAAAGGAAAAAAATTAAAAAGACAAAACCAAAGTAGATGCCACCCCTGCATATAATAAAAATCAACTACAGTGGGTTAACTACGTAGAGATTTTTGTCATGTAAGAAATCCGGAGGTAATATTTAGAGCTGTTATGAGCTGTTACATGGTAGCTCCATGATGTCTTCAGAGACCCACGTTGCTTCCAGCTCTCTATTCTGCCTTCCAGGTGTTGTTTTCATTATCATGCTCTTAAGAGAGCCGCTCTATTTCAGGGCACTAAATCCATAGTTGTAGGAAGGAAGAAGGAGGAAGTTGGAAAAGGTGCTGGCCATTCCAGAAGTAACTTTCACTGATAAGTTATTGCCAGAACTCCTATCACTTTGTCATTCCTACTGGGGAAGTATCATTTTTGTATTTGTATACACAGTATTTTTGGAAACTTTTGGGGTTCTGTTAGTAAGGGAAAAGGAAAGAATGGATATTGGATTGGAAACTAGCAGGAGTCTGCTATACAGTTCATACACACACTTTAATCTGGGAAGTAAATGGGAAATTAGATTTAAATACAGTGTTTCTGAATAAGAAATATAAATAATATGGAAAGCTTATCTGAATAAGAAATATAAATGAGGGGCACTTGGGTGGCTCAGTTGGCTAGGCATCCGACTTCAGCTCAGGTCATGATCTCACAGTCTGTGGGTTCAAGCCCCACTTCAGGCTCTGTACTGACAGTTCAGAACCCAGAGCCTGCTTCTGTGTCTCCCTCTCTCTCTGCCCCTCCCCACCTTACGCTCTGTCTCTGTCTCTGAAAAATGAATAAACTGTAAAAAAAAATAGAATAAAAAAGGAAATATAAATGGTATGGAAATTTTGTTTTTCAAATAGATTTCATACAATTCCTATGAAAAATAGACCATACAGGATTATTCTGATCAGGAACAACAATGAAAAAAGACCAATGCTAGCAAACAAAGACACAAGGCAAGAATCAGAAAGCCCTTAAACTAAGTATCATAAAACAGAAAGGAAAAGGAAACAATTGATAAAATTTATGAGATTACTCTAACTTTGATTTCCAGTGCCAACTATACACTTAGATTAATTCCAGGTGGAGATTAAAGGTTAAATATTTTTTAAAACATAAAAATTTAGTAGGAAATGGAAAGAGAATCATAACTTTTAAGTAATGATGAAACATTAGAAAAGTTTATAAAAGAAAGTGACCTTTGTATAATGGGCTTAAAATAAGATTTTAAAAGAAGAAAATATGTGCCTCAAGCATAGTAAAGATGTTATTCAAATACCTAAGGATGATGCCAAGAGTTCAGTGAATAAATGAGCAACAGAAATGAACCATTTGCACCCAACTGCAAAATACAAAGCAAACTTGGAAAAGTGTTACATCGCCCAGAAATAATAATTAAGGTAGTGCAGATTAAAATTTTAATGTGAACATATTTACTTTTTAATTACAAAAGTTGCAGGATTGTGATGAGAAAGCTTTATGAGAGTAAGACTAAGGAAATAATCAAGCTTTTAAAGGGTAGTCTGATGATAAGGACATGAATCTCAAAACTAGGAATTCTTTCCAAAGAATTATTTTTAAGCAGAAGACTTTTTGTGGGAGAATTTATAGTGGCTTTCGATAGTGGAAATGGTAAGTAACTTAAACCTGCTTCAATTCAGGAGTGATTAAATATATTATGGTATGTCAATATTGTGAAATTATATGTAATTATTAAAAATGGTAAATGTGTCAAAAGACAAATGGCAAATTAGGGAAAAAATTGTGAAACTCAACACATGCAGAGTTTTATCTGCCTAATTAATAAAAAGACTTCAACTAGAAAAAGACCAAATACCCAATAGAAAAGTGGGCAAAAGGTAAGAATAGACTGTTCACAGAAGGGGAAATACAGTAAATGACTTTTTAAAAGGTGAAAAGAAATTGCAGTTAAAATTTCTACTGATAGTGTGTTTGTAACTTGGTACCACACCCTATCTCTGATATAGGGCAGTTTGTCAGTCTCTAACAAAATTATGAATACGTTTACGCTTTGATCCAGTTGTCCCCTTTCAGAGAATTTACCTCACATGAGTACATGGCACATGTACATAATTGATACATAATGAATGTACAAGGACATTTATTGCAATATTGTTCATAATAGTAAGAGATTGAAAACAACCCAACTATCCATTAATAGAGGACTGGTTGAATAAATTTTTGTATAGCCATACAATGGAGCAGTATACAATTATAAAGCAAAAAACAAGGAAGTTCTCTGAGTATTCCTATGGAAAGATTTTCTAGGTATATTAAATTTAAAAAGTAAAAAGTGAAACACAGTATAGTATGCTAGTTTTTGTGTAAAATAAAAGGGTGGGTGGGTGCCTGGGTGGCTTAGTTGAGTGTGCGCGACTCTTGATCTCAGCTCAGGTCTTGATCTCAGGGTCGTGAATCTGTTGGGTCTGTGCTGGGGGTGAAGCCTACTTAAACAAACAAGTAAATAAATAGAATAAGTAATACATTCACATGGTTCAAAAATGGAAAAAAATACATATATATATATGTATATATATATATATATATATATATATATATAGTGAGATCTTTTTCTCATCTTTTTCTCATATCCACCAAATTCCTAACAAATGTCCCTTTCCTCATAAGGCAACTGATTTTTATTAATTTAGAGCAAGAGTCAGCAAGCTATGCATGGCAGGTACCACTTATTTTTGTAAATAAAGTTTTATTGAACACAGCCCTGCTTGTTTGTTTTTTGTATTGTCTCTGGCTGCTTTCCTGCTAACAGAGTTGAGTAGGCACAACTGATTCTATGTCCAGAAAAGCTGAAAATATTTACTATCTGGCCCTTTACAGAAAAAATTTGCCAATCCCTGATATATTCTTCCAGGGTTTCTATTTTACAAATATTACCTATTTTAAATGCTAAGTATAATGACTAGAAAAGGTTTATGAAATATGTGAAAAAAAGGATATTAAAATGTATAGAGAAGTTACTGTTGCAGCTATGTATAAAGTATATACATTGGCAAAACATTAGACAGAAACCAAGAAATTAAGGATAGGTTGGAGAAATGTGGTTTTAGAGCTGATTTAACCCTAAACATAATATTTTTATAAGAGTAAAAATGTGACTTAAGGGGTAGCTGGCTGGCTCAGTTGGTAGAGCATGCTGCTCTTAACCTTAGAGTCATGAATTCAAGCCCCACCTTGGGGGTGGAGTTTACTTAAAAAGTTAAGTTTTTTTAAAATGTGACTTGATTGAAAAATCAGTATGAAAGAGAAATCTGAGTAAATGAAAAGTTAACTGTCTTCAGAATTTTTATTTGTTTTGTTAAATTTGACAAGAACTTTTTTTTACAGAGTTACTCATATTTATAATTATTCTTTGGAAGGTCTTAATTACAGAACATGGTGACCTGGGTAATAGCAGATTTTTAGATCCAAGAAACAAAATTTCCTTTAAGTTTGACCATCTACGGAAAGAAGCAAGTGACCCCCAGCCAGAGGATGTAGATGGAGGTCTGAAGTCTTGGAGAGAATCCTGTGACAGTGCTTTAAGGGCCTATGTGAAAGATCATTATTCCAACGGCTTCTGTACTGTTAAGTATCTGCCTGCTTCATTATTAGAGATGTTTTATTTTCTACATTTACCTTATCCTTTGTGGGCTTTGGCTAGCCAAACATCACTTCTTCTTAGAGTCTCCTCTGCATTTTATTCTCCTCTGCATTTTTGAAGGGGTATAAATGGACAATTTTATATGGAAAAATCTTTAACATCTTTAGTTTAGACATAAGTAAATAAATTTAGATTGTCAAGACAGCTATTGCCACATTCATGACTTTTTAGTATAGGCCTTTTTACAGAAAGCTACTTACATAGTTTAGATGCTTTCACTGGATCATCAAAACTATTTGAATTTTTTTTAATCAAGAGTAATTTGACTTTTTTTTTTTTTACTAATGTTAAAATTTGGCTCTATCATGATTTTTCCTTTGTAAGGTTGTGAATACGATTAAGAAAAATGTCTGTTAGAATATTTTCAATATTTAACGATGATGAGTTAAATGGCGATAATAGAATATTGGGTAAGAGCCCTTATTTTGAAGCCATACTAACTGGTTTGATCCTAGTCTTGCCACTTAATTAGTTCTGTGACTTTGTTAACATGTCTGCCTCAATTCTTTTCACCTATAAAATGGAAATAATAGTTCTTACCTCATAGGATGTTGTGAGGATTGAATGAAGTAATTACTCATATAAAATGCCTAGAAAATGTCTGGCACAAAGGAAGTTCTGCAGAAGTGTTGAATATCATTATTATTACATGTTTTTTATTTTTTAAATGATGGAGAAAACCCATTATGGTGGATAATTACAGTTGATATTACAAAGGAAGACATGGCATACTCTTTTAGAAATTGGCTTTGCAATCCTAAATATACTTTCAACTTCTCATTTGTTATGTATTTAAAGTTTGACACTACTCATTCTTATTTTGGAGAGCCTCCACACCAAGTAACCTCACGTGCCATTTTCTCACTGTCTCTGCCAATAAATGAGCTACAGAAAGCCATCAAATTGTTCTGACAGTGTCTGTTGTACCCCAAATGTCCTATATCCTCAGAGCTGTCCTGCTTGGTGGTAATTCTTGATTTCATCTCAATATTTCCCATAATGTTTTCAATATAGTATGTTCCAATTCATTCCCATTGTCCTTAGGCATCTGTCTGATCCCCCACATATTAGTAAGACTGACATGAAATCTTTCTCTGCTTTCCACACTCAGCAGTGTTCCCTCTCTTCCACTGTACTTGAATCTTAGAAAGGGGGATCCTTATTCTTGATCTTATACTATCCTATCTGATACATATCTCTTTAAATATTTTTATTTCTCTTCTTAAGGAGAACAAACTTTTCCTCAGTCATAATTTCTATCAGTTACTTTTCTTCTTCTCTTTCTACCTTGCTCTTCCTCCCTCTTCTTCACTTCCTTTCTTCCCTCATCTCTCTCTACTATGTAACCAAACCTGGGAGCATTCTGCTCCTACTAGTGTCATTTCCTCATTATGTATCTACTTCTTAACCCTGTGAATTTTGGCTTCAGTCTTTAGTCTATAGAAACTGTTCTCTGAGTTTACTAATGGTTCCTGAATTGCCTCAGTATCTTTTTCTTCGTCCTTGACTTCTTTATGGCATTTCACACTGAGACCATCCAACTACTTACTTTTGCTTAGACTGCTCTGTCAGCACCCTCTACTCGTTCTCAGTTTGTCTCTATTTCTTTTCTTCTCCCCTACCTTTGTAAATGTAGGCATTCCCCACTGCTCTACTTCTCTTTCTTGAAAACTCATGGTTTATTTAATATAGGGAAAGTAAACATGTGGAAATATTTTGTGGACTATAAAGTTCTTCTATTTATTTTTTTTCCTTTTCCTTGGGATTGCATTTCTGTTCACCTCTCCTACATTAAGGAACAGTTGGGGCTTCTGACTACTAGCTACACATCTCTATCTGAATTTCCCAATTTGTTAATGATACTACTGTCTATCTGGTCATCCCAGTATGCAAGCACTTTGGCTCTTTCCCCTTTTCTGTCCTTCACTTGCAGTGTATTGTTAGACTTGATTATGCTTTTGCACCCTGATACCCACTGATACTACCCTGACTTATTGCCTAGATTAATGCTCTGGCCTCCTAACCAACTTTAGCTTTTCCTCTACTTTAGCCTGTATACCAGTATTAATTATTCTCCCAAAACAATAGTGCCTGGTATGTTGTTTTGGTGTCTGTCCTGTAGAATAATGTCCATACTTCTTACCTTCTATCTATTACTGTGGGATTTATATCTTCTGTCCTGTATTGTCACCCACTTCAGTTAGTCCACTTCACATGTACTGTCTAACCTGAAAGCACTAATTGCCATTCACTGAACAAGCCCCCAGTTTCCTGTCTGAAGAGTTTACTCATCTTTCCTCTCAGTCTCTGCCTATGAGAATCTCACCTGTCTTGTAAGGCCCAGTCCAACTGTCACCTCCCTTGTACCCCAAATCAGGAGCAGTACTGCCTTCTGCAGTCATTGTACCAGTGTCTCCTGTGGAACTAAACATGTTCTGCTCTGTGTTTGTATCCCATGAAGTCTTGTGAGTTACCTGATTCTTTGTCTCCTCCGAGGATTTAGCATGCTGTTTTTGTACGGTGTTTGGCATTTAGGTTAAATGTGTTTTCAGAGGCTAACTTTTTTTTTTTTTGTTTAACAATAGGTTTATGCTAAAACTATAGATGGGCAACAGACCATTATTGCGTGTATTGAAAGCCACCAGTTTCAGCCTAAAAACTTCTGGTAAGAAAGTAGATGTTCTCTTCTATTTGTGTCTTAACTTCTGTTGGGAAGAAAACAAACCAGTAGTTGAAACTTGGTTTTTAATCTAACTAGTTTAGAATAAGTTATTTGACTGAAAAGCTTCAGTTCCCCATCTGCAAAATGAGGGGTTTAGACGTGAACATTTAGATTCCTTTCAATTCCAAGATTTTATAATCTTGTCTTTTTAAAAAATGCTCTTCTATTGAGTGAGAGTAAGTGATTGGTTAAGAAAGTGCCCAGTGGAAAATCTGAGTTTTACTTGGGTTTAGTTAATAATACTTGAGTTAATTGCAAAACTCAGCAGCCCATCTAGCTGTTTGTGGAAGAGCCTACCATGAATAGTATAAGCATGGTTTTCTGTTCCATGATTGAAAAATGAAAGAATAACTTTAAAAAACTTATGTTTAGGGGCGCCTGGGTGGCGCAGTCGGTTAAGCGTCCGACTTCAGCCAGGTCACGATCTCACGGTCCGTGAGTTCGAGCCCCGCGTCAGGCTCTGGGCTGATGGCTCAGAGCCTGGAGCCTGTTTCCGATTCTGTGTCTCCCTCTCTCTCTGTCCCTCCCCCGTTCATGCTCTGTCTCTCTCTGTCCCACAAATAAAATAAAAAAACGTTAAAAAAAAAAAAAAAAACAAAAACAAAAACTTATGTTTAGACACTTGGATACAAACTTGTATTTGAGTAGACAGAGCCTTGGATTTGTCGAACTAGAAATGATTTGTTTCTTTTTGGTTTTGTTTTTGTTTTGTTTTCTCTTTCCCAAATTCTCTCCCTCAGCAGCAAATCACCTCTTTGTTGTGCTTATTGCTAACTCTTCAGCCTTGTGTGTGTTTTAATAGGAATGGTCGTTGGAGATCAGAGTGGAAGTTCACCATCACACCACCTACAGCCCAGGTGGTTGGAGTACTTAAGATTCAGGTGAGATCCCCATGTGTTAATAGGCCATGTTAAAATGTCACATCTTCAAAACAAACATGCAAGTTGGTATTTGTTCTGGTATTCGAAATAAGGAACAACTATATGTAGATGCAACCTGATGGTAGTAAATAGAAATAGAAGCCTCCTTCATGGGGAAATGGTTAAGCAGAGCTATTCTGGGTTGATAAAGGATAGTCATATGGCATGTACTGCTTGCTTATTATTTTTCTCTTTCAAAGATAACAAGATTTTTCCAGGAATTATCAAATAGTAGTTCTAGGAAAGAAGAAAATAAATGATTATTAAGAAGTGACTAAATAGCATCTGCTGTGACTTACTTAGGGTCTCTCGTATATGTTAGCCCATGTAAGTGTGTATGTACGTGTATATATAAAACATAATTCTTAACTTTGAAGACAGCTACATGAATGGGATTGTTTTGTTTTTTTACAATAATGACAGAAGGTTGTATTATCAAGTAAATAAAACAGAGGAACTAGAGTGAATGACCAAGTGTCATCGTGTATGGAATATAAGTAACCAAGCAGAGTAGATTTCTAGTGCTGGTGTCAGAACAGATAGGCAGGTGAATAAGGAGCTTGTGGATGCCTGTCTCGATCGGAGTCTTCTGATATCCTAGCAGAGGTTTGAAATTCAAATTCAGGGTGATTGAATTCTTAAGCCCAGCCAACTCTCAGGTAGGATTAAACAGTTACTGATACCTGAGATCAGTACCTAATCATACTTCTATTATATTGTGTTAAGTCTTACTTTCAAAACAATTAGCAAGAGCTGCCTTTCTTAATGATATAATTTAATCAAAATATATATGGTACATGTCATCTGTACCCACTCTTTTCAGGATAGCTTCCTGCTACAAGTAACAGTAACTTGTTTCCTGGGAGCTTTTCCTAGCCACAGGAGCATGCCCAACTCAGATGAGGCAAGCTGAAAATGTTAAGTTCACAGCTCTGGAGCAGCCCTTAGTGCCATACAAGAGTTGGTAGATAAATATGTCAGTTTCCTCACCCATCAGGTGGGACAACTCTGAAGTATGTTCTCCTTAGTCTTCCAGAGTCCAGGACCCACAGCTGTCTGTGGGTCATTAATGGTCATCTCTGGGTTCATTAATGCACCCATAACACTTTCCTCCCTTCTGTGTCTTACTACCTCAGCCCTTACTAGCCTTTCTTGAGATTACCTCCCAAGTAAACCACCTCCTCTTAAATCTTAATCATGGGGTCTGCTTCTGGGGGAGCCCAAGCTAAGACAACATATATTGTTCTATATATATATGAGTAGCCTAATGCTTTAGATCTCCTGTAACTATGGCATCAGCATTAACTTGGCAGCTTACTATAAATTTATGTAGGTAACTTGATTTTTCTTCCAGAAGGAGATAATTACTTGTGTTTCAGCTTTGCCAATGCAAACCTAAATTAAGAGTACATATCATAAAGGGTAATAGTTTCTGATAAGGCTTAAAACAAGGGCCACTACCCGGACCTCATGTATACCTTTTAACCAGATTGTCTGATCACACCTTGGAGAAGGGCTTGCTTCTTCTACAGATCTTTTAAAAATCAGAGTGAGAATTACTTGGAAGAGTCACTAAGATATGTAGACCTTTGGTTATTCTGTAGGCAAAAGGGTAGTTCTGGGAAGTTAACAGTTTCTGAGGATTTATGTTGATGATAGTCATGTTGAAATTTTTATTAGCAGCTGAGACCTAGAAAGGTTTTTGTTGCTTTTGGCAACTTTGAAGCTGGGGAGATCCTGGCCAAGGCAAGGAAATCCGATCTCATTGTCCTCCCAGCCCTTGACTTCTCCCCCAAGCACCCCAGTAAAATGGTTTGTTCCCTTGCCTGCCCCCTCCCCCACCACAAAAAGAGTTTTTGTTTTAAAACAGAGTTTGGGGCACCTGGCTGGCCCAGTCAAGTGGAGCACACAACTCTTGATCCTGGGGTTGTAATTGAAGCCCTGCATTAGGTATAGAGATTTATTTAAAAATAAAATCTTAAAAAAATTTTTAAATTAAAAAAGATAAACAGAGCTTAAGTTTATCATTTATGTATTAGATAATGAAATCAATATTTTTAGAATTTTCAATTGAGTTTATAAACAGCAAGACTTAGTGGTATTCCTATTCATGTCCTGGTTCTTAAGAAACATGATAAGGGGGCGCCTTGGTGGCTCAGTGGTTAAGCCTCCGACTCTTGATTTCAGCTCAGGTCACTGTCTGATGGTTTGTGATTTCAAGCCCCAAGTTGGGTTCTATGTAGGCATCATGGAGCCTGCTTGAGATTCTCTCCTTCCCTCTCTCTTTCTGCCCCTCCTCTGCTCGCGTGCTCTCTCTTTCAAAATAAATAAACATTTTAAAAAATTTTCAAAAAAACTATGATAGAAATTCAAACCAATTGCATAGTCTTTATTCTTGGACAAAAAAGATGTGCCCTGCATAATTCCTTCCTTCAAATGGGTTCTGAGATGCCTGTCTCAAATATATAAGTCCTTGTTTCTTTTCTGGACAGAGCTTTGTTTTGTTTAAAAAAAAAATTTTTTTTAATGTTTATTTATTTCTGAGAGAGAGAGCATAAGCAGGGGAGGGGCAGAGAGAGAGGGAGACACAGAATCTGAAGCAGGCTCCAGGCTCTGAGCTGTCAGCACAGAGCCTGATGCGAGGCTCAAACTCACAAACCATGAGATCATGACCTGAGCCAAAGTTGGACGCTTAACTGACTGAGCCACCCAGGTGCCTCCCCATAGAGCTCTGTTTTTTAAATATCCCCCATCTTGTTCATATTCACTGCTCTTCCTAGTGTTCCTTTCAGCCTCTGGACTTTTCAGTTTCTTAGTTTAAAATGATCAAACAAAATAGTGTTTGGGTGTGACCCACTTGTGTTTTGAACATCCTTGTCCAGGTATTGTGGGCAGGCCAGTACTAGAGACCCTGAGGGGGTCCCACAGGACCAAGAGAGTTCTTGGCTTCCCATAGGACAAAAATCAAACTCTAGCCAGGAGAAAGTGAGAGCAGAGTTTATTGAATGACATAAGTGATACAGTATAGCAGATGGAATGTCTGGGAGACTCAGAAAAGGAAAAGTGAGTCTCCCTATCACTTGGGGTTAGGGATTTACATTGGAAAGGGATCACGTTCCCGGGTACATGTTCCATCAGGAATCCAGGGTAGGGTCCAATCAAAGGTGAGTGCCAGGTGAACAAGAGGTGTTAGTCCATAAATCACCGAAGGTAAGAGTGTATTGATGCCAGTGTTGACCAGAGTTTGTTCAAAGGTAACGTTCTGGAACATGCTTCAAATCTGGTTCTTCTTAGATGTTAGTAGCTGTTTGGGGGCCTACGATGGAACTTAGAGAATGATTAACTGTCTTGTTTCCCCCTCGGAGTGGGAACAAAGCTTCTTTGGTTTACTCAGATGCAAAATACAGAACATGAGTGAGTGGAACTTAAAGAAACAGCAGAAATGGAGCCTTTCAAGAGTGGAATCCCTTCAGTTTCCCTATCTCACTTGTCTATTGGAACTTTAACCTTTATATGTCATTATTAATTAGCCAGGTCTTTTTTTCCTCAGATCTTTGCTGTTGTGATTCTTGTGTGTAGGTATTATAGGCATTTATCAACTCCCTGCTTCTCCAGTGTATTCTTAAATTGTCTTTTTCTCTTCAACCTCCTTTAGAAAGCCAAAAGATGAAATTTAAGAGTTTGGAGAGGGTATGGAAAGTCTGTGGTTTCTCTTGCCCATCTGGACAGAGCCAGCTATTTTTGTTCCCTTAAACAAGTTTCTGTAGTCGATTCATGTTGCCCAGGGAAGTCCTTTTGTTGCTAATAGGATCATGGTTTCTGCCTCGATGAAGGCTTGGCTGTTTTAATCCCCCTCTAATGATATTTTAGAAGAGTTAAGTCCCTAATGAGATACTTTATTTCTCCCTGGATGAGGGAATTTCTAATTTTTTGACAAAACTTAACAGTGGGAGGTATTAGGCATGTTAGATATGGTTTTAGTTCTGGAATTCGACCTAATTCATATTCTAGCTCCTTTTTTTACTAGATATGTGAACATGGATAAGTTATTAAACTGCCTCAATGGGAATGCAAGCTGGTGCAGCCACTCTGAAAAACAGTATGGAGGTTCCTCAAAAAACTAAAAATACCCTATGATGCAGCAATTGCACTACTAGGCATTTATCCAAGGGATACAGGTGTGCTGTTTCGAAGGGACACATGCATCCCCATGTTTATAGCAGCACTATCAACAATAGCCAAATTATGGAAAGAGCCCAAATGTCCCATCAATGGATGAATGGATAAAGATGTGGTGTATATATATACAATGGAGTATTACTCGGCAATCAAAGTGAATGAAATCTTGCCATTTGCAACTGCGTGGATGGAACTGGAGGGTATTATGCTAAGTGAAATTAGAGAAAGACAAAAATCGTATGACTTCACTCATATGAAGACTTTAAGAGACAAAACAGATGAACATAAGGGAAGGGAAACAAAAATAATAAAAAAACAGGGAGGGGGACAAAGCAGAAGAGACTCATAAATATGGAGAACAAACTGAGGGTTGCTGGAGGGTTTGTGGGAATGGGGATGGACTAAATGGGTAAGGGGCATTAAGGAATCTACTCCTGAAATCATTGTTGCACTATATGCTAACTAATTTGGATGTAAATTAAAAAAATAACAAAACAAGTTTAAAAAATTAATTAAAAAAAATAAAGACATTCTTTCAGATTGAAAAAATATATATATTAGGAAAGAAGGAAACAGTTAAAAGTTTTACTTTTAGAGATACTCTAGGTGCTACTGGATTTCATCTTTCAGACTTGCTTTCCTTTATGGATTTGTTAGTTATTCAGTAAATCCCATCAGTCTATGTAATATTTTAATTGTATAAAATTCCTTTGTGACTTTAAAAAAAAAAATCTTCTTCTAAAAATAATAATAATCAGGGCACCTGGGTGGCTCAGTCGGTTAAGCAGCCGACTTCGGCTCAGGTCATGATCTCGCGGTCCATGAGTTCGAGCCCCGCGTCGGGCTCTGTGCTGACAGCTCAGAGCCTGGAGCCTGTTTCAGATTCTGTGTCTCCCTCTCTCTGACCCTCCCCCGTTCATGCTCTGTCTCTCTCTGTCTCAAAAATAAACGTTAAAAAAAAAAAGTTTTTTAAAATAATAATCTATTTTTTTCTTTCCAGTCTGCTATGTTCTGAATGTTTGTGTTTCCCTACAATTCATTATGTTGAAATTATAACCCCTACAGATGATGATATTAGTAGGTGGGATCTTTGGGAGGTGCTCAAGTCATGAGGGTGGAAACCTCATCAGTAGGAATGGTGCCTTATAAAAGAAGTTCCAGAAAGATCCCTAGCCCCTTCCATCATGTAAAGATACAGAGAAAAGAAGCCTGCAATGAACCACCTGATCATGCTGGCACTTTGATATCAGACTTTCCATCCCCAGAACTATGAGTATTAAGTTTCTGGTATGTATTAAAAAAAAAACAACAAAACTGTCTCAAGCTTCAGTTTTCTCATCTGTAAAATAGGAATAACAATGGTCCCTATTTCAGAGTTTTTGTAAAGATTGAATAAGATAATGTAAGTAATAACTAAAACATTTTGCATAGTGTTTAACATGAAGTAAGGACTCAATAAATAATAGTCATAGTAGTGCAGGGTATATAGTTCCTTTCTTCTTTACTTCTGCTTTATCTCTAAAAACATTCCTTTTTATCCACATTATCTCCTGTTATGGGTGCCTGGCTGGCTCAGTAGGTAGCACATGCGACTCTTGATCTTGGGGACTCTTGAACATGGGTTCAAGTCCCATGTTGGGTGTAGAGATTACTGAAAAAAATAAATAAAATCTTTAAAAACAAAAACAAAGCAAAACCAAAATAGCTCCTGGTAGCCTGGACTAGATGAAGGAAACAGGCAGTACCTGGACTACTGTTCTAGCATTATGCCCCCAGTTTCGGCTCCCTCCGCTTTATTTTCTTCATAGCACAAATGGTAATCTTTTTAAAACATTTCCTTTTCCCTGAGTCCCAGTCACCTTTAAATAGGATAAAGTCTGGACTCTTAACATGGTTTATAAGGCAGTTTGCTTCACAGTCTGTCTCCAGCTGGCTTCATAGCACTGTCTCTTGCCACATTCCCCTCCACACTTAAGTCATTTGCAGTGAGTTCTTTGTTCTTTCCTAAACCATTCTCTTGTACTTCTCTTATCCCCTTGCTAGATGCCCTTCTCTACTTGTCCATTTAGGTGACAACTCCTATTTTCAAAACCTTGTTCAAATGCACTTAACAAAAGGAAACCCTCATCCTATTTTATATGACCAGTTTGTAGCCTTGTTAAGGTGACTGGAGCTATCTTGTAAGTTGCCAAAACTTCCTGAGTCTTAACATCTTTGCTTAGTCTGTCTCTTATGTATCCCTCCTTCTTGCTAATTGGTCTCATAATTGTAGCACCCCACTTTACCTTATATCCTCAGAACTGCTTTTGTCTTGCTTTTTTGTAAGCTAATTTACTAGTAGGATATTTGTTTTTTCAATTTGTCTTTAACTGTCAAGTAAGTTTTTCCTGCACTTGGTCAGATCTGCTTACCAGTATTGATGATTATATATATGGAGAGATGTGTAAGGAATTAGGATCCATTAAAATTCCTTGGTTTTCACAGAGAAAAACTAATGTCCAGTGATTTTATTTGAATTCTTTTAATCTTTTAATACTGCTAAGAGTGGAATCTTATTTAAGATCTTTGTATTTACAATACTTAGCACAATGCCTGGAATGCAATACGCACAAAATAAATGTTTGTTGAACTTAATAATCAGTTTCCCCTGCTTAAAAAAAAAAAGGGGGAGAATTCTTAAAATTTAGTGTTCTGTGAATTTTAAGCAACATTGTAAGTTACAGTTGATCATACTAATATTTTTTTCGGTGTTGGTAAAGATTGGTGATGACGTAAAAAAAAAAAAAAAAGATTGGGAGTGGCTTAAGGCATGGATATGTACCTTAGCAGTGGGTTTTTATATGAACTACACATAAACTTGCTCAACCATTGTCTCACACAGGTTCACTATTATGAAGATGGCAATGTTCAGTTGGTTAGTCATAAAGATGTACAGGATTCAGTAACTGTTTCGGTGAGTGTGGAGTATTTAATGTGTCTCACTTGTGTCTTTTCTTTAAAAAATTGATTTTGATCCTGAGATACCTGGGTGGCTCAGTTGGTTATGTGTCTGACTTCAGCTCAGGTCATGATCTCATGGTTCCTGAGTTCAAGCCCCATATCTGGTTCTGTGCTGAGAGCTCAGAGCCTGGAGCCTACTTCAGATTCTGTGTCTCCCTCTCTCTCTGCTCTCCCCCACTTATGCTCTGTCTCCCTCTCTCAAAAATAAACAAACATTAAAAAAAAAATTTTTTATTTTGATCCTGAGTACTGATTCTGCCACTAGAAATTCAGTTTGTTTTCAGTGCTTTGATTTTGGCAGCTTATAAAAGCATGTAATCAACCAGCTATATTAGTTCACAGTCTTTGACTAAATGTAATAGAGTAAATAATTACATAATATAAAACACAGTGTAACATAACATGATATAATGCCAAATAGTGATAATGGCTTTATTCAAACATCTTTCACTTTCTCTGTTTCTCAATTGTGAGATTTACTCAAGGACAACAATGTCTTCAGTCAGTAAATACTATGAGGAAGGAAAGTTTGCCAACAAATCTTATAGGGCTACATTTATATCACTAGAGAAGCCAAACATTTTTAGGAATATTCAACTAAAACGTGTTGTTCTGGAGTGCCTGGTTGGCTCAGTCAGTTAAGCATCCGACTTTGGCTCAGGCCATGATCTCCAGGTTCGTGAGTTCGAGCCCCACGTCAGGCTCTGTGGTGACAGCTCCAGCAGTCTGGAGCCTGCTTCGGATTTTGTGTCTCCCTATCTCTCTGCCCCTTCCCCCCACCTCTTTTGCTCTCTCTCTCAAAATTATAAACATTAAAAACATAGATATTATATTATATATTTGTGTATATTTATATATATACACACACACACATATATGTATAATTTGTTCAGATAATAATACTATATGTATATATATATAGTGTTCTATACCTGGAAAGAAGGGACATAATTTTTTTGCATTCTCAGTGCTTCTTTTTATTCCTAGAAATTATTGAGCACCTTCAAATAGCTTTTGTTTGAGGTGCCTGGCTGGCTTAGTATGGCATGCGATGCCTGATCTTGGGGTTGTGAGTTCAAGCCCCACATTGGGTGTGGACCTTCTAATAAAAAAAAAAAAAAATCATAAAAACAAACAAACTAGCTAGCTATGTTTATGTATGTTGTATCTACATTTACTTTATTAGAAATTAAAACTGAGAGGGGAGCCTGGGTGGCGCAGTCGGTTAAGCGTCCGACTTCAGCCAGGTCACGATCTCGCGGTCTGTGAGTTCGAGCCCCGCGTCAGGCTCTGGGCTGATGGCTCGGAGCCTGGAGCCTGTTTCCGATTCTGTGTCTCCCTCTCTCTCTGCCCCTCCCCCGTTCATGCTCTGTCTCTCTCTGTCCCAAAAATAAATAAAAAACGTTGAAAAAAAATTAAAAAAAAAAAAAGAAATTAAAACTGAGAAATGTTAAATATATTTGTTAATTTAAAATAACAGTAACAAACCCATTACTTGTTGGCCTAAATAGCATTTTCATGAAAAAAGAACTATATTTTCCAAACCAAAAAAAAAATAGTGCAAAGAATGGCATTCACTTACAGTTTTACAAATTGTATAGTGTCTGGCTTAATAAAAGACCACTGGATTCCCATATGTGCCCACACATTCCATTAGCCCTCAGAGTGATGAAGCCATCACACATCTTGTAGCTTCTGTGGACCTGCATTATGCACACTCAAGAGTGTGAGTGGGAAAGCAAATGACTTGTCTTAGCATTGCTGTGAAAACAAGATAGTTTTTACCATTTGAAAGAGTCTGGGAACTGCTGCCCTAGGCAGTAAATCTTAGCTTTTACCTATATTTTTGTTGTACCTAATGATGAAAGGAAGAGAGAATGAGAAATGAACCAAAGTGAAAAGGATACGTTTAGTTAATATGGTACCTGAATCATGTAAAGCAAAATGTATTGGTTGATTTAACATCACAAGTGGCAGATAGAGGAGTATATGAGTTTAACATATATGGCTGATATTGGTGAGGGCATTGTTTATATCATCTTAAACCAGAGATATTTTCAAGGCATAAACATTTCAAGATGTCGTGATGATGTCTTTGGGGCATACTGTGGTAGATTGAAAAGAGCGTGGGGTCTTTTGGCAGAAGACTTGGATTCAGATCCCATCTTTCAAGAAGTGTGTAATTTTGGTCTAGTCACTTATGAGGATTCTGTTTTCTCATCTGGAAAATGGAGGTAATGATAACAGATCAACCTCACAGGGCTGTTGGGAGAATCAAAGAAGGTGATGTGCATGGAAACACTTGATAAACTGTAAGTTGTTATACAAATGTTAGTCAAGATGATCTTTTCAGTATGTTTTTATTTATTGTTTATACTTTTTAAAAAATTCCTATTTCCCCTTTTCCTCTGTTAGAATGAAGTCCAAACTGCCAAGGAGTTTATTAAAATCATAGAGCATGCAGAAAATGAATATCAGGTAAGAAGATTTGGAACTAATTTCTCTAGATCTCTAGAACATTATTATTTTGCTGTTAACACATTTTGTTAGAACTTCTCTTTGTCCTTTCAACATAAATGTATGTGTTGTTCATTGTAACTAAGTGTGGAAGCTGCAGACCTTGCAACTTGGCATTGTGCTTACTGTCAAGGTTTTGACACTGGAAGGGATTATAGCTCTAGTTGTAGAAATAATATAAGTGGGCTTCTTAACTTCAGAGATGGGAGAGGAGCTTACTAGGAATGTTATATCCTGTTGTCCTTCTTAGAAGACTCAAACATGTCCTTTGACTACAGAGTTACTTTCCTAATCACAACTATCCATTTCTGTTCAAGCAACTTATCTTCAATTATCTGTTGCAGACAGCAATTAGTGAAAACTATCAAACAATGTCAGACACCACATTCAAGGCCTTGCGCCGGCAGCTTCCGGTTACCCGCACCAAAATCGACTGGAACAAGATACTCAGCTACAAGATTGGCAAAGAAATGCAAAATGCTTAAAGGCTGAATGTAGGATTCTTCAGTATGTGGAAAGAAAGGATTCAACATGCGGTCATATGATAAATAAGTGATTTATAAACAAGAGTGATATTTTGCTAGGGCTTTCAAAGTTAACAGGTTTTCTAGCCTCATGGAATACTGTTGAACCTATAGCATCATCTTGATTCTTTTGTGTTCTCTGCCTTGTAATTTTCTGTTTTCACTATCTCTACTTGTAAATTTTTTTTTTTTTTTTTTAATTCTGCCACATTTAATGATGGAGAGAGATCTATCCTGGAGTCATTTTACTGTTTAGAAAATTTTCCTAGCCATGAAGCCCTGTTATTGATACAGACAGGTAATATGCCCAGTACTTTTCTACCCCTATCCTTCAAAGCACTTCTGGTACTTTAGTGGTTTTTACTGATCCACCAACAGGTAAAGAGGCTATGCTACAAACTAGCTGAATGGAAGACACATTCATCCTTCTCCCTCTGACTGCTTTGATTATCATTTATAACATCTCATAACTGTAGTGTTCAAAAGTTTGGATTGGGCTTTTCAGGTCCTTTTGTGGGGGCAAAGGAAGTTTTCTGGAAATTCCATTATAGCCAGCTTCTCTGGCGAAGTTGTTTTTAAATCCAAAGACTTGAACCACATTCCCTGCACATGAACGTGTTTGCTTTTTTTCTCTTCCCTCATTGTCTCCTTCCCATCTAGTACCGTTATAGTTATAGACATCTGCATTTTTAGAAGAGTTTTACCCATTTATTATTATTTTGTATTATTCAAGAACTGCTGACGTACTAGGGATGTAGTAGAGTATAAAACTTGAAAAATGCAGATGTTGAAGGAATAATAGTATCTCGTGCTTTAATACTTTGTGGCAGGATTATACTATAAGCAGATGATTCAAACAACTATGTAAATCACAAACACAAACAAAAAATGAACCAAAGTGAAAAGGATACGTTCCAGGCAGTATCTTTCTATTGTAACCTGTTATTTAAGGGAATACTAGTGATTTGTTCTAAATAGGATGTAAAACTTGTTCCAAATTACTTTTCCTCAGTCCTGCCTGCCAAGAACTTAAATGTAACTGTGATTCAGCAACCCTTCCCAGGTATATTGGCAGGTATATGTATGATCTCAGAATACACAGGTGACATAGATATGATATGACAGCTGGTAATGGTGGATTCATTTACATTGTTTACACTTCTATGACCAGGCCTTAAGGGAAGGTCAGTTTTTAAAAAACCAAGTAGTGTCTTCCTACCTATCCAAATACATGTCAAAAAAGAAGGGTGTTTGTGCTTCAGCTTTGTTTTTGCTCAGTAATACAGTCAAGCAAGTTTGTTTCCAAGTGACCAGTTGAACTGTGTAAGCATTTTTGTTTATTTCAAATAAAATATATTTGTATTATGTGTCATTCATACTATCCATTCATACCACACTATCCTCTGTATCAGGTAGTCCAATAGAAATATACCTGTTTTGTTCTTAAATTGTCTGAGTCTTTCCTTTTCGATCCATGTCTTCAGTTTTTGTTCTCAAGTAAGAGAACTGTGCTTGGTCTTAATTGATGAAGATGTTCAGGGTTTCTGAACTATTACAGATTCAGTGATTATCCAAAAACTTGGAAAGGACAGCGCCTTTTTTTTTTTTTTTTTTTTTTTTTTTAGTTTGAGCAATGTCCCTGTGGATAACATTGCTCCTCACTCAGAGGCTGCGGGTGGTTCAAAGATTTTGCTTTGGTTTTCCATTTCTAGTTATCTTCTCTGTCTGACATTGAGAAAGCAAGGCCCAAGTATGGTTCTAGTCACTAGACAAGAAGTAGAAATGAAAGAATCCCTGTACCTTGAACTTGGGTGGTATTTCACATTGACTTAACTCTAAATGCGGCTTTACTTCCTTGCAAATTGGACTTAGCTACAGACATGAGGGAAAGGCTTTTATCCTGGTTCCTAAGAACCAGAGGAGTTTCAGTGGTTCACACTCCCATCTAAGGCCAGTTAAAGTCCCACCTTTTGAGGGAATATTTGTTGTACTATACTCTGTGCTTGTAGCACAAACAGATTCAAACATTCTTGTCTTTGCCTTTAACTTATTAACTGTCAGCCTGCCCCTAGCCTATCCCATCCACTTCCCTAGCCCATATAGACTTTTGTAAAAACTTACTAATCTTTTGGCTATCTAAAGCCCTTGGTTAGTTGTATAATCGGGAGGAAGTCAGCCCTCCTTGCCAAGTCCTGCAGAGACCTTTACTTCCTTAACCTCCTTCAGGATATTTGCTTGAATTGTGTCTTATTTTGTCACATGCTGCTGAAATCTGCCTGTGGTATCCTAGGGTAAAGGTTTCTCAGCCAGATGGAAAGGAGTTTTCTGGGAGGCCTCACTCCTATATTTGGATTTGAAATTACACTGCTGAAAACTATTGGTTTCATTTGAGCCTGGGTAGTTGTGCTGCTGTTACAAGCTGCCTTGTTCCAGTGCCTGTTCTCTTCTGTAATGTAGAACTTTGATGCTGGACCCATCTGTGTCCATGAGATACTTGGCAAACCTTGGCACATTTTCTCCAGACTCACAAAAGACTGATACATTACTGAATGTCAATTTATAAATGTATAATCTCATATAGAATGAAGCTACCTACTGCTTGGGAAATCAAAGAAAGAAAAGAGGGTTGGTAAATACAGAACAAAACTGGATGGTCCTATAAGTTGAGCTAACAAAAATTTTCCCTTGAACAGAGAATGTATAAAAAGACACGGTAGATCTTAGCCCACCGAGAGCAGTAACCAATATCATACCTTGTCAAATCCAATACATTGAAAAGCACTGTTACACATATGAATATACTGTTGATTCTCATTATTCACAGTAGTTCATTGCCAGCAAACACTGAGTTGGCAAATAGGAAATACTGCTTCTCAGGGAATACAGGGTTAGGTGCTTGGGAACTAATGGCCACATTTTTGTCAACAGGTCAATACATGATCTTATTTTATACGTGTGTTTCTATTTAAATCACCTCATTTAACATATTGTTTATTCATTAATCTTGAACTCCCAGCCAATAGCACTATAACTCCTGCTTATCTAATAGGAATATTCTCTATAAAGCACATCACAGCATTGTGCTTAGGAACACCAGATAGAACTTAAGCACTACACAGGTGTGGGGGCCATTTTAAGCAGTGAAGTCACCACCAACAACAAAAAACGTGACCATAATATGGACCACGAAAAGGATGCTTGTTTATAATATGAGCTGAAACAAGAAGGCAGAATATGACCTTGCTCGTTGCAGCTGGGAACATACATATTGGGCAACTCAGGGTTTTTTTGCTGCTCTGCACAGTTCCATGAATGACTACAAAGGTACCGCAAGTATTGATTTGGGGGTTAGAAGTGAATTTAAGGGAGTAGGTGAATTTGCAAATAACACAATCTGCAAATAATGAGGATCAGCTGTACCTGCCACAGCCTCTAACCAATTTCAGCATTCAGTTTAAGGGCTATTTCTAGTTGTATTCAGGACTATGGTCTACATGAACTTAACATTCAGATGTTTAATTGTGAAGCCCAAGTAACTATGGAGTCATGAGAAGTAATGAAGAAAATACAGAGCTTTTAATATGCTTCTCCAAAGTTACCTTGGGAGGCTATAGGTTTATTCTAGTAACGTCATTGGCCAAAGTTAACTTTCAGATTGCCTTCAGTGATATTTGGACCCGTACTAAAATCAGCCACTTTAAAGTCAGATTCTTTACAAGTGCAGATGGTTTTAGAGAAAGTTTCAAGGAAGTGAGACTGGGAAGGAAGACCATTCTAGACATCTAGACAGCCATATGTGGTAACAATTACAACTCCATGTGAAATGTATTTTTCTAGACGAAACTGGTTTAGAGAGGTTCCATTGTAACCAAGGCCACATAACATATTTTTACTCAGGTTGGTACTATACTACAGCTGTTTGCATGTTTTGATAACATCTAGGAGATTGGTCTAAGGTTTGAGGGGGGGGTGGTGTGTGGAGAGGGGCAGTGGTGTTAGAAATCCAGGAATAATGGGGACTTAGATTTACTCATCAGCATGGAACCAAACATCAGTGTGGGTGTGGTGGATGGGAGGTTTTTGAAATGGTAAGTTAACATGGTGATTTTAAGAGGTTCACTCTTGGCTACCGTCAGACCTCACCAGGTAATTGTGGAGAAAAAAGGTGGAGAAATCAGCGATTTTACTAGTGTTTCCCTCTACTTTGCACAATTTCTAAGACATAAATTCTTAGGCAATGTCCCCTGCCCAGTTTTTCCTCTTCCTCTTAGCTTTGGTTCCCACCAACTTTGCATTTCCTGTTGCTAAAATCTGTTATTCCTGGCGATAGTTGGTTATTGGCCTGGGGGCAGGTACAAGAGTAGCCCAGCTGGAGCATGACCTGGGTTCTGGACTTTCCTCACACTAGGTTATGTTGAATGCGTGGCCTCCTACAGGGAATTACTTTGCAGAAAAACACTACCTTTAATATTTTTGTAACTGGTATATTTTTTTGAAGAATTTTTTTTACATAACTTTTTATGTTCTTTGCCCCATTCTAGTTGGTGTGTTTTTGTTATTAGGGAGCATAAATAGATGCAGAGGCTTGTTTTATGTTTGTTGTGGGAGCCCCACCCCCTTTAGTTTGTCTTAATTGTCTTCAGAAGCACGCTAGTCTATTACTTCTCTTCCTGGTACTGATGCTGTAGCTATTAACCATTTATTGCGTAAGAGACCAGTCTCTTGCTCTCAGGCTGATATTTTGATGAGTGGGGCAACCCTTGCTTATATACGAGTAACAATTAAAGAGCAATACAGACTGGAATGCAATTAAGTGCCCAAATATGTGTGGCTCAAGGGCAGGGATCACCAGCCTTTCCCCTAAAACGAAACCTGTGTGGCTGAGAAAAGTAATGACTGTTCCGTGCTGGCGGAGCCCCTTGTCCCTCCCTCCCACACGTACACACCTTTATCTCAGAGACACTTGGTTCTTCCCCACCACCCCCCCCCACCCCCCCGAACTTCTTTGGCTCTTATGCCTTCCTCCCTGCGTCTGAAAGCTCGAGGAGGGAGAATGGGGGAGGGGGGCGTGCCGCTCGCTTCCGTACTGATTTCTGTCCCTAGCAGTCTGGGGGAGGTGCTGGGTGAGCTGCCCCAGTCCAGCTGCAACCAACCCAGGTCCCAGTCCCTGCCCTTTGCTCTCCTGCTTTTCAATAAGTCCCGAGGCTCTGGGGGGGGTGGGCGTGGGAGTAGCCCTAGCTGAGGCTCGGAAGTCTCCCTGGGCTGCTCAGGGGGCCCCAGGCGGTAGCCACGTTCAGATTCTGGCTCGAAGCCAGGGGAGGGAGCTTGGGGTAAGGGGAGGGCCCTGAGGGAGGGGTCAGACTCCTTAGGAAAGAGTTAATGGGAGGAGGGGGAGGGGATTGGACGGAGAGACCGAAGGGAAGACTCAGGTAGGAAAAGAACCGAGGAGGGAAGCCTGGTGGGGAGAAGGGAGCCTGCAAGATCAGAGGGTCAGAGTTAGGGGGCTTCCCCCTGCTGCACCCTCATCCTAGGGCCGCCAACTTACATCCGCGGCGGCGACTTTCAGTTTCATTTCCACGGACCCTCCTGCCTGGGCCGCAGCCGCAGCCGCCGCCGCGATGCCCAGTAAGTTCAGCTGCCGGCAGCTTCGGGAGACGGGCCAGTGCTTCGAGAGTTTCCTGGTCGTTCGGGGACTGGACATGGAGACAGATCGCGAACGGCTGCGGACCGTTTATAACTGGGATTTCAAGATCAGGTACGGGCCGGCCCAGTCCCCGGCCCAGATTCGCGGGCCCAGCTCGCCGCCACGACCCCTCGCCGCGGGGCCACCCTTCCCGCCCCGGGGCGCGGAGGGACGCAGCTCCCCCAGTGGCGCAAGCCGGTCCCGGGGCGGCGCAGACCTCCCCTCCCGCGCCGTGCCCACGCCCCGCCAGCGCCGCCCGGAGCCCGCCCGCTCTACCCGGCCGGGCCCCTGCGCCCAGTCCCGGCGCAGAACCGCCCGCGCAGCCCGCGCCCCCCGCGGCCCGGGCCCTGGCGGGGAGCGGGGTCCCGCGCCCACGCGCCGCTCGCGGGGCCGGGGGAGGGGGGGCGCTCGGCCTGGGGGAGGGGAGCGCGAGAGGGGGCCCAGGCATCGCGGGACCGCGGGAGGGAGCTGCTTGCGGCTGGCGGCCGGCCCTGGCGCGGGCTCTGCGGGGACCCCCGCCCCGCCGCCGAGGGGCTGCTTGCCGAGGGGGTCCGCTATCCCGGGGAGCCGAGGAGACCCAGTGTGGGAGGGAGAATCTCCGGCAGCTCGGCAAAGAAGAAAAGGGCTCAAACTATATACGCACCAAACCTCCATTAGCACCTGTGGCTTCTCCATGGAGACCCAGGGCCAGCCTCCTGGAGGCCTTTCTCACCCTGTAGCTGCAGGCTGTTTGGGCCCCCTTGTTGCTATCGAAGTGAAAACCAGACGCTTCGTTCTGGCAGACCACAGAATTGTGCTTCAGAAACACCTATCAACAGGCTGCAGCCTTGGGCCGGAACACAGTTTAACAGGGATAAATGTGAAGACTTACACAAATACATGCGGGGTGGTGGGGATTTCGGCTTCCTAACACACCTCCTGAAAAAGGCTGTGGGTTTCAACAGACCAAAAGGCCGGTATGGCTGCCAAAAGAGTCCAAGAAGTGTTAGACTGTGTTAAGAGAAGTGTGGTTTTGGGGGGGGGGGGGGGGACGAAATAGTGACTCTCCAGATCACATCTGGGTTGTTTGTTTAAATCAATAATGAAATGTCCCATTTTAAGAGGGACATGAACAGGCTCCAGCAACATCTGAGGAAGGGTCAGTGGTTATGACCCGTTTTATGCCCTCACCCCGTGCTGGGCTTTGGGGAATGGAAAGGTGAACAGTACAAGATGCCAGGGAACGAGAGGCTTTGATAGGCCTGCAGTATGCATCATACAGAATACTAGCATAGATGGTAAAATAACGCGCGGAGTATAATAGAACTAGGAAACATGTCAAAGAGAAGTAAGCAAAGAGCAGGTACTATTGAGAGGCATTATCAACAAGCCACATCCGTGCTTTCACCTGTGTTCCCCAACACAAGTACAGGTGCCTTTGAACACAAGCCAGCTACTTTGGGCTCTGAAGGAATGTATTTGGATGCTTGTTAGACCGGTAGGAAAGACTTTATGGAGGACTATTGCAGTAGAGTTACTGTAGTAGAGGAGAGAGTGCTCTACTCCCAACACGGCAAAGACAGCTGGGAATTGGTAGTTGTCAGCCGAGTGAGGGGGTCAGTGGACGGAAAACTACTAAAGACATATTAAGAGGTGGGGGGCAAGGTAGAGGCCTAATTGAGAATAGGGTTCAGAGGAGCCCGACTGAAGTTTGGTCAAGGAGAGGGGTCTCTGTCAGCTCTCAACGAAAGCTACACAGTATGTTCCAGTACTGGGGAAGATGTTCTGTCAGACTGCATACAGAAAACCACATATAAAGTACATTATGGGTGAATTTAAGGGATTTCAAAAGTAATTTTATTATGTGCACTTGTTTTTTATGCAAATAAGATACCATTCCCCTGGAATTATTAGGGAATTTGGTGTTTTCTTATGCAAATAAGAATACTCCTGTAGTTAGTAGGGAATTCAATGGAGAAGGACACTGACCTTGGCCTTGAAGGATTGACAGTGAGGAGGGGGAGGGAAACAGCTTACGTGCTGATTCGTATTCTGTCACGAAACCCAGTCAAAGACTGAGGGGGGGCCTGGCTGGCTCATTCAGCGGAGGATGGCACTCTTGATCTCAGGGTCGTGAGTTCGAGCCCCACATTGGGAGTAGAGATTACTTAAAAAAAAAAAAAAAAAGACAAAAACAAAAAACCTGAGAAATGTTTGCCTTGAAAAGAGAAACATTGGAGAGAACAAGGCAGTAATCCTTGAATATTTTGAAGTCTGTCGTGGTGGAGAGGATTATGCTTCCCTGTCACTTCAGAAGGCTGGGCTAGCTTCATTCAACATGTTCCCCTCACCCTCTCCATACCAGGTGGAGATTTCTATTACGATTATAGAGAACTTTCTTACACATCCTTTAAACCCAGACAGGAATGCTGTGACATCAGCCCTCATCTTCCCAGTGGGAATTCATGGCTTCTTCCTTTGGGCTCTCAGAGCTCATTGTTCACAGCCAGGTTATAGCCCCATTGCACTGCCTTGCGTTGGAGCTAGTGTGCGACCAGCTTCCCTGATCTGAAGGCGGGGATAGGCTTTTCCTCACGTTTGCACCTTCCTCAGTCCCCAGCATAGAGCCAGGGATGTAACAGATGCTCTGTAAGTGCTGGCGGAATGGAATTGAATTAGTAAGTACAGTTGATCTACAAGAGAATGGGCCACCAGAGAGCTATTGCAAGTCACACACACACACACACACACACACACACACACACACACGGAATTCTAGGGAGCCTTCCTACACTGGGAGGGGTGCATCCCTTCCAGCTAGGGTATTTCAGGATGTTGCATCCTCTACTGCTAACTTTGGCCTTTTCCCATCATTCGTTATTTAGCAAAACATACTTAACGAGGCTCTGCTTGTGCCTGTGCCTCGGTTCCTGCCTGTAATCACAGTCTAGTGGGGGTGGCAGATGTGTAGACAAACATGTAATACAGTACCTTAGGGGCTGGGAGAGTGTTTGGATAGCTGGAGTTCAAATCCTGGTTGGCCATTCACGAGTTTGCATTTTTTTTTAATGTTTATTTTTGAGAGAGAGAGACACAGAGTGGGAGTGGGAGAGGGGCAGAGGGGGGGGGGGGGGGGAAACAGGGCTCCATACTCTGAACTCTCAGCACAGAGCCTGACGCGGGGCTCGAACCCATGGACTGTGAGATCATGGGCTGAGCTGATGTCAGATGCTTAACTGACTGACTGAGCCACCCAGGCGCCCGGAGTTGCATTGAATTTTGAGCAACTATCTAAATTTTCCTGTAACGCATGTAAAAGAATGCCTTTCTCTCAGGGCTGTGTGTGAGGCCAGAATGAGCTATCACAGGTAAAGCCCTTACCATGTGTAGCATGTTGCATGGGCTTTGGAAGTGGTAGCTGTCATTAGTACAGTGATGGTTAGGAGGAACGACTGATGTCAGGAAAAGTTTCAAGAGAAGACTGCTCTTGCCTTAGGCAGGAGACTCATTCTTTTCTTCAACAAATTTCGGCCGAATGCTTCCTGTGAGCAAAGCAAAACAGTGTGAGTCGCTGTGGATGCAGAAGGAGCCTAAGGAAGGAGGTGGCAATGAAACATAATTATTTAATTACTTTTGTGATAAGTGCTTAGAACAAAAGGTCCAGTACTCTGAGAGTATGTAACTTGGACACCCAACCTCGGAATCAGAGGTTTCTGGGAGAAAGTCATGTTTAAACAGAATCTTGAAAGATAAACGGGAGTTCACAGATGTTAAGGGGCAAGGGGACAGCATTCCAGACCCAGAGGGAGTAGCACCCTAAGGGCTTAGGGTGAACTCAGTGGCCCTGATGGGAGGCCAGAGGGAGGCAGGGACTAGATGGGGCAGGACCTTGCCAGCTGCAGAGAGTCTTTTGTTTGTTTGTTTACTTTTTAATCTTAACAGAAATAGGAAAGCACAGATCGTTTCCAAGTAGGAGACTGATGGATTAGGGGTTTTGGAAAGATCGTTCTGTCTCTGGCATGGAGAAAGGCTGTGTGTTTAGACTTCTATCCACAGTAAAGAATACATTTTAGTTGGAAGCCTGGGACACAGCTTTCATGGAACAATGCATACCCTAGAAACCATATATAGCCTCACTCCCTGCCCTCTGATGTTTTTATTCTGTTCCACTCCAATTTTCTAAAAATCCTGGTCTTGACCCACTAATGAGAGTTGCAACCCACAGTTTGTAAAACACAGAACTAGATGTCCCTTTAAGATGGCTGCCAAATTTGATAGTATGTTCTGAAATACCATTCTTCTAGCCATGAGACTTTCCTGCACTGCATCTGAAAAGATTAGTTATTGTTCACTGAACAAACAGCAGGGGCCAAGGTCAGGGCGTTACAGACCAAAGATGTCCACAGTGGCAGGAAAGTCTAGAGAGGAGTGACAGTGATACAGTGGGAAGGGCTGACGTACACTTAAAGAGGGATTGACGTCAGAACCTGTGCCTCAGTTTCTTCTCTAAAATGGGATGATGATAGTTACTACGTTGTTGTGAGGATTAAATGAGATAATGCTTACGGGTACTTCAAACAGCACACAGGAAGTGCTCAGTAAACTTTTCCTGTTGTTGATGGTGTTAATTAACTGTGTTTGCATTATCCCAGTTATACAGAAGATCCGTGTGTGCCTTGTTAAAAGATTAGACTTCATCTTGTAGACTGTGGAGTCATAAAGGGGGGCTGTGATCCGACTTGTGTTTGGTAATGACTCCTGCTGGTTTAGGGGAAGAAACACAAATGACTAATAAACAGAAGGAAAGATCCTTGACTGTGTTAGTGATGAGGGGAATGCTATTTAAGCAAGATATCATTTTTTTGTTTATCAGATTGTCAGTGATCGAAAAGATTGAAGATTTCTGATGTCAGGGTCTGGAAAAAGGGTATTCTCAAATTTTTAGTGATTAACATTAAGTTTGTACAACCTGTTTAGAGGACAACTTGGGGCACCTGGGTGGCTCGGTCGGTTAAGCATCGGGCTTTTGATTTCGGCTCAGGTCACGATCTCATCGTTGTGAGATCAAGCCCCGCATTGGACTTTGCACTGACAGCTGCTTGGGATTCTCTCTCTCCCTCTCTCTCTGCCCCTCTACCTGCCCTCTCGCTCCCGCCCCTGCCACTCGCGTGTGCGCGCACTTTCTCTCTCTCTCAAAACAAATAAATAAACTTAAAAAAAAAAATAGAGGACAATTTGGCAGAACTTGCCAAAGTTGTGAAGAGTCATTCTGTTTGACCCAGAAGTTTATTTGAAGGCATTTGTCCCATAAATCACCGACTAGTACAAGAATTTTTGTGCATGGGTGGTTACTGTATGTAACCTTTGAAAAAGCCAAGCATTATAGGCACCGAACTATCGCTGGACAAACAGTTAAACACGCCCCCTGCATTCCTACTATGCAATCCTTTGCAGCCATCCAAAAGAGGGAGGTGACTTGGTAAAATGTCCTGGAAGGAAGTCCATGGTGGTGAAGAGGTCTGTTGCAGGAGAGTATGTGCAGCAAACAAAACACTTGAGTGCTTAAAAAGTTTTCGTATGTATAGAAAAAAGTCTGAAAAAATACACATCAAGCAGTTAAGCTGATAGGGGGGAGTGAGGGCCCTTAATGTTCTATGTTGGATATTTGTGTTTGAAAGTTTTTTTATGCTTTGGATGACCACCCTTTCACTTACCTCTGTATGCACCCATACTTCCATCCCACCTATGTCAGTTGGCCCCCATGGGATCGTTACACTATATCCTTGTTTATTGTGGGTCCCTCTCCATATCACCATCCCAACTCCCTTCCACATTCTGCCCCACACTCAGGACACTCAGCTATCAACTGGGGTGTTTTTTGGGTTGTTTTATTTTAAAAGGATCATGTTTTATGCGTTTTCAACATCCTGCTTTCTTACTCAACAAAACATCACGGAAGTCATTCCCGATCATGGTGTTCCCAACATTTTATTATGACAGACAGACTTCAAACACAAAAGTTGAAATAATTGTACAGTGAATACCCATATACCCTCACCTAGTTTTTTGTTTGTTTGTTTGTTTTTTGTTTTTTTGTTTTTAGAGAGAGAGAGTGTGTGAGCAGGGGAGAGGGACAGAGGGGGTGAGAGAGAATCTTAAGCAGGCTCTGTGCTCAGCGCATAGCAGACACGGGACTCGATCCCATAACCCTAGGATCATGACTTGAGCCGAAATGAAGAGTCAGAGTCTCAACTGACTGAGCCACCCAGGCACCCCCTAGATTTCTTAGTTAGTATTTTGTACATCTGCCCATTGGTCCGTCTTAGTGTTTTCGATGCATTTCAAAGTAAGTTACAGACTTCAGTGCAACTTACACCAAACACGTCTGCATGATTATTACTAACTGTAGGTGTTCAAAAATTAAGTGTAACTTCTAGATAGAAGTGGACACATTGGGGGCACCTGAGTGGGTCAGTTGGTTAAGCGTCTGACTTTGGCTCAGGTCATGACCTCATGACTCTTGAGTTCTCTGACAGCTCAGAGCCTGGATCCTGCTTCAGATTCTGTGTCTCCCTCTCTCTCTGCCCCTGCTCTATGCACACTCTGTCTCTCTCTCTCTCTCTGACTCTCTCTCTCTCTCTCTCTCTCTCTCTCAAAAATAAATAACCATTAAAAAAATTTTTTTTAAGTAGACACATTTTAATTCTACCTTTCCATACACTGTGTGTAGTCCCTATCGAGACACAGAACATGACATCACCCCAAATTTCCTCCATCTTTCCTAGTTCGTCCTCACCCTTACCCCACCCAGAGGTACCCACCACTCTGATGTTTTTTGAGACTGTGCCTGTCTGGAACTTCATTTAAGGGAATCAGGAGGTATGCACTCTTCTGAACGCCATGTTTCACTCAGCATAATGTTTTGTTTGTTTGTTTTAAGTAAACTGTACCCGAAATGTGGCGCACGAACTCACAACCCCGAGATAGTCTACTGCTCTACCAACTGAGCCAGCCAGACGCCCTTCAGCATAATGTTTTTGAGATTCATCCATGCCTTGTGTATGGCAGCTTTTTATCACTGAGTGATATTTAAAAAAATTTTTTTTTTTTACATTTATTTATTTTTGAGAGACAGAGCACAAGTGGGGGAGAGGCAGAGAGAGAATGAGACACAGAATCCAAAGCAGGCTTCAGGCTCCGCGCTGTCAGCACAGAGCCCAACGCGGGGCTCAAACCCACAAACCGTGAGATCGTAACCCAAGCAGAAGTCAGACGCCTAACCGACTGAGCCACCCAGGCGCCCCTGAGTAGTATTCTTCATCTGAATACAAATCAGTTTGTTTATCCATTCTCCTGTTCATGGATGTTGTTTTCAGTTTGGGGCTATTTCTTTTTTTTTTTAATTTTGTATTTAAGTAATCTCTGCCCCCAACACAGGGCACAAACTCACGACCCCGAGATCAAGAACAGTCACATGCTCTTTCATCCGAGCCAGCCAGGTGCCCCTGTTTGGGGCTATTTTGAATAAAATTGCTGGGAACATCCTTGTACCTTTGGCTTGGGGATATACCTAGGAGGAGCATTGCTGGGACACAGGGTAAATATACGTTTATTGTTATTTTTAAATCTTAGGCAAGTTGCTTAACTTCCTTTTTTGGTGGTTGGCAGCAAAGTCTTCTGGACTGGTCCTCTGTTGTGACCTTGTCTGGGGTTAGGCTGCTCCGCCTTCCCTAGTTCCTGTCTGTTTCCTGAGCCCGTTTCTCACCTTCCCAGCAATTTATTGGTAACTAGCTTTTATCACTTAAATCAGCCATAATTTATTCTTTTTGCTTACAACTAATAACTCCAAATATACACAGCCATCTGACTTCAGCTTAGATCATGATCTCACAGTTCGTGGGGCCACACTGAAGGTGCGGAGCCTGCTTGAGGTTCTCTCTCTCTCTCTCTCTCTCTTCCTCTGCCCCTCTCCCACTCTAGTGCTCTCTCTCAAAAGTAAACAAACACTAGTGAATGAATGGATGATTAAATGAATAAATAAAAGTGGTGTGACCAGGTCTTCATGCATTTTACTTCCTTGCCACTATCTACCTTCCTTTATATATGTTTATTTCTATGTGTATTTATTACATGTATATATATGTATATTTATATATTATTACATGTGTCTCCAGGTTTGGACAGTATGTATAAAATATGTAAACGTTTATATAAATTATATATATATATTAGACCTATAATAATATATATCATTATATAATTATACATGTCCACGTGTGGACCGTGTATGCAACCTGACATGTAATGTTACAGGCCCCTGCACAGCAGTGCTGTGTGCCAGCCAGCAGTTTAGTGCAATGTCCCCTCCTTCGTTTTTTAATAAAAGAATAGTCTGGAATTATTTGATATTTCTTTCACTCATTCTCCCAGCAAGTATTTTTTAATAAATACCAGTGCTAGGTCTATACTAGATATTATATAGTTCCTTTTTTTTTTTTTTTTAAGTTTATTTATTTATTTTGAGAGAGCCAGAGACAGCGTGAGCAGGGGAGGGGCAGAGAGAGAAGCCCAAGCAGCACACAGCCCGATGTCGGGCTCGAACTCATGAAACCACAAGACCGTGATCTGAGCTGAAACTGAGAGTCAGATGCTTAACCGACCCAGCCACCCAGGCGCCCCTATACTTGCATTTTTAAATTAAGTTTAATCTTTTTAAATGTTTGTTTATTTTGAGAGAGCAAGCAAGCGAGTGTGCGAGTGGAGGGAGTGGCACAGAGAAACAAGAGAAAATCGCAAGCACGCTTCCCACTGTCAGCACAGAGCCTGATGCAGGGCTTGAACTCAAACCTTGAGATCATGACCTGAGCCAAAATCAAGAGTCGCATGCTTAACCACCTGAGCCAGCCAGGTGCCCCTATAGTTGCATTTTTTTTAGTGCATTTTTTTTGCACACATAATATTCTTTTCATTTGAAATCAGAATATTGCAGCATATGTTTAGTTTTTTGCAAAACAGACCTTTTTCTGAAGTGATCGTACCAGTTCATACTCCAGCTGACAATGCATGAGTGTTCTGGTCTGTCCTTATCCTTGTCAACACTTGGTGTTGTCAGCCTTTTAAATTGTAGCCGTCTGTGTGGGTGTGGTGCGTTCTTTTTCATTGCTGCCTAGTATTTTCCATGCTGTGGGTGTTGACAATGTGTTAACATCTCCCTATTGATGGGCATGTTTTTGTTTCCAGTTCTCGGCCCCTGTGAATACCTCTGCAGTAAGCATCCTTGCACATGTCTTTAAACACAGGTACTTTCCTTTCCATGGGATACTTTCCCAGAACTGCAGTTGCTGAGTTAAATACCTGTGTTTCAGAGATGTTAGGAGTCCTCACCAGATTGTTTTTCCAAAAGGTTGTCATATTTCACCTTTCCAGGAGCACTGTGTGAGAGTCCCCTTCTCCACATACACACAACAGCGATCCATGTTATGGCTGTTTTCCACTGTTGTCAGTCTGATCGAAATAAAACAGTCCTTCGTTTTGACTTTAATCTGCAATTTCTCTGCTTTTGGAACATCTTTTCATCTGGTTATCTCGATGTGTTCTGTAAGGTGACTATTCAGTTTTTCTACTGAAGTCTTGATCTTTTTTCCTAGAAATCTAGGTGACTTAGATGCATAATATAAGAACTAGGACTTTTTTCCAACAGCTACGTACTAAGTTTCTGGTTAGAAAAAAATTATTTTCATTATGGCTGTCACCTTAGACCAGGGAGAGGTGAGTTTGGGTAGTGGTAATAGTCACGGGGCATAATGTGAGAAAACACTTAGGTGGTAGTACCCATGGCAGAAGTTGTGAAACTTGCAGAGTTGAGTTCCTTCTGCCAATGTGCCCAGGCAGAAGTTTCCAAAAATAGATTCCATGTGAAAATTTTGATCTGGCTTCTTTTAAAGGTCAGATGCTGGCCATCTTGGGCCTCTGTCCCCTGCTGGCCACATCTGTCTGGAAACGATGGAGATTAACAGTTACCCCCTCTGGACAGGGCATGCACTCTTGGGTTTGTTCGGCTCTCTGAGAGCCCTGTTTCCTCCCCAGCACTACCCTGAGAGCTGGCTGCATTTCAAGGCATCTCCACTGTTGTCTTCCTTTTTTTTTTTTTTTTTTTTTTAAAATTTTTTTTTTAATTTTTTTTGTTTTTAATTTTTAAGAGAGAGAGAGACAGAGAGTGAGCAGGGGAGGGACAGAGAGAGAGGGAGACAAGGAATCTGAAGCAGGCTCCAGGCCCTGAGCTGTCAGCACAGAGCCCGACGAGGGGCTCCAACTCACAAACTGCGAGATCATGACCTGAGCCAGAGTCGGATGCTTTAACGACTGAGCCACCCAGGTGCCCCTCCACTGTTGTCTTCTTAAGTGGAGTTATGAGGGACGTGAGTCCTTAACACTGATGGCTCAAAAATGGTACTATTCAGGTGCTCGGGTATCAAAGATGCCTGGGGAGCCTGGCTTCTGTTGGCATTTGAGTCAGTGCTCGATCTGTGGAACCTACCAAGCAAGGGGCCCTGGCGGATGACAGTGACTCCTCCTGATTTCGGTCCCTTTATGACTGGACCTCCCGGCAGTGTTTGAGCCTGATGCCTGGTTTTGAGACTTCTTCTGATTCTCCTCCCTCTCTCGGGGCTTCCTTCTCTGTTTTGTCCTCCTCCCTGGGTTGTCCTGGTCTCAGCTCTTCTCAGACTAGTCACACTCCCTGGGGAGATTCCAGACACTTCCATGGTTATAACTACCACCTGAGGACTCCAGAATATCAGGCTAGACTCAGGCTTGACTTTGGCCTGAGTTCTCAGTTTCCAACTCATGGAGCCAGCTGCCTCTGGACCACAGGAATCTCGAACTGAACATACCAAATACAAATGTCATGGTCCTCCCTCCAACCTCCTCCTCCTCCTCCTCCTCCTGCCTTTACCTCCTATCTCAGAAATGGTTCTGGAAGCCAAGCCATTGATCTGAGTTTTGTCCTGGACTCCTCCCTCTTCCCAGCTTCCATTCCCCCTCCTGTCCGCCACCAGATTCTGCTAATTTTACATTCTAAGTATTATCAGATCTGGCCCCCTCTTCCGTCCTTTCCACCACCTCATTCAGGCCCTTGTCATCTTTTAATTAGACTGTTACAATGGCCTTTTTCTAACTGGTGTCCCTGCCTACAGTCTTGCCTCCAGCAAATCCATCCTCCAATCCTGATGCCAGAGTCATCTGAAATGCAAATATGATCTTGCCACTCCCCTGCTTAAAACCCACCAGCCTCGGGGCTTCTGTAACCACAGTGTAGCCTCTGCTGTGGGCTGAAAGTAAGTTGTTACTACTCCTACTACCACTGCTACTGTTAGTCCTACTATTACTACTAATACGAATACTAATAATAGTAGGTGGCATTTACTGAGCATTTTCTGTTATGTTCTCAAATGATTTATTACCTTTTTAAAACAAATCAGAGCTGATTCACAGTCTTCTGAATAGTATCACTCTCATTTGCTTGGGGTGAGGAGGGAAAGGGGCAGAGTGACAGGCAGGGGGCACCAGGGAATTGTCCAGACCATAAATGATCTTGTTACACGCCAGTGAGTGACCGTGCTGATCCAGCCGTAATAGTTAAATAGGGATTACCATGGTTCTTATGAGCTAGGATTTGCTTTCATTCCCTACGACGCATTGAGGGAGGGTGGTCAGCCGTCCAGATCTGGAGTATGTCACGTGTGGGGGTGTCCCCGGCTCCTGGGTGCCACTAGAGGAAGACCGCTAGCCTTCAGGGTCAAGTCTAGGCTTCCTGGCCTGGCATGCAACACTGCGTGACCTGGTGCCTGTCCATCTCTGCTGCCTCCCATCACCCCTGTCCCACACTTCACTGTAGCACAACCAGACTGTGTGTGATACTAATCATAGCACACCTTACGGAGATCTCCTTATGTGCCAAGCACTGGGCTAAGTGGACACTGCAGTGCCCGTCTCCATGTAACCCTCATAACAACCCCCCCGAGGTAAGTTTTCATTGCCCCCATTTTGTAGGGGAGGAAAGTGAGGCTCCAAGAAGTGGAGACCCAGCTGGTGGCCGAGTGGGAGGTTGCCCTGTGCCCCCAGCTCTTGTCCTTGCACGCCCCTCCACCTTGGCTTACCCTTTGGCTCCCTGTTGTGTCTGGTAGACACCCGTTCACTCTCCAGGACTCCGTTCTGTCCTGGGACAGCCTGGCTCGGTGCCCCTCCTTGGCCCCAGGCTGCCCTGGAAACCTCCTTGGCCGCGCCCCCGGCAGGACGCCAGGATTGAAGCGTTCAGTCTGTGCCGGGCTCTTACCTCATTGAACCCCCGGCTTCTAGCGCAGTGTGTGGCACATAACAGGTCTCTGTAAGTGTTGAGTTGACTAAACTGAATTCCAGGCACTGGACTTTGAGGTTATTGACCTTCTGACCAGTTTTCCCTGTCTTCACCTTCTCTAGGCGCAAAACCAAGCTATTTGATCTCTGGAGAAGGATCCTTTCCCTTCCTGCTTGGGTTCCATCCACCTGCACCCTTTGACTTCGGGTGGAAACTGCTGTCTGATCAGCCACATTGCCCACACACCCTGGACACCTGTGCTCTCTCTGACCCCTCTCTCCTTCCTCACCATCAGGCAGGACCCCAGGTCCACCCCCTCTGAATCAACTTATTTGGCTTCCCCTTAACCTTAGCTCTTTCTGCCACGTCATTTGTATCTCTTTTTCTGTCCCAAATAGTTTTTCCCCCCAAAAAATCTTCGTTCCTTTCTCTCTCTTCCCTTAGTCCTCCAAATCACCAGCCCATGACTGGGCTGTTCTCCTCCGAAACACACAGTCCACAACTTGCTGTTTAAAACAGTCGTATTTTGTCTTGGGAAGTCCTATTGAATTCCCTTAAAACATTAACAATTCCTGTGACCCCCCCCCCCCCAGCCTGAGTCTCTGTCCCTGGGTCCTGTCCTGTTGCGCAGCAGGGCTGGTGTGTCCCACATAGAGCGACCCACAGACACCCTGCCCTCCCGCCTTCCCCGTTGAGCTGCCTTCCCTCACTTCCCAGTCTCCTCTGCTTCCGGCAGCTTTGGGACCCCTGCCCCTGGCTTCTCCTCCATGCTGTATGGAATGAAGATTGCAAATCTGGCCTACGTCACCAAGACTCGGGTCAGGTTCTTCAGACTCGACCGCTGGGCCGACGTGTGGTTCCCAGAAAAAAGGAGAGTGAAGGTGGGGTCAGACATCAGCAAACACCACAAGTCACTGCTAGCCAAGATCTTTTACGACAGGTGTGTGTCTGTATGTGTGCATGCACGTGCATGTGAAAGAGGGTGCAAGGACACAGGGGTCAGGGTGTCGGGGAAGCCATCTGGCTGAGAGAAGAGGGGGTTGCCTCAGGTTGGGGTAAGGCCCCCTCCTTCAAGGAGTGGGGGAAGGGTAGGGAAGGAGCTAGTTGGTCTGGGGAGAGGCGGTGGGATTCCTGAGCTCCACTGGCACTTCGCCAGCCTCCCCTGTCTAGGCCCTTCCTGTCCCAGCCCCCCCTTGACTCCCACTCTCCCCAGGGCTGAGTATCTTCACGGGAAACATGGGGTGGACGTGGAAGTCCAGGGGCCCCATGAAGCCCGAGATGGGCAGCTCCTTATCCGCCTGGATTTGAACCGCAAGGAGGTGCTGACCCTGAGGCTTCGGAATGGAGGAACCCAGCCTGTCACCCTCACTCATCTCTTCCCACTCTGCCGGACCCCCCAGTTTGCCTTCTACAATGGAGACCAGGAGCTGCCCTGCCCACTGGGCCCTGGTGAGCGGGTTTCCACGGGAAAGAGCCTTTAGTGGACGGGGGCTTGCCCTGGTAAGGGTTGCTGTGTCAGGGCTCCTGCCCCGGGGTGTGGCTGCTGGGGGAGTGTGCAGGCAGGGTACTGGTGGGAAGGTCCCTCCCTGTCCTCTCTCACTCATCCGTCCTCCTGCAGGCGAGTGCTACGAGCTCCAGGTCCACTGCAAGACTAGCTTTGTGGGCTACTTCCCGGCCACGGTGCTCTGGGAGCTGCTGGGACCTGGGGAGTCAGGTTCGGAAGGAGCCGGCACTTTCTACATTGCCCGCTTCTTGGCTGCCGTTGCCCACAGTCCCCTGGCTGCACAGCTGAAGCCCACGACTCCCTTCAAGCGGACCCGGATCACTGGAAACCCTGTAGTGACCAGCCGGATAGAGGAAGGAGAGAGACCTGACCGGTAACTCCTTTCCTCTCCAACCCGGTCCAGTTTGGGGTGCCCCGCATGAGGGTGGGCACCTTGGGGAAGAGCACAGAGCCAGAACCAGGGCCCCCTTTCCTAACTGAGTTCGTAACTCCTCTGGGCCTCAGAGATTTTTTTCTGTTCGGGAAGGAAGTTGCAGGTGAGCCTGAAAAAATGTTAAACATTTTTGATTGTATGATAGATTGTCAGGCAGCCTGTGTAGACCTTTCTCTCTGTCTTTTTTACAGCTTTTTTTGAGATAATTCACATACCGTACTATTCAGGTTCTCAGTATATTCACAGATATGGGCAACCACCACCACGATCCGGTTAGAACACTTCATTACCCAAAAAGGAGCCCATACCCTTTTGCTCCTCATTTCCTCCCAGCCTTTTTTTTTTTAATGTTTGTATTTGAGGGACAGAGAGAGGGAGAGTGAATGCGTGAGCAGGGGAGGAGCAGAGAGACAGAGACAGAATCTGAAACAGGCTCCAGGCTCTGAGCTGTCAGCACAGAGCCAGACACAGAGCTCAAACTCACAAGCAGTGAGTTCATGACCTGGGCCAAAGTTGGACACTCAACCGACTGAGCCACCCAGGTGACCCCTAGCCTTTTTTTTTTTTTTTTTTAAGTTTATTTGAGAGAGAGAATAAGAGTGTGTGCAAGCAGAAGAGGGGCAGAGAGAAAGGGAGAGAGAAAATCCCAAGCAGGCTCCATGCTGTCAGCACAAAGCCCAACTCGGGGCCCCATCTCACAAACCGTGAGATCATGACCTGAGCCGAAATCAAGTCGGATGCTTAACCTACTGAGCCACCTGGACATCCCTCCCTCCCAGCCTTAACCACTCTGCTTTCTGTCTCTATAGATTTCCCTATTCAGATATTTCATATGAATAGAATTTTTTTTTAATGTTTATTTATTTTTGAGAGAGAGGGTGCAAGCAGGGGAGGGGCAGAGAGAGGAGGACAGAGGATCCAAAGCAGGCTTTGCACTGATAGCAGAGAGCCTGATGTGGGACTCGATCCCACGAACTGTGAGATCATGACCTGAGCCGAAGTCCGACACTTAACCGACTGAGCCACCCAGGCGCCCCTCATATGAATAGAATCGTATATTCTGTGTGGCATGGCTAGGTGTTTATGAAATACTGAGCTAGAAAAGTGAACGATAGGCAATTGTGCTCTTTTTGTTAAAACTGTATGTATGTAATACAAATTGACAGAAACCTGGAAGTTTAGCTATCAAAAAGTTATTGGTTATCCCCGGATGGGGAGAATGTTATGTATTTACCCACTTATTTTTCTCTAATGAGCATGTATTTTTTTATATCCATATTATTTACACATATGGGTGTTAAATATGTGACTTTTGGAAGTTTCCATGAATAGTACTTTCCAGAAATGAGAATTGGGGTGAGCATCCTCATGGAGTAGTGAGTTCTGCCTCCTTGTACAAAATCTGCCGACCCCCTTCAGCAATAGTTTGTGGAAGGGCTTCGGGCATCTTCCAGGGAGGAGCCTTCTCCACCTCTCTGAAGGGGAGGGATCTCTGAGTTTGTGACCACTCTTCTTCCCTGGCTCCTGCAGCGCTAAGGGCTATGACCTGGAGCTGAGCATGGCGCTGGGGACATACTACCCACCCCCTCGCCTCCGGCAGCTGCTCCCCATCCTTCTTCAGGGGACAAGTATCTTCACTGCCCCAAAGGAGATTGCTGAGATCAAGTAAGAGACACCCTTCTGCCCCACCTCATGCTGCTTTCTGTGTCTCTCCACCCCCATCCCCCGCCCCATCCCTCTGTCCTCAGCCTCCCATGCCCCTTCCCTTCCTTCCCGTACAGAGCACGCACCTCGTGCTGCGCACCATTCAAGGTGAATTCTTCACATGAGGGCCTTGCTCATTGCAGTAGGGAGAAATGAGCATTTATCTTATAGTTTCATGTAGCGACGAGTGCTGTGAAGAACTCTACCAAAGCTAAACTTTCGGGGAAGGGGAAGGGTTGTGCTGTCTTGCAGAGGGCAGTTAGTGCTGCCCTCTTTGAGAAGGTGACATTTGAGCAGACAATGACACATGAATGAAGTGAGGGTGTAAGCATAGGAGTTATCTTAGCGAGGAGAATGTTCCAGGCCCCAGAATCCATGGTATAAATGCCACGTCAGATCTGAGGTGGGGGCAGGGGCGTCGGAAGGACGGAGAGCCAGGATTCCATTCTCTGAGGCCTCTGACCCCCCACCCACTTCTCTGCCCTTCTGGTCCTCCCTGATTCCTGGTGCTTTCATAGTCCCAGAGCCACGGATGGGAGAGGGTGGATGCTCCTGGGTGCAGGGGTTGCCTGACCCATCCTGTCCCTGCCCCCTCCTGCCTGCCCAACCATCACCGCCAGGGCCCAGCTCGAGACAGCCCTGCAGTGGAGAAATTACGAGGTGAAGCTCCGGCTGCTGCTGCACCTGGAGGAGCTGCAGATGGAGCATGACATCCGGCACTACGACCTGGAGTCGGTGCCCATGACCTGGGACCCCGTAGACCAGAACCCCAGACTGCTCACACTGGAGGTCAGGGCTCGGATCCTGGGTGGGGAGGGTGGGCTCGAGTCAGCCAGCCTGAGAGTAGAATGCTGTTCCTGCCCCCAGGGGGCTCAGCAAGGAGCAGAGAGCCCAAAACAGGTGTCAGAGCAGGCTGATGGGGAGGACCTGGGTTTTAGTCTAGACATTGCTACCACTAGTTGTGTGGCCTTGGGCAAGTCCCTTGCTCTCTCTGGGCCTTTGTTGCCTTATCTGAAAAGCACAGAGCTGGCCTAGATCCCTTTCCAGATGTCAGATGCTGAGTGTTGTACGCATAAGCCCAGAGTTCCTGCACGCAAGTGCTGAGGAGGGCAGCTGGTGAGAGAGAAGGGGGTGGGGGGCAATCAAGGAACGATTCCTGCAGGAACTGAGTTTTGAACAAGGATTCAAGGGCAGAGCGGGAACTGAGCTGGCCAAGAGGGCACACGGATGGGCTGAGAATCGTGTCCTGGAGAGTTTCCAGGACTGCTGGGCTCAGCTCTCTCTGTGCAGCTCGGGCAGACTGTCTCCTTGCTCATCCCAACTTTTGCCCTGTCAGGCGGGAGAGGAAAGAAGCAAAGCTCCCTGGGTCTTGGGATAGAAGGACAACGCTCAATCCTTGTCCCTCACAGGCGGTCTGGAGACCTAGGGGTCCTCCAGTAGCCATCCCTGGGGATAGAAGCTTGCTTATGTCCACCCCCCATAGGTTCCCGGAGTGACCGAGAGCCGCCCCTCAGTGCTGCGGGGTGACCACCTGTTTGCACTTTTGTCCTCTGAGACACATCAGGAGGACCCCGTCACCTACAAGGGCTTTGTACACAAGGTGGAATTGGACCGTGTCAAGCTGAGCTTTTCCATGAGGTGGGTGTTGGGGGAACCATGAGCTGCTAGAAGGGTCTACAAATGTTTCTTAGGCCAGAGGAGCTGATTTGTTTCTCCCTGAGACCAGTGGGACCCCAGGGATTGAGCAGGAAGCTTTTCTTCAGGGGGACCCTGAGATGTCTCAGTAGCTTCTTCTGGAGGGATTGCATGACTGTCTTGAAAAGAGAGTGGAGCCAGAGTAGATGCAGAGAGATGCCCTCTTACTGGAGCTTTTCCTTCCTCCTCCCTTCCTAAAGCCTCCTGAGCCGCTTTGTAGATGGGCTGACCTTCAAGGTGAACTTCACCTTCAACCGCCAGCCCCTGCGGGTGCAACACCGTGCCCTGGAGCTGACGGGGCGCTGGCTGCTGTGGCCCATGCTCTTTCCTGTGGCCTCCCGTGGGGTCCCGCTGCTGCCCTCAGATGTGAAGCTCAAGTGAGACTGGGCATGGGTGTAAGGGGGGCCACTTGGGGTGTGGGGCGTGGGCGCTGGAGTCAGGGAGGCCTCCGGGACACCAGGTGACGTCATGTTTCTGGTTCATCTGCCAGGCTGTATGACCGCAGTCTGGAGTCAAACCCTGAGCAGCTGCAGGCCATGAAGAACATCGTTATGGGCACCACCCGTCCAGCCCCCTACATTATCTTTGGGCCTCCAGGCACTGGCAAGACTGTCACCCTGGTGGAAGCCATTAAGCAGGTGGGGCCTGAGCATAGACCTGGGGCCGGTGCTGACTCCCCCAGGGACCAAGCAGTGCCCAGATTCTGGGTGCCTCCAGCTTCCTGATCGCCCCTGGGCTGGCGTCAATGGTCTGTGTGGCATTTGAACATCGTTGTGCAGGGTGTGGGGTCCCACGTGACTCTTGGAGTCACCAATCATGTTTCAGCCACCGTAGATTCTGAATGTTTACTGTGCCAGTTTTCCAGCAGTGAAGTGCTTACTTGGACTAGCAGAGGGTTGGGGGGGTCAAAACTCGCCTTTTGTGTCCCTGCTTCCCTCAGGTCCGGGAGACAAATGCCACCCTGTGCCAACCTGAGTCACAACCGAGTCTCTCCCCCATCCCTCCCCCTGGAGCCAGAGAAGCTGCTTCCCACACTGTGCTTGTCCCCACCCCAGGTGGTGAAGCACTTGCCCAAAGCCCACATCCTGGCCTGCGCTCCGTCCAACTCAGGAGCTGACCTTCTCTGCCAGCGGCTCCGGGTCCACCTGCCCAGCTCCATCTACCGCCTCCTGGCCCCCAGCAGGGACATTCGCATGGTGCCCGAGGACATCAAGGTACCTGGAGAAGTGTGGAGAGCCAGGGGAGGGCAGGTGCTGGGCTGCTCAGGGTAGATGCTCAGGGCCAGGAAACTAGACCTGGATTCGGATACTCGCTGTGTGAGCTTGGATGGGTCAGAACCCCTGTTTGGTTGTCTGTTTCCCTGTGTGGGAAGTGAGAGAGAGAAAGAAAACTGCCTGGGGGGCCCAGAGCCAGAGTGAGGGTGAGGATGGACAGAGCCAGCTGATTTCTTCCTCTCTCTTCACACCCCGCAGCCCTGCTGCAACTGGGATGCGAAGAAAGGGGATTATGTGTTTCCCGCCAAGAAGAAGCTGCAGGAGTATCGTGTCTTAATTACCACCCTCATCACGGCCAGCAGGTGGGAAGTGTGTGTCTCTTAATCATGTGTATAAGTAAGGAAGTAGCGGGCTGGAGAGATGGGGAAGAGTGGTGCCTGGCAGTGGGGTGAGGGGCCAGTTTGGGTGGGCTTTCAGGTTTGCCAGTTGGGTACCCAGATATGACCCCTGCTTGGCCTGACGCCTCCCAGGTTGGTCTCAGCTCAGTTTCCCATCGATCACTTCACACACATCTTCATCGATGAGGCCGGCCACTCCATGGAGCCTGAGAGCCTGGTGGCCATAGCAGGTGAGGGGTTCAGGGTGGGCTGTGTGCATGCCACCCTGCATGGGGTTGGGGGGTCCCACCGCTCACCTTTCTCCCACGGCACCCTGCCTCTCAGGGCTGATGGAAGTCAAGGAAACAGACAATCCAGGAGGGCAGCTGGTGCTGGCAGGAGACCCTAGGCAGCTGGGGCCCGTGCTGCGCTCCCCGCTGACCCAGAAGCATGGCCTGGGGTACTCCCTGCTGGAGCGGCTGCTGACCTACAACGCCCTGTACAAGAAGGGCTCCAATGGCTATAACCCCCAGTTCATAACCAAGCTGCTGCGCAACTACAGGTACTCCCGCACCTTCACCTCGCCTGCAATCTGTGCCTTCACCCACTCTGTGCAGCCCCCGCTGGAGGCTCCATCCTGCAGTCCTGTTGCTCAGAGGCTGTGTGATGCAGGAAGACTATGATCTGGAAGGTCGGTGATCTCCATTCCAGCCCCATCACCGCTACTCATTGGCTCTGACTTTGCAACTGACTTCGCTCTTGAGCATTTTGCTTATCTGTGTATCGGGGGATTGTCCATGGTTCCCAGACACTGGGATGTGTCTGGTGTGGGTCCCAGATGAAGGGTCGAGGCAGTCCAAGGAGAAATGAGAAAAATAGAGACGATACAGTTTTTCAAAAAGCTAATTGTTACTCAAATCAAAAAGTATACTTGCTTTACTCAATGAATTCATGTACCTAATGATGAATTCCTAAGTTCTTAGGAGTTCCTTAGATAAGTCCACTGGGAGTTCAATCTATTATTACTTCTGTTTTTAGATTTAACACATTATCTCATCAAATAATGGCAGTAGTAGGTGATGGTTGTTTTTGTACCATCCTTCCTTGGCAAAATTGAAACTTGAGAACCTCCCCATTTCTTGCGTGTTTTTTTTTTTTTTTCCTTTTAAATCTGCCTGGCCTACGGACCACATGTGCTCAGGAAGCACATTTGGTTCTGTGCACATTTGGTGCAGTGAACAGTGCCTAGCAACACGCTGTAGATCAATGAGTCCACCGTCCACTTGGGCGGGTGGCAAGAGGATGTGTGGACCCAGAGCAGGTGGAGCAGGGGACCCCAAGGTCAGGGCAGAACTAACCTGGCCCCTGGTCTTGCTCTTCCTTCCTCCTCTTGCCTCCCAGGTCTCACCCCACCATACTGGACATTCCCAACCGACTCTATTATGATGGGGAATTGCAGGCCTGTGCCGACGTCGTGGACCGAGAGCGCTTCTGCCGATGGGAGGGTCTGCCTCGACAGGTGAGGCTGAACCCGGCAGGGTCAGGCTGCCACCCCTGTACCCCAGCTTCCCTCCTACCGAAGGTGCAAGGTAGGAGGAGCCTCTGAGTGGAAGCCACAGGCTTTCACCTTGGCCTGGGATCCCGCATTCCCTGGGTGGGTTTGGGGTGGGAGGGAAGGGAGGCCTGGCTGAAGGTTTCCCCCGAACCCGTATCCAGGGCTTTCCCATCATCTTTCACGGCGTAATGGGCAAGGACGAGCGTGAGGGTAACAGCCCATCATTCTTCAACCCTGAAGAGGCTGCCACAGTGACCTCCTACCTGAAGCTGCTCCTGGCCCCCTCCTCGAAGAAGGGCAAAGCCCGCCTGAGCCCCCGAAGCGTGGGCGTCATCTCTCCCTACCGGAAGCAGGTCAGGCCCTCAGTTCCTCTCAAGGATGGGACCCCCCCCCCCCCCGAAGGTACCCCCTTCATAGCCAGACGATTAGGTGGAGGTTCTAGAAGCTCAGGTCTCTGCTAGCCCTGTCAGACGAGCTCAGAGGTCAGCTGTCCCTCCCTCTCTGCCCCCCAGCTCCCCGGTCTTCTGCCTGGCTCCCTCTTACACTGGGGTAATGGCATGAGAGAAAGGCACCTGTCCTCATCTTCCAGGTGGAAAAAATCCGTTATTGCATCACCAAACTTGACAAGGAGCTTCGGGGACTGGATGACATCAAAGACTTAAAGGTGACACCACCGTTTCACATTTGCTCCCTGCCTTCGGTGCCCCTGCACTTCCCCTGCTTCCAGAGAGCTCTTCTGGCACTCCAGCCTGTGTTACTGCCCCGCCCTGCCTTCGCTGCCTAAGACCCAGTGGGGCTCCCCCCAGGCCTCACTCCTGCAGATCCTGGCTTGTCTATCTGGGGCGGGACCAGGAAACACCACACCGGATTCTTGATGCTTTTGATCAGGCTGGTTTGAGGCCTATGCCCTACGGATAAAGTCCAAACTCCCTGCCTGCCTGACCTGTCATGTGATAGTGTCACAGCTCACCATTCCCACCCTCTGAGTCAGACAGTGCTTTGACTCAGGTGGTGGTTCTCAACACTGGCTGCAGATAAGAATCACCTGGAAAGCTTCTAGCACCACCGGTGCCAGAGCCCCACCCGGCCAGTGAACACAGCTATCTGGGGGCAGAGCCAGGGCATCGGTATTTTTTATGGCTCCTCAGGTGATCTAACGTGCAGCCGCGGTTGAAAACCAGTGCTCTAAGATTTAAAGGCTTCTCCCTTGGAGATTCCAATTTAGGAAGTCTGGGTTGTATATCTTTAACAAGTGTTTAGTGACTGTCTTTAGGGAAGTTTGAGAACCACTGCTCGGAGTTCCTGTGTCCTTGCAAGCGCGTTTTCTTTGCTTAGAAGAATTTTAGCCCACACCCCTTTAACTGGATCCACCCTTAAGCTTCCAGGGCATCCTCCCGTTCTCTCCTATCAGGACGCTCACTCCCTCCCCTGTGACAAATGCCCGGTGCCGGCATCGGCCTTGCCTTGGAGCTCGCTGGATCGGGAGCTCCATAAGGCAGGGTGTGTGTCTGCTTCCCGAGCCCTGCAGGCCCTGTGTCTCGCCCTCCAGGTGGGCTCCGTAGAAGAGTTCCAAGGCCAAGAGCGCAGCGTCATTCTCATCTCCACCGTGCGGAGCAGCCAGAGCTTTGTGCAGCTGGATCTGGACTTCAACCTGGGTTTCCTTAAGAACCCCAAGGTTTGAGACCTGGCGGGTGGAAGGAATGCTTCCTTCCTTAAGGCCCTTCCCTCCCGTGACCCTACCACTCCTTCCTTTCAGAGGTTCAACGTGGCTGTGACCCGGGCCAAGGCTTTGCTCATCGTGGTGGGCAACCCGCTGCTCCTGGGCCATGACCCTGACTGGAAAGTGTGAGCATTCCTACCCCATGATCCCTCTTGGTGGCCACAACCCCCATCCTGGGGCAGGTGTAGCTCTATTGAGCACCTTCTTGTGGCTCAATTAATTCACAGGTCTGTTCTTCCTCATAATTCCCCACTTAAATTACCCGACAGAGGATAAGCAACTCGCCCAAAGGCGCAGGCCCACATGGTAGGACCAAGGCTTAGCCTCGAGCCTCTGCTGGCACTCCTCAGCCAGGCCTGTGCAGCTGTGTGTGTGAATGTCCCTGTACCCTACAGATTCCTGGAGTTCTGTAAAGAAAACGGGGGGTATACCGGGTGCCCCTTCCCTGCCAAACTGGATCTGCAGCAGGGACAGAACTTACTCCAAGGTCTGAGCAAGCTCAGGCCCTCTACCTCAGGTATGGCTGGGCCAGGCAGGGGACAGCGCTAGGGGATGAGGTAAGGAAGACAGGCTCACCTCTTTTCTTTCTAGGGCCCCAAAGTCACGACTACCTCCCCCAGGAACGGGAGGGAGAAGACGGCCTGTCCCTGCAGGTAGAGCCAGAGTGGAGAAATGAGCTCTGAAGACACAGCAGACAGCCTTCGCACACCAGCCAAGCCTTAACCGCCCACCTGACCCTGAACCGGAACCCAGCTTGAACCAGAGCCCAGCTGAGCTGCCCCTCCAGAAGGACAGGAAGGCTGGGGGAGAGAGTTTACAACCCAAGCCATTCACCCCCTCCCCTGCTGGGGAGAATGACACATCAAGCTGCTAACAATTGGGGGAAGGGGGAGGAAGAAAAACTGAAAACAAAATATTGTTCTATGCAAAAGCCTCCTTGTCTCCTCAGCCTGGCCCCCTCTGGCCTTGTGGCCTTCCCAAGCTCTCCAAAGCGACCCCAGAGGGGAGGGTGGGACCATCACACCCTGCCCAGGGCCCTACTCCTCCCAGCCAGAGAGGAACCCAGCCCCCAGGTCCAGGGGAGGAAACCCAGTGGGAGGCCACAAGGAAGCCACCCACAGGCTTCTAAGTTTAGCCCCTGCTCCAGACCACTCCCCTCACCCGCCTCCGAGGCCCAGAGCCAGGCATGACCTCATCCTTTGCTCCAAGACTCCGCCCTGCCTGCCCGGGAGTCCTGCCTTTGCAGACCGGGGGCCAGCCTGGCAAACAACTTGGGAGAGATGGGACTCTCGGCTCACAGCCAAGGCAGGGACCAGGAGAGAAAGACAGGAAGCTGCCACACACATGTTGGAGCCTGTGGCCTTTATTCATGTCCCCCCACCAAGAAGAGCCAGAGTCTAGGCCCCAGTCCAAAGCAGAACCGTCAGGGGCCCGGGGCTCTGGGTTACACCCTCCAAGTCCCCTACCCCAGACACTCCCGTGAGCCAGAAGTATATAAAGTGCTGGTGTGTGATGATCTTATGGGGAAGGCTGAAGGGATCAAGAGCCCCACCCCTGGACCAAGGCAGCAGGAGGAGGAACTCTGCTCTTGGAAGGGCAGGGAATTGCCCTAGGTTCCAGAGTATAGGGAGGGAGGGCTGGGCCGGGCCGCCGCCACCACCACCACGGGGTTGCTGGAGGGGGGCTGGCAAAATTCAGAAATTCAGATGCAGTCCTGGGCTGGGAGGAACTGAAAAGGGAGCCTTCGGCAAGGAGCCCTAAGAGGATGGGGCCAGGAGGTGGGCAGCTCTGCAACCCTATGAAGGGAGGGGGGGGAACAGGGGAGGCCTTGGGGGTCTCAGAGAATGGGACAACCCCTCCGGCGCTTATTCTTGCGAACCTGGAGGCCAGCCCGAGTGGCCATCTCAAATACCTCCCTCACCCCCTCCTTGGTCTTGGCCGAGCACTCGAGGTAGCCAAAGGCACTGATCCGGTTTGCCATGTCCCGGCCCTCCTCAGATCGCACGGGCTCCTGGGAAGACAGAAGTCGAGAGGTTAAAGGAAGCTGGTGGCTAAGTGCACCTCTCCCCACTTTAGCCATGAGTGTAGTGACTAGGACAAATGCATCTTCCAGCCCCAGCCACCCTGGGCAGTTTCTGGGCCAGGACCCAAGACTCTTAATGTTTACATCAGATGTCTCCATCAGCCCTATATCCCATGACACACCCTTCTCTGGCCTCAGCATCCAGCACCTCCTAACCAGTCTCCTGCCCATTCTCGCTTTTTTCCAATAAGTGCCCTACGGCTGCTAAAATTTTTCTAACGCACAGACGTGACCATATCTGCCCCCCGGTTGAAAGTTTTGCCATAACTATCCTTGTAGGAGAGTCCATATTCTTTATCCTGGCCTCTGGCTAGAGAGCCACCTACCAGGTAAACCAGCTCCCTCACTCTGGGCCTTCCGGCCATGCGGGCCCACTGGCATTGGAGTCAGCCCATACCTCAAGCAAAAGATCTATTATAAGAAGCTGCCTCTGAAGACAGGGATGTTCCTCTTCTTAATAGCCCCAACCCCCAAAGAATGGAAGCAAATAAAACGCCAAGTGACCCTGGACAAGTCACTGCATTCTCTGACAATTTCATCAGGTATGGTAGCGGAGAGCAAGAGCCCTTCTGGTTCTTCCTCGCCAGGGAGTAGGAGGTGGGCCTCCACTGCCTCACTGGGAAGTCCACTGGAGAGAAGACCCTAAGGAGGTCATCTGTCCCAGGGGCTCCAGGCCTGGCAGCCCCACCCACCTGCTTCATCTTGGCCAGCTCTCTCCTCGTATGCTCATCTTGCCTCAGGTCCTTCTTGTTCCCCACTAGGATGATGGGCACGTTGGGGCAGAAGTGCTTCACCTCCGGGGTCCACTTCTCAGGAATGTTTTCTGCACAGACATGTCCCGACAGATGTTGGTGCCTCCACTTAGGCTAGAAAGCTCCCCCCAGGGTCCCCTTCTTTCCCCCCAGCAGTGTTAGAGGCTCTTCAGCACAACAGTCCCTTTCACAGCTCAAAGCCCCTCTGCCCCCACAGTACACCCTTGGAGCCCTCCCCAGGGCCAGAGTCACCACAGTGCAGGAGGCTGACAGGGCCCTGTCACAAGCCCCCCCGGCCTCGGCCTCTGATGGTGGCTGACAGGAGCTGAGGTGAGAGCTACCTCTGGTTGGCTGACTCCAAGGGGTTCTCAGTACCTTTTCTCCGACGCCCTCACCCCCACCTCACCCAGGCTGTCGGGGCTGTCGATGGAGAAGCACATGAGGATGACGTCAGTGTCCGGGTAGGAGAGAGGCCGCAGGCGATCGTAGTCTTCCTGCCCGGCCGTGTCCCACAGAGCCAGCTCCACCTGATGCATAGGCCCAGTGAGTAGCTGGCCTGAGGGCCCCAGTTACACCCCTCCCCTGCCACCCAGAGGTCCTCTTCTGAAACCACTGGTCCTTGTGGCTCACTCAACATTTACTGAGCACTTGCTACATGCCAGGGACAGCGCTAATCACCATCACACAATGTAAATAAGGTGAGGTCTTAGAAATCCTGAGACACGGGTGCTTGATCTCTTTGTAGTTTATGAGCTCCCTCGTGAGCACCGCTATCTGATTTAAGTGACAAAAGCCTTTGAAGGAGGCCTGACCACTATCCCCACTTTGCCATCAAAGGAGCTTAAGCTCAGAGGCAAAAGGACTGGGCCTGGGTTATAGAGCCAGGGCGTAGAGAAGAAGGAGGTGTATCTAGATTTCCTAAAACTAAAGTTTCACTTAAACTTGTACTGGCTCCAGCAGGGAGAGTGGAGCAGGGACATGGGTGGTGAGGCAGGACATCCAAGGTCCAAAGGGAGGGGGCGGGGTTCCCAGGGGGAGACGGGGAAGGTTCTTGGCCTTCACCTGCTTGCCGTCCACCTCTATGTCTGCGATGTAGTTCTCAAAGACAGTGGGGACGTAGACCTCTGGGAACTGGTCCTTGCTGAAGACGATGAGGAGGCAGGTCTTCCCACAGGCCCCATCTCCGACAATCACCAGCTTCTTTCTGATTGCAGCCATGGCTGGGGCTGGCAGGGAAGAGGCAGTGAGAATGTAGGGAAAAGCCAATATATCCAAAAACACTTCGCTGGGGCCCCCCAAGACCTGGAAACCAAGGCTTCCAGCAAAGAGAGGGAAGGGAGGGATAGGGGCTTGCCCAGGCACATTCTTGCCGAGAACCAATCGTTCAGTCAACTGAGCTTGAAATTCCTAATCTGAGGGTCAGGGACAGGTCTCCCTAGACGGATTAGAATACAGAAGTGGGAGGTGGAAGAATCAGGGAGCCAGAAAACAGGAGTTCTGATCTAATCCACCAACTGTAGGACCCTAGACACTTAAGAGGGGGGATCAGGGACATGTCTGGAAGGGCCAACTTTTATCTGCTATACATATCAGGGCTTCAAGTCAGACTTTGTTACCAGGATTCTGATACTTCTAAAGTTTAATAATCGCTAGGGTCCAATCAAGAACACATTGTCCCTCACTCAGGACAAGTCCTGCCTGCCCAGTCACAAATGAGGCATCCTCTCCAAGTCCACAGGCTAGTAGAACCAGCTACGAGGTGGCAGGTGGATAAGGGAAACTATGCTGAGCATTTCCACAAAAATCATCTCCTTCAGTTCCCAGAAGCCTGCAAGATCGATGGTGTGCTTCCCATTTTGCCAAACTAGGAAACAGGCTCTGTGAGGTTATAATGTGTGTTCAGAGCTGTGGCAGGGATGGCACTCAAAGCAGGGCTGTGTGACTCGAGACTCTGTTAGAGCCTTTTCTACGTATTACTCCAGAGATGGGAAAGAGAGCAGAGAGAAGGAAACCCAGAGGGCAGTGGCAGCGGCCAACCGGCTTCCCTGGCCCACCCCATCCCAGTCCCTAAAGCCAGCCCCGAGTCACACAAAGAAGGCTCAGTCCCGGCAGTGCCCACAGCCCACATTCGGGCAGTCTGCCTTCCTCCCCCCTTCCTTCTGGGCCTGGCAGCAACACTGGGTCACTCAGCCCCAGGCAGGGGACAATGACCACACTGTAGGGAGCCACACATCCACCACAGCAGAGTGACTGAGAATAATCCACTAGGGAATCACCTCCACCCACCCCGCGGACCAGCCCCTTCCTCTCCTCTGTCCAGCTCACCCCAAGGCCCTGCCCACCCCTCCCTGTGACTCAGGGCGAGGAGTCAGCTTCCCGAGGTTTCCATATGTCCCCGGCCCCTAACACACAAGAGCAAGCATCTGCACAGTTCATCACACCTACCCAGCCTCCCTGCCCCTGAGCTGAGCCTCACTTCCTCCCTCCCTGGGGAGAGGAGCTGACCTCCAGCCGGCTGAGGTTCCCAGGCCTCCAGCCTTGGAGGAAGAGAGGGCGGGCTCTGAGAGCTGAGAGGCGGTCGAGGCTGTAGGGAAGGGGGAGGGGGCTAGAGCCTGAGCTGGGAGGAGCTCCCAAAAAAAAGAGCTGAACAAGGACCAGTCCCAGCACCAGCCAGGCAAGGAGTAGTTAAGAGAGAAGGGGATGGTAACCTGATCTCTGCCCCAGACCTGGCTTTTTCTCTCCGTCCCACATCCTGTCAAACTGGGCTGAACTCTTGTACTCCCCACATACCACCACCTCACAGCCTGGCTTTGGTCTGCCTTTTAGGAAAGCGAATTCTCCAAGCCCAAAGCTAGTTCTCTTCAACAGTAGGATCCTGGGTGGCCTCCCGCTCCTACACACACACACACACACACACACACACACAAGTACAAAACTGGGATGAGAGGAAGTGGATATGAGTCAGAGAGAATTTATAGGAGTTCAGAGGATACAGCCACACTCTCCCCACCACAAAAGGGGCTCTCTCTCTGATACCCCAAGACAGGCAAGAAGGCATTCACCCTGCCAGCCGATCTCCTCCAAAACTGGAAACCACCTTCAAAAAGGGGGTTCCCCGGAAATTCTGCCCAGGTGATCAACTCCCCCCACCCACTCCCACTGGTTCCATTGGTCCAGCTGTGTGAAAAACAAAACAAAACAAAACAAAACAAAACAGGCTGGGGTAGCCCCGCCTGGGATGGGCAGTGTTGATGAAAGACAGTCACCACCAGGGTGAGTACCAGTTGTTTAGGTGTGAGGATGCCACTACCTGCCTGCAGCAGGACAGTTTAGATGACACCCCATGGTGGGAGCCACAGGCCAGAACTCAGGGGCAAGGGCATGCATTAAGTACCCTGAAGCCCCCAGCTCAATTAGAAGACTTTCCCTTCAGGCTCTCAGTTGGGCAAGAAGGGCAGCTGGCCTAGGCCAAGCCAGGACACCAGGCCCAAGGCCAGCATGGCAAGGACAACAGCTCCCTATTAGAGGCAGCCCCAGAAGAACTGCCCCGCTGACCCTAAGATGGGCAACCAAACACCACACAGAGGCTGTAATGGAGCCTGAAGCTCCTGGAGCCTTCCCTGAGACCAGACATCCCGCCCTCTCCTCAATCATTCTCTAGACTTCCAGAGGAACCAGAGGTAGGCTGTACAAAGCGGATCAGCTCTAAGGTCTAGGAAAGGAATCAGATACCACCTCAACTTTAAAACCAGAAGTAAGAACAGGACGCAGCCTTGCATCCTCCCAGCCCAAAGCCCCAGGATAATCCTGGGTTGGGGAGTATAAGGGAGGGGTCTGGAAGGGAGGAGATTCTTACTTACACAAAAAGGAGCTGGATGCTTCCCAATCTCCCCTACCTCCCGCCCCAGGCACACTCCAGGAAGCTTCTGGGGAGGTGTCCAGACCTCTCCGAGCAGTGGCAGCCCCCACTGGCCACACCACGCCCCTATTCCCGCCATTCCACCGGCCTGGCCTGGGGGAATTCCCACCTCCACCCGGATTTGTGCCCGGACCCACACCCCACCCCAGGTCCACATCGGGCCGCCCAGCTTGGGAGCTACAGCGTCTGGAATTGGGCTCCCTCGCGGAGACCCAAGTTGCCTCCTGGCTTCTCGCCCGGCGGGGCAGGTTCCGGGAAGCCGGGAGGGGAAAGGCAGGGACCCAGGCTCGGACACAGGAGCCGAGAGGCCCTGAGGGGCAGTTCCCGGAACAGGGGGGGGGTGGGGAGGAGCCCTCGCTGCAGCCCAGGGAGGGGCCGAGAGGGCCCGACCCCCGCACAGCCCAGACGCCGCGTCCCGAGGGAAGGAGGGCGGCCCGCGCTCTGTCCAAAGCCCCCTCCCCGGCCGGCGCCCGGAGCTCCGGCCCAGAGGAGGGGAGCGAAAGTGCTCTCCCGGGGTCGAGTTCCCGGGACGCCCCGCCACCCTAGCCCCCGGCCCGGGTACCTTCGGCTCCGCTGCCTCCAGCTGCGCGGCCAATGCGGGAGGCTGAGACTGACCCGGGGGGCCGGGGCCCCGCCCCGCCCTCCTTCAGCGCAGCGGCGGGGAGGGGCGGACCCGGCTGGGGGAGGGACCGGCCGGGGGCGGCCCTTGGCTCTGCCCGCCCACCGCCCAGCCGGGGGCCACAGCTGCTGGCCCCCGCCGCTGGCCGGGGGTCGAGGGTGGGATGCCGGGCGGGTTGGGGAGTGGGCGGCGGGTGGGCCCCCTCGAGGACTCAGTCTCTGCTCCGCCTTCCAGCCCCCGGGGGTGGACCGGCGTCGGGAAAGTTGCGAGGCACTCGGGGTGGGGTCGGAAAGGGCCGCTGCTGCCCTCCCGTGGCCAACCGGCCACCGGCGCCTACACGCCCCGGGACCTCGCGGGAGGGGGGCTGCGGAAGACGCCCGCCCTCCTCTCGTAAAATCCTGCGGAGTAAGTACCGCTCAACATCACGCCCCAACCTTGAGGACCTTTCACATCCTTTGAGACCCAGGTCACCTTTCCACTTCACAATGCCCGTCCTTCCCCCAGCCTGGAGTTTCCATGAGTCCAATTACTGTGGACCCCTCAAAGGGCGCTCCTTGAAACCTTTTCTGATCCCCAGCTGGGAAGTCAGCTTCCATCCCCAATGCGTTATTTCGGTGCCGCTAGGGACACTGCCCCGGTCCATTATGTCGCCTTGGGTATTTACCTGCACGGGTATCTCTTTTCCTGTTGAAGTGGCTGAGAAGGTTGGAAGGTGAGGAAGCCTACCAATATATTTCATTAGCTTGTGACCTATACGCTATATAGCTCGGCCCTTTTAATACTCATCATGGATCTTTGGGTTAAGTATACCCATCTCCGTTTGCCTGTAAGGATATTGAGGCTCAGAGAAGTGGCTTGCCCAAATTTTTGCTATTAGTATGTACCTGAGAATTCAGACAGGCTTGTCTGGCTCCTGAGTTGGTGCTCTCTCCCTGCTGTCCTTTATGCTCTCCCCACCCCCCATCCCTCACCACTGCCTAGCACACTGCCTGGCACACAACAGGTTTTCAAGACATAATCGCTGAATGAATGAATGTCAGCAATCACGCAGATTTTAAAGATCTGAAGTGCAACCCACACATTTGATAAATGAGTAAACTGAGGTCCAGAGAAGTTTGGTCCCCAGACCTCTTAACTGGTTCAGTAAACACGCTGTGTGTGAATGGAGACCTATGTGCTCAGTTCAAATTGATTTCTGTCTTCAAAGAACTTACAGTCTAAATTTGGAATACATACAACTTAAAGATAGCAAGTTATTGAGCCCTTATTACATGCACCTGGGTCTACATAAACACATGGACTACTTTAGTCTTACAACAATTCTAGAAGGTAGCACTGCTATCTCCATTTTGCTGAGAAGCAAACTGAGGCTCAGAGAGGTTGCAGAGCTCGTGGTAGGTCTGGCACCAGAACCCAAACAGCTGGACTCTAGAGCCTCTGCCCTTAACTGCTACTCCATACCCACTACTTTTTTTTTTTAATGTATATTTATTTATTTTGAGAGAGAGAAAGAGTGGGGAAGGAGCAGAGAGATAGAGACAGACAGAGAGAGAGAGAGAGAGAGAGAGAGAGAGAGAATCCCAAGCAGGCTCCTCACTGTCAGCACAGAGCCCCACGTGGGGCTCCATCTCATGAACCACGAGATCATGACCTGAGCCAAAATCAAGAGTAGGTCGCTTAACCAACTGAGCCACCCAGGCGCCCCCATACCCACTCCTAGTGTAGACAGTTACATTACAGCCGGCAGTGGCTGTAGTGGGGGCATGCATGGGCTGTGGGATACCTAGCCCCGAAGGACAGGTGAAGTGTTCCAGATAAGGTGATGTGTAGACGTTAAATGAGTTGGAGCCACAACAGGCCCAAAGAATTATGGAACCCCCAGGAGGGTGGGGGTGGGGCTGAAAGATGGGGCTGGAGAAGGAAGCAGTGGCTAGATTATGAATGTCCTTGTATGCCATACTCAAGAGTTGAGTGTTGATTTTGGTCTAGGTGCACTAGGAAGCCACCGAAATGTTCTCTCAAGGGAATAACCAATCAGATCCACACTGTGGAAAGGTCACATTGGGGCATACAGGGGCATGGAGTTAGGAGGCTAATGTACTAGTAACAGTAGGGGTGGGGACAAATATGAAATATATTTTGTAACATATAATCAACAGTATGTAGTGATTGATTCACTTGCTGAGTAAAGACAGACGCCAAAGGTGACCAACTCCAAGATTTCTAACTTGAGCCGATGAGCTGGTGCCCACTGGCATGGTGAACCAGAAGGCACGCGTTTGTAGGAAAATGGTGGATTCTGACATTCGTTGAGTTGAAGTGCCTGTGGGATGTCGAGGAGATGTTCAGGAGACAAGCTATATGAACATCAAGTTCAGGAAAGACCTGGGCTGGAAATACTGACTTGGAAAACGCCAGGAGGTGGATGAAGCCATGGACATGGATAAGAGCACGTGGAGTGGGAAGAGCAGAGGGTGGAAGAAGGAGCCTGGGAGCACTACATATTTAGGACGGCTTCGGGGGGTTCTTTCCACCACCTGAAAGGGCCTTTCAGTTTCTAATCAAAGTAAATAAAGACACACGTTTTATCCATGTGGTTTATTTGCCATTAGCTGTAATTCTGGATCTAACTGACACCCCTTCTTCAGTTAAGTTGGCACTAAAGAAGGTCAGGGAGACAACTTCTGATTTGGGTTGGCAGAGGGTAAGCAGGGAGAGGCTAGGATGTTGGGGGCAGGGTCAGGGCTGAGCCCCTCAGGAGTAACTGCCTGGCCCTCCCAGGGGGATGACGAAGACCGAGATGTCATCCCCGGAACCCAGCTTGTTGTTGGGGAGACGCCAGCCACGGTCCCGGGGGGTGCCCCGGGCCCCCAGGACCAGAGCTTGGGCCAGAGCCGTGTACCTGCCAGGAGCACACGTGCACATTCATGTACCAACATGTAAATGGGAAGATCGATACACAGGCCCTCATGTGGGTCCCCAAGCATTGCTTCCCTTTGCCCCTACCTTCCCCACTGTCATCCCCCCACTGCCCTACAACTCCTACCTGCTGGGGTCATTGGGCTCATAGGCCGACAGCACCCTGTCCACAGTGGCAGCTACCTCACAGTCACTGGTGACATCCCACAGCCCATCTGTTCCCAGGACTAGCACATCATCCGGGCAGTGTTCATACTGTGTCAGGTCATACACTCGTACCTGGTGGGAGAAGAGAGTGAAGAAGGAGCTTGGGGACAAAAGGACCCTGGTAAGAAGCCAGCCTGAGGCCCCCAGAGGAGGGAAGGAATGGTTGAGGTAGCCCCCATTCGGCTCACCTCAGGGAAGCAGGAGAGGAAGGGCTTGATGGGCAGAGTGGAGCTGCAGACCTTGAGGTTGTGGTCTCCCAAGCCCCGGGTCACCCCAATGGTGGCCATCACTCGAGCCTAAAGGGAATGAGTATGGGTGCTGCCACAGCCCTCTCCCAGGCTCCAAAGCTGTGGGCCCTCCCACCCCTACCCTCAGGTAGAACCTCCACCTCCCTAGACAAGTTGTGGTGGGTCCTCCTGCCCTCTCCCACCTCTACCATGGAGTTTACCTTTTTGCCCTCCCCACAGACCAGAGGAAACCTGAGATCCTCCAGCTCGATCTTTTTGTAGGCCCTGGGGAGGGGGGAGTACAGGAGGCATCACCCAGGCATCAAAGCCCCCCCTCCCCTAGGAGCCATGCCCCTCACACAAACCCCTAAGAAGGACCACATCCCCCCAACCCCCAGCCTGGCCCAGCCTCCAGCTTCCACCTTGCTGCTGGTGAGGGACTGGTTGTGTTGCCATGGGAACGTGCCCCAGCTCTGAGGGAAGTGTTACCAGCCGGTCATGTTCTGGTCCCGGTACAGCATCCTCTGCCCCAGCTCCTTGGGCTGAATTCTGCGGGGGAACTCAAGGTGGGTGAATTCACCACCTAGCAGCTCTGGTTTCAGGAAGCCCTGAGGTTGGGAGTGGCCGGACAAGAGCAGAGGCCAGGGAGCATTAGGCTTACAGCACACCCTGGTGTATAGATGTTAATTACAGTAGGGCCTTAAATGGAGTTTACCATGCACCACGCGCTGTTCTAATACTAATGTATAGGAGCTCATTTTAACCCTCACAACAACCCTTAAGGCAGGAACTAGTGTTGCAAGGGAACCGTCTGATGATCAGTTAGCAAAGTACTCGAACTGGGATTCAAACCCAGGCAGTCCAGCTCCAGAGTTAGGACTTTAAAGCACTAAGCCACACTGCCTCTCATGGGCCTTTGCTATTTCCTTTCCCCACTTCTGACTCCACTTCCTTCCTCAGCTGGGGCCACAGTGGGAGCACTGGAGTAACCCACATTCCTTCCTCCTACATGTTCCACCAGGTCAGCCATAGTCTGCAGAATAGCCTTCCCAGTGAGCAGGTGAGGAGCTGTCTGTGCAGTAGGGATGGGGACATAGGCTACAGAGAGCCACAGAGTCCACAAAGAATGGGAGTAGAGCGTTTAGTTCCTACTTACAAGCAGCTGAAGACGCTGGCGCTCAGTCTCCGGGGTGAACTCCCGGGACATTGGAATGATTTCACCATTCCGGACAATGATGGCTCTGCCCAGAGAAAGAAAAGGTTTGGGCTTGGCTCTCCTCAGCCCCCTTGTGGAGAATTCCAGAAAGACCAGGCTTTCCCCATAATGACCCTTAGGGTTCCTCACCCAGACCCCCATCTTTCCTCCCCTTGTGGTCCTTCCTTATGTCTGTAACTGCTCCTGACCCCATCCCTCCCTCCAGTTTTTGATTTTTAAAACCCACCACCTCACTGTCTTCTATGCCCCCATCCCAGAGAGTGGGACCCCTTGTAGGCATTTGCAACCCCCCCCACCATACCTGCTGTCACCTGCATTGGCCACATACACCTTGCCTAGCAAGTAGACTACAACCAGTGCACAGCAGCCCCCCTCCACTTGGTGGCCACGCCGCTCCCGGGCCATCTGCTCATCCTGCCACGTGAAGGAGGGTCAAAGGGGTGAATGAAGAGGTTCCAGGCACACAACCACCGCCCCCATCTGCAGAAATAAACTGGCCCAGCCAAGCCACACTGGAGGAGAGGAGGGAAGACATGGGTATAGCTAACTACTCCTTCCCTCCCTACTGAACCAAGCTCTGCTCAGGCCCTCAAAGGTGTTGTGGGTTCTCAGGGTCACCCACTTAGGCCACTTGATCCCCATCCAGAGTTGACCAGAGTGACTGCCTAGCAGGCTCTTGCCAGGACCACCCACTCACCATAAACTGGAAGGCATTCTCAATCGCCCCCACTACCAGGCTCTCATGGGTCACTTCCTTCTGCGAAGACCAGCAGGACTGAGGACCAACCAAGTGAGAAGGATCAGAGGAACCTGCGGCCCCTGGAGTAGACGGGAGGCAGAGGGGAGGTGGCGAGGGGTCCTGGAGTATCTCTACCAGGTCTTTTAGCTGCTCCCGGATGTGGCGATGAAGGAGCCTGGAGGCCATTTCGGCAGCTCCGCCCCCTGCATGCCCATCAAACAGGCCCCAGTAGTAGAAGCAGAGTCCCTGGTGGAGGAAAAGTTGGAGGTGAGTGAGGAGAGAGAGAGAGAGAGAGAGAGAGAGAGAGAGAGAGAGAGAGAGAGTGTGTGTGTGTGTGTGTGTGTGTGTGGCTTGTATTATGTAAGACTCTGGGGCATCCATATAAACATCCGAGAGGAGGTCAGAGTTTGGCATTAAAGGCAAATTAGATTTGTTCACTCATTTACCAAGGGCCTATTATGTGTCAGAAAGAAAAGCATCAAAAAAGCCAAACTCCAAGGATAAAATATGCAAAAATAAATATTGGTAATTAATTAATTACCATCCATAAATACAGTAGTACCTATATTCTAAGTGGAAAACTGAACATTTATACTGACATTCTAACTGTTCAAATGCCACATAAAGGTTCTGTGTCAGAGGTAGAAAGCTAGTGAGTTAGGAGTTAGGTCTTCCACATGTCTCGGATTTAAAACCAGATGCCTAGAATCCCCCGGAAGAGATGTGACCAGGTTTCTGGAGGCTAGGGGCTGGGGTGGGGGCTTACCTGGCCTCGGCTAGGCTCCCTAGGTACCCCTGAAACACTCCTCCGACCTTCCACATACACCACTTCACAGCAAGCCTGGTCCTCATTGTGCCGGCTTTTGCCAGCATTGATGACCCTGCCAGGCCAGAGTGACCACATCAGGTTGGACACCAGACCAGGTCCTGGAATAACCCCCACCTTAGACACACACACCCTCTCTAGCCTGCTGGCCAAACTGAGAAAGGTCACAGCCACCTGGGATCCAGGCCAGAAAGAGGAGGGGAAGGGAGGCAGGGCAAGGCACGAGGAGTACTGTCTGGGTGTCAGGCCCCACCACCTCACAGAAAAGCCAGCAGCAGCACCTGCCTGCCTCAGTTCCCCCATCCCCTGCAAAGGGGGCACCCCTGTGGGCTGCCGGGGAAAGGGTTGGACAGGGGCAGCAGGAGGTCTTACTATCCTGCTTGCCAAGACCCTACATCCCGCCCTGAAGCCTAGTCAACTTTTCTAGTGCCTGGTCCACAGCACCCCACCCTCACGGGCACACCCACCTTTATCTTAAAATCTTCCAGTGAAAGTTTCTGCTGCTTTGGCAGTGAGGCAGTGCTCCAGCCCAGATAGGGAAAGAGGAATTGAAATAGGGCAGGGGTGGAAGCCCACCTGGACTGCGCAGAAGCCACATAAGCCACCAACTCTTCTCAGATAGAAAGCTAAAGGAGCTGGCGGTGGGGCCACGGGTCTACCAGCCACCACCCTCAGCGACCTCAGCGCCCCCGTCTCCCTCAAAGCTCTGCTTTCCCAGTAGATGCATTAAAAATACACCCGGCCTGGGAGCAAGCCGGCTGCTCCCGCCACTCCGACCGGGGGTCCGCGTCTTTGCCTGGCCAGCGCAATGCCCCCCGCCAAGGGGCGTTCAAAGGGGACCCTCCTGCTTCCCGGGCGGCCCCCTCCCCCGCCCCTGGGGAAGCCGGAGGCCGCCTGGTGTCGCGGGCTATTTCTGGGTGTGGAGGGGGAGGGGAACGGTAAGAGGGACAGGGAACTGGGGCGCCGGGGTCGGGAAGCCCGGGAGCGAATCTTTCTGGCTGTCATCTCCTCTATGAAAAGCGCCCCGGGCCTCCTTGAAGCCCCGCCTCCCCTAGCCATTAAACTGCCGGGCTCCAACAGAGAACTGGCCAACTCATCCTTCACGGGGCCCTCCGCTCTCCGGGCTCCGGGCTCTGGAAGGGAACAAGGTCCTGAGGCGGCGCGGGTGAGGGAAGTCAACGAGCTGGAAGATCCTGAGGAAGACTGCACCGACTTGAGAAGCGGCTGGGAGGGGGTGCAGCCCGAAGCCCAGAGGATAGCAAAGGTCCTGGGAGAAGGGAGTTCCCAGCGCCGAGCGCCGCCAGGGGCACGCATCCCAGCGCCGGGGATGCCCAGCTGGGGAAGGGTCTAAGTAAGGGCTGGGGGTCCCATCCTGGCTAGGGTGTTCCCGGGGACGCTCACTCGGCGTAGCCCGTGCTCCAGGGCAGGCGACGGCCGGTGTCCGGGGGGCTTTGCACAGCCCGGCCAGCGTGGTCGTCAGCGCGTCGCAGCCCCCCTGGGCTCAGCTGCAGAAAGGTCGGTCGGGAGAAGCTCGCTCGAGCCTCTACTGTCTTCGCGGGCGCCGAGCTCCCGCTCCCAGCCCTCGCTGGAGGGCTCCTGGGCGCTTCTGGAGGGACGGCAGGCTGCGCGGAGGGCGCGTTGGACAGGTCTGGGGACTTGGGGCGCGGAGGCGGGGCGCCCCCGGAGCTCACCAGGTGCGCCACGGCCGAGCGCACCCGGTTTAGCATGCTGCCTCCCTGCCCCGCCCTCGGCGTGGCCCCGCCCCGAGTCAGGCCCCGCCCCCCTAGGGCGCGCGGTGGGCGGTGCTCGCTCCTGCGGGCTCTCCACGGCCATTGGCTCCGCGAGGGCAGGGCGGGTCCCGGGAAAACTTCCTCCTGCTCTGGGCCGCCCCTGCACCGCCCTGCTGGTTCGCGGCCTCTTCCCTCCTAGTTCCGGCTACGCTCCGCCTCAGTTCCTTTGGGGAAGAAGGGTCTGCTGTTGTGGGAAGGGGAGGGAAGGACACCCTCCAGCTTAGACATCAGCTAGAACTTCCCCATTGTGACGGGGTGGGTGGTGTCTCCTCGCCTTCCGTTCCTAGCAGCTACCCCGGAGGATGATGGAGCTGATGACCTCAGAGCGAAACCAGCAGCTTCGGCGACCCGCTGGGTGTGAGGCACCTGGTGTGACAACACCTCTGGCTGGGGCTGCCGGAGTGAGAGTGAAGGCGAGCCAGCTGGTGCTGGGTGTGCTGTGGGGGTGTGAACGAGGCGGGCTGGAGTCGACCATCCTGAATTAGGGAGCTGGGGGTAACTTCTTGGGCTCCTGAGAGGGCCCTGCTCCCCATGACCTCTAGATCTGGGAGAGCGGTTACCACTCCGACTTCACTTTCTTTCTCAGGATCCAATTCCCTGTTCCCCCCCTTCCCCCAGCCCCATTTAGACCTCCCCTGACCACATCAGGGCTAGAGGAATATTTAGTAAGGATAACTACAATAACTGCTATTTATGGCGGACTTTCTATATAGTAAGCCCGCTACAAAGCACTTTCTATATAGTAGGCCATCTATACTGCACAGCAACACTTCAAAGTAGATTTTATTACGTTCTTTTTACCGATGACGCACCTGTCATTTTACAGAACTTGCCTCAAGAGGTCACGCAGTCAGTGAGAGACTCACACCCGTGCCAGTCCCCAGACGCCCAAACTCGATTCTGTCTGATGAACCAAGCTAATTTGTCGGGATGGTGGAGGAAGGGTTAAGGAGGAGGTGAATGGCAAAGAGTGGGGCTTCTTCCTCTTCCACCTTCAACTCAAGACAGAGGCCGAACCTGCAGGCCGAACAAGTTCTGTACGTACCGCCAGGGGGAGACAGAGGCCAGGCTAAGCACCTATCTGAAAGGAAAAGGTGGCACTAACTTGATGTTCAAAGAGCCCTGTTCCCAAACCTGGTTTCAGGGAATTAATCAGTAGACCTCCAGAGAACCTCCTACCCCATGCACTGTCCAAATGAGGACAAGGCCCTTGTGGCCCTAATGCAAGACAGGAGTAGCCCTCAGGAATCACTGGCACCAAGTCTGTGGTTGGGATGCCATCTCTGTGCTCTGTGGGCGGAATGCTTCCTGAAGGTAAGGCTCTCTCTTCCTGAGCTGAAGTGAGTCCCCAGAAGGGGTGGCTTTCCTGGCAGCTTCCAAATAAAAATCTCATAATGATCATTCAGGTCTTTATATTTGCTGTAATTATACCTGCACTCTGGGCAGAGGCAGCCAGAAAAGTAGAAGTCACACACACAAAAAAGAAAAATCAGACCCAAAGGCACATAGAGTAGCAAACGCAAAGGGGGGTAAACAGCATGGTGCTGCTATGGGTATTTCCCTCCTGTTTGAGAAAAACAGGAACCAGCTGTCAGATAAATGGCATAAACAACAGCACAAGCAAAGACTGATGGAAAAATATAACATCCTGTCTATTTTTATTATTCAGTGTTTCTGGGGCAGTTTGCTTACCACTTCTCTGTGTCACCCTGCTCCCTAATCCCTGCTCTTCACAGCACCCATCATGGTGTGGCTGCAAATAGGCCACAGAGCCAGGACAGAGAGACCCCTAGCTCTAGCACCAGATGGTCATCAGGGATGTCAGCAGCACTCTTGGGCTCCAGAGCAGCACCCCCCACCCCCCGACTAAATCCTAAGGCTCTCCTGTCTCTGAACATCTTACCTCTGATCCCTGGCATCATCACACCTCCTCCCTCCTCAGACTGCCCCAGAACCTGGTAAGAAGGTCATCACTTCTACTCATCCCTGAGGCAGCAGAAAGTGAGAGGGAAAAGTGGGTGGGGTAGGAAGGCAGACTTGGGAGATATTTTTCTCTGCTGAGAGCTGAGACTGCTCAGTGCCTGGTCCTGCCAGGAATGTGTGTGGCCCTAGCCAGTGAGGGCAACTGGGCATCCTCAAGACAGGCCCCTTTATCCTAAGCCATGTGCAATGGCTCAGAGTTCAGAACTAGGCTTTTCTCCTCTTACCTCTCCCCACCCCATTACTCCAATCCCAAAGCCCTCTTAAAGTAGAAGAGTGTTCCTCCTGTTAAGAGAAAAATTCACAGACCACTTCCTTCTTCCATTTGTCTAAGCCTTTCACATCTAAAATCTTACCCTGTAAAGAATTAGAAATTGCAATTATATTGTAGCCTATATAATGAACATACCGGCTCAAGTTTGGCTATCAAGTTGGGGTTCACAGCCATCAACCATAGAGACCAATTATCAGCCCTCTTGCCTGCTCAGCCTCTACCTCATACCTCACTAGTCCTTCCTGCCCCTGACCACACCATTCCTCCTGCTCTGGGCTGCCCTCCCCCACCCCCCGGTACTGCCCCGCTGGCTTGCGGCCTCTTCCCACCTGGTTCTAGCTCCACTCTGCCTCAGTTTCTTTGGGGAAGAAGGGTCTGCTGTTGTGGGAAGGGGACAGAGGGAAGGACACCCTCTAGATTAGACATCAGCTAGAACTTTCCCATTGTGACGGGGTGGGTGGAGCAAAGATCATTTGCTCTTCCCAGCTGGATTTTAACATTTTCACAGTGGAGGGCTAACATATCAATCTAGAAGTGCATTGTCTAATAGAATTTGGTGCAATGCTGGGGATGTTCTGTATCTTTTCAGTACATTAGTCCCTAGTTTCATGTAGCTATTGAGCACTTGAAATGTGGTGAGTGCAAATAAAGTGTTTAGGGGCACCTGGGTAGCTCAGTCTGTTAAGCCTCTGATTCTTGATTTGTGCTCAGGTCAAGATCTCACGGTTTGTAAGTTCTAACCGGCATAGAGCTCTGGGCTTACAGTGCAGGGCCCACTTGGGATTCTCTCTCCCTCTCTCTCTGCCCCTCCCCCACTCATGCGCAGGTACCCATTCACACGCACTCTCTCTCTCTCTCTCTCTCAAAATAAATAAATTTAAAAAAAGAAACAATGTTTAGATTTTATTTAGTTTATCTGTAAATTTAAATTAAAAATTTTTTTGATGTTTATTTTTGAGAGAGAGACAGAGTGACAGTGGGGGAGGGGCAGAGAGAGAGGGAGACACAGGATCGAGGCAGGCTCCAGGCTCTGAACTGTCAGCACAGAGCCCCATGCAGGCTGGAACTCACAAACGGTAAGGTCATGACCTGAGCAGAAGTCCCATGCTTAACCACCTGAGCCACCCAAGCGCCCCAACTTATATGTAAATTTATTATTTTTTTTTTTTTAGTTTTTCAAGTTTATTTATTTTGAGAGAGAGAGAGAGAGTGAGAGAGACAGAGCATGAGCAGGGAAAGGGCAGACAGAACCAGAGGGGGAGAATCCCAAGCAGTCTTCAGGCTGTCAGCACAGAGCCAGATGCAGGGCTTGAACTCAGCTGTGAGATCGTGACCTAAGCGGAAATCAAGAGTTGGAGGCTTAACCGACTGAGCCACCCAGGCACTTCCATATGTAAATTTCAATAACTACTTGTGGTTAGTGGCCATCATTCTGGATAGTGCACTTCTAGAATCTTCAAGACTCAACCCCCCTGGAGATCTTGGCAATCCCTCCTTATACTCAGCCCCCCCCCCCCCAGAAGCCACAAGAAGGAGAGTTTTCGGGGACCTCTCTGGCTTACCCGGCCTGCACCGGGGAGATGTTCACCCAGACTGCTGCGGCGGGGGCCTGCCGGGCCCTCCTCGCTCTTCTTCCGTCGGCCGCCAGGGGCCGCTGCGCCCGCCTGTGCCCGCCCGCTCGCCCGCCGGGAGCTGTCCGAGAGGAGGCGGTGGCGCCCGCAGAGGGGCTGGCGGAGCGGGGGTGGCCCCCGGCGACCGGGAGGCGGCGGCAGCTGCGCGCGCCCTGGCCTGCCGGCGGGAGCCTCGGAAGGACCCCGCCTGAGCCTTGCGGAGCGGCGCCGGGCACGACCGTGATGCCAGTTTGGCCGGAGCCCCGTCGCCTGCCGGACGCCGCAACTTGGTGAGGGACACAGGGCTCCAGACTCGACACGCACCCAAGCCGGCCGCTCCGGCCCGAAGTCCGCCTTTCGGAGTCTTGGTGCCGGACTCAGAGGCAAGTGGGCACCGCCGTGGGGCAGATAGATCCGGAGGGTGGGGGCTCAGAATTTGGAGGAGTGGGCGAGCGCTGGAGGAGGCCGGGAGAAGGCAGTGCAAGCTTAAAGGCTCTTGTGGTCCACATCCTCGACTCCATGCTGGTATGCGGGCTGCTAACTCAGCCTCCCCATAGCCTGCATCTTGGGTTTGGGAAAAACAGCCTGGCAAACTGAGGCAGGAGAGTGGAAGCCCAGGAAAATCTCAGAAGCTTCCCTTCCCCGCCCCCTCCACCGTCTCTCTGAAGGAGGGAATAGAATTCCAGAGAGCTCAGCCCAAATGCACACTGCCCATCTTTTGGGTCTTAGGGCTCATGGGAGAGTTGGCTTGGAGGGTGTGGCAGCTCAGAGAGAAAAGGGATGAGGACTGCCTGAGAGAAGACAAAGCTGGATTTGTAATGATGGGAATGAAGGTTCCTGAGGGCGACGGGGAGAGGAGATACCTACTCAGAAAAGAGATAAACCTTCTGGGAAGCTCTTGCCCGCGAAGCACACTCCTGGGGTATTGGCACCACTTCCTCCATCCGTCCCCATAGTCCTCTCTGGGCCCCACCTTCCCACCTGCCTCCGCTCCACCTCCCCTCAGAGGCTGAGGGATGAGAGGCCATAGGGAGAAATGGAGAAGCTGTTGAGCTGGGGCCCCTGAGGCTAGAGACTGAGAGGAACCCCATTCTAGCCCTCTGGAAGGGAAATGGGGGTGAGGGTGGCAGAGCTGAGCCAGCTCTGTGTGAGTCCAGGACAGGGGTGCCGTGAGGGTCGGGGGTAGAGACAAAAGGATTCAAGACCTTGGGGTCTTTTCCAGGTGTCTCTTGGAGCAGAATTCTGTCAGAGCCTGCTCAGGAATCCTTCACTGGCCTTCAGCTCCCCCCACCCCCCCACCCCAAGGCCAGAGCGGAGATAACTTTGATTCCTAGACCCCTCCCTACCATCCACCCCGCTTTACCCCCCACCCCCATCCCCCCCATGGGGCAGAGGAACCCTTAGGTTGCTCAGGCTAGCTGCCCTACCTGTTCCCACAGTCTGCAAGGATCCCTGCAAATTCCTAAGGCAGAGGAGAGACTCTGTGTCCTGCCTGCACCTTGGGGAAGCATCAGAATTGGCCTCTACTTCAGTGCCACCCCTTGTCCTTACCCGGGCCCTCCCTCACCCCTACAGGACCATGGGCTCCTTCTAACCCTTGCAGACCCCAAAGAGTCTTTCTTACTTGTTCAGGTAGAGTGAGCCTGAGGCCAGTGGATGAACAGACAGAAGCTGAAAGATCCCCAAAAAGGTGAGTGAGAAGACAGTTGACATGGGAGAGAGTTGAAGTGGGGATGGGGGTTGGGGGGGGGGGTTGTTCAGAAATCAAGCACTCTGTCCAAAGTTCTGGCATTTGGCTTGGCCTCTGGTGTTCCCAGGATGGTGCTGACACCTGAGGGACCCCAATAATGTCCCAAGGGGCCAGCAGTGCAGCAGAGAGGATGGTCCAGGCTCCTTCTATGCCTGGGCAGCTCCCTGCTGCTCTATGCCTCTGCTTCCTTGGGATCCCCTCCATTTCCGGTTCCTCCTCTGGGATAGATGGGAGGCGGGACCCATCAAGGATGGCGGAAGAGGAGAAGCAAAGTGGTGCAGGAGGAATAGGGCAGGCTTCTGCGCTCTGGGCCTCTGCCACCCAACATGCTGCCTGGCCTTGGACAGTCATTTGACTTCTATTAACTATTAGCCCTAGTTTCATTTCATTTCTTTTTTTTTTTTTTTAATTTGAATCTGTTTAAATTGAATTGCTACCACATTCCCACAGTTCAAAACCCGAAAAAATAAAAAAGCAATAGATAAGTCTCCCTTCTACCTCCATCTCTCAGCCAACCAGTTCTCCTTTTTGGTGGCAATCAATGTTACTATGTTTCGTTGGTACATTTTCCAGGGCTAGCTTATGCATATTTAAGCAACATATATAATCTTTCCCTTTTATGCATTTAATACACACCATCCTGCACTTTGCTTTTTTCCCCTTAATGGTGGATTATCGTTAGAGATCATTGCATGGCTCAGTACCTAAAGCATTTCCTCAGTCTATTTTATAGCTGCCTGGATGTAACTGCATTTGTACAGATGCTCCACAATGTATTTAGCCCATGCTTTATTGATGGCTGTTTAGGTTGCGTCCAGCCTTTCGAGTATCAGTTTGCTCATCTGTCAAATAGGTACAAATAATCCTACTTTGTAGGACAGTTGTGAAGGCTGCAAAAGCATGTATGTGAAGTGCTTGGGTCAAGGGCTCAAAAACTGGGAGTCAGCAGTATGGTTCCTTCTGTGTCACAGCCCTCCAAGGGACCATGTCTGGTTCATCCTTCAACACCCTCTTAAATGTTATCTCCCCCACAAAGCTGTCCGTGCTTTTCCCAGCAGGACAGTCTCCCTGCTCCCTTTCCCTACTGTAGAGCTCACCACTTTGTATGGTTTGTGCCAGGCCGGGAGTTGCCTGGGGACAAGGTGTGCATGTCCTGCCCACCTCTGTGCCTCCCAGAGCACGTGGCATGGAGGTGCTGGGGCTGGACTGCGGGGAGCTCCTGCCCAGAGTTGAGCAGGGTGTGTGCTTCGCTCCGCAGGATGCGTGAGAGGACCTCTCAGAACTGGAGCACGGGCCCCTGGCTGCTGGCACTTTACCTGGCCTGGCTGTGGACCCTCCTTGCCTCAGCTTCCTTGCAGCCGCCAACTCCCACAGGTTTGGGGGAGGTGGCAGAGCCTGGGACAGGGTTTCTCAGGATGCCTGGAGAGCTGGACACCACCCCACCCTATTCCACACAGGCAGATCTCCGAGGCTGAGGGTGCAGATTCTAGGGGCTCTGACTCCTTCTCTGGTTTTCGCCCAGGAATATCCACCCCACCCTCTGCTATCCCAGCCCAGAGAAGGTGTGGGCAAACCCCTTGCTCACCTTTCCTTCCAGGCCAGAAGGTGTTCTGCAGGGAGAGAGGCCCTGGGGTGGAGGCTTAAGTCTTGCCTCCTGGCCTAATTCTGTGGTTTTCCTTCTGGGATGGCTAAAGCCTGTGTAAGCGGATGATCCTCTTCACGATCCTCTCCACGCATTGTAAGCCCCCAGGGCCCTTGCCCTCAACCGGACAAAACCAGAGGAAGTGGGGGCTGGTGGGGAATCCTACCTCTCTTCCACCCAAGGGCCAGGCTCTGCCAAAGAGGGCTGAGTGTGGCCTGACTGGGGAAGAAGGAAGGATAGGAACACTGAAGCAGCAGGAGGATTTCCTGTGTTTCCTCCTCCCCTGCAGTTGGAAATCTCTGAACACCCCTCCCCTCGGCGGGGAGGAGGGCCTGGAGGATGTGCAGGGCAGGTGGGAGGGGAGCAGGGTTGCAGGCCTGGGCTGGGCACCTCATCTTGTCTGGCCACTTCAGTCCTTGTGAAGCAGGGCACCTGCGAGGTGATTGCCGCTCATCGCTGCTGCAACCGGAACCGCATTGAGGAGCGCTCCCAGACTGTCAAATGCTCTTGCTTTCCCGGCCAGGTGGCCGGCACCACGCGGGCAAAGCCCTCCTGCGTGGACGGTGAGTGAGAGGCCGGGACCCGGCAGGGAGGGCCCGATCACAGAGATGAGGAGGTCTGTCTAGGCCACACCATCTGCTCGGGATATGGTTTCATACCATCCCAGGGCTTTGGCAATCAGTCTCAAATGCTGGGTACCTCTGGGGGGAGGAGGGCAGACGGACCATCCCCACATCGTCCCTCCCTCTCATCCACATTCACTGCCAGGCGCTACGCAGACGCATTCTGTCACATGAATCCTCTCACATATCCTGCCAGACTCACACTTAACTCCCCCAGACCTTGACCTCTCCTCCTGCGCCTCCGAGGTCTCTTACACACACACACACACACACACACACACACACCCCTGCCCATTCTCCTGTGGCCTTGACCTTCCCCTCACATGGACACAGATGTTTCACTCACCCCTCCCCCCCATGATTGCACCCATGCTCGTATGCTCACACTCACGTGACCATGTTGTAAACGTGCCCACTTGTGCTCACATGCACGCCTGCTTTGCACTCCTGGTCTGTGGAGCCCTTTCACACTTGCTCACATACACCAAGTGGGTATGTTGAAGACCATGCCTCTCTGCTAATGCCATGGTGACTCAACTGAAGGGTTCCTTGGAGAACTTCCCCTGCCTTCGCCCCGTGCTGTCTTGGCGACACGTAGGGGTCAGTGGGATTGACTTTGATACGGTTGTGTGCCCCAGCCTCAGCCTGAGTACTGCCTTTCTGAGCAGCCCGGAGTAGGGGAAAGACAGGGGAAGGCAGGGCTCACAGCCAGCAGTGTGCAAACTTGCACTTCATTCCGCACAGACTCCCCACCCTTGACTGCACGCTGTACTCCAGGACAGCTTAGAGCTGCCCTCACTGCCTCCTGCTCCCACAGCCTCCATCGTCCTGCAGAAGTGGTGGTGTCAGATGGAGCCCTGCCTGCCGGGGGAGGAGTGTAAAGTGCTCCCGGACCTGTCGGGATGGAGCTGCAGCAGCGGACACAAAGTCAAAACCACCAAGGTATCCAGCGACGGCCACTTCACCCCACCCTACGTTTCCCCTTTCACGTGGGCTGGAACCGGGGGCACAGGAGCCTGGGAGTCTAGGCTGTCGGCATCCCAAGGGGAGATCCGTGAAACATGTGGGCACATCCCTGGTCAGTCCCCTGGACTGTCTCGACTCCAGGGACTGGAGTTAGGGCCTCTGGATTTGAAATCTTATGTGTCCTGGGCAAATCCCTAATGCTCCATATGCCTTTGTTTCCTCTTCTTCCCAGAGTGAGTCTGACTCCCAGAAAATGTCAGGTCCTTAAGAACGAAGTAGAGAATTAGGAAATTGTTCAGATAATTCTGAGGGGAATCTCTGCCCACCCACCCCTGCTGCAGACCCACCCCACCCCCGGGATTAACTCCCTGCAGCTCACACCTGTCCTCCTCTCATCTTACTGCAACAGCACCCAAGAGGATTATTACTTTCATGGTTTGCTGCCTGCCCCGCAGAACAAGGGGTAATTAAAATGTTATCAAACTCATTAGCAATTCCATGTGTGTCATAACTAATCAGTTGCATGGCTCTGCCATCAGCATTTGTGCAGATCAGTGACACTTGGGGCAAGCCAGAAGCCTGCCTTCTGCCTTCCCTTCCCACCACCACACACAGCAGACAAGCAGACATGTAAACAGAGAGGAGAAGGTGGCCTTCAGGGTTCTGAAGAGAGCAACATATTCGTAGGACACAGAACAGGAGGAGTTACGGCAAGAAAAAGTGTGACTAGATGTAAAGCAGAGCATCCTGTCTGCAAGCAGGCAAGGGAGACGCCATCCTGAGTATAGTCAAGACCGGAAGATGGCGAGACCCGCCAGAGAGCTCGTGACATTTGTCACTGTTTTATAGGTTTGGGTTTATAGCCTATAGATTGCGGTGTTTGCAGTTTGGTTAGCTACTCCGAAGCAAGCAGTGGTGAGGGGTGCTTGATTTATGTTTGTGTGGGCCACGCCAGCCATGCTCTCCCAGCCTGCACTGCTTTAGGGAGAAGGGATCAACAGCAATGACCTTTATATGACCTACATCTCCTGGGGAGTCTTGGGCATTCCCTTCTCTAACCTTCCCCCATCACCCGCTCTCTAGGTCACAAGATAGCTCCTGGGGTCACGGCCTGGACAAGACAGCTTGACTGAGCCCTGGACTGAAGAATGGTATCGTTATCAGCCAGCAAACATGGAGATTCACTTACCTGGACACACGCCCTGTGCCAAGTGCAAGATCACTTTTTCCAGGGACATTTCAACTGAGTCAGCCGATAAGGACGGATCTCCGGCCACATACCTAGTGTTGTGCTGGGTTCTCCTGGGGGACCCAGAAGAAGGTCAAGATACCGTCCCTGCCCTTGAGGGATGTCCAGTCAAATTGGAGAGTTGTGAAAGACAATTGAGCTAATTTAGGTTAAGACACTGTGTGCGGCTTCCGGGTCACATGCTGTGGGCCTGTTGGGGGTGCGAGGGTGAGACTCCCACAGCCCTTCAGCCACCTCCTCACCACAAGGCATGAAGACAAGAGGTCACATCCACCCCCCTCCACTTCCCTCCCTCACATGGGTCTGAACACCCAGCAAGCTGCCAACATGCTGAGGGGAAACCCCCTCCCCTTGATGAGAGACCAGCTGTATCTCATTTGCATGGGACCGGGTTGACTTGGGGAAGGAAAGCTGAGATGAAGCCAGTCAACTTTCCAGCAAAGCTTCTGCAGAGGTGTGGCCTGGTTTGGGCTATTCATTGGGTATGGGACGGACAGGACCTTAAAATTACCACCATCCAAGCACCTCAGGTTTTTTTTGTTTGCTTATTTCAACAGATGAGGAAGCTGAGTCCCCGAGACTAAGATGAATTGGTCAAGATCTCCCAATTTGGGCTCCCAAATCTCTCAGACCTTTCACTTAGCCCGGATGTGGGATTCCAACCTGGGCCTTCCATGTTTGCAGGAACAGGAGCCTGCAAAGGACTGGCAGGAGAGCAGCACCATTTTTCTTGGGAGACGCCAGAACAGGTCCTTGTTATTTGAAGTAATCCAGAATACCTAGATGCTAGGATGTGGGACCACTGGATCTCCACTCTGCCTTCAGCCTCCAAAATTACTAACAGCCCCCATGACAGCCCAGAGGTCACTTGGCCCAGTTACACCTGAGACACTCTGAGCTGGCAGCCCTATTGTCTAGGCTGACGCATCCCTCCCTGAATGCTTAGGCTTGTATGTAACTCCCAGAGGCTCTGGCTTCAGGAGAGGCTCTGGGTGGAGTCCAGAGATGGTCACAGTCCTCTCCCTTCAAAGGCCCTGCTGGGCAGTAGAGGAGCCCTTGCAGGGCTGGATGGAGACTCTGTCCAGGATTGAGGTTTGTCAGAGTCAGAATGACACGCAGGCTTCAGAGACTCAGAGACACGGGCTAGTTGGATATCTCATCAGTAAAAGAATTACAGGCTCAGTGACTGTGAAGATGAGCTGGGATCAGCTGGGATCACCAGGATCACAGGGCGTGTGTGGAAGGGAGTGGAGCTCGAGGGGAGGGGTGTCAGCAGAGACCAATGTTGAATTCTCCCCCCCAGAGGATGGGTTGAGGCTGAATCTCAGCCTCTCCCTGCTTCTTTCCCTTCTTCCCCAAGCAGCCAAACCAAGACTGTTCACCCTACTCGAGGGTTTATCTTCGTGTTTGTATTTAGTTCTGCTTTTGGTAATGGAGTGGGAAATGATGCCAGCTTCTCACTAGACTGTAAATATCAGAACTCTGCCAACTTTGAATCTCTGCACCTAGTGGTGTCAGGGAGTGGGGTAAGTGAAGGAATAGGTCAGAGGTTGTCATCACTTCCTTCAAGACCAGGGAATGGATTAAGGAACTGGCAAGTCTTCTGGAAAGGGCCAGATAGCAATTATTTTAGGCTTTGCAGGCCACTGGAAGTCTCTGACCTATTTTTCTTTGCTGCTGTTTTTTTTGTTTTGTTTTGTCTTTTTAAAAAGCCTTTAAAAAATGTAAAAACCATTCTTAGCTCAAAAAGCTGTCCAAAACCAGACCCCAGGCCATTTTTGGAAGGGTGCCTATCCGATGAAACTTTGAAGGCAGGCCATCTCTGCAGCTTGGGATTGCCTGCCAGCCTCCTGGCCTGCCTTGCCTGCAGTGGGAACCTGAGCATGAGGGCTGAGTTGGGTTTTGTTTTTCTTCTAATGTTCCTTGAGAGATTGGTGAGTGAATTATTTAGGCTACAAATGAGGCAGCTTTAGCAGAGTCAGACAATAAGAGCCTGCTCTCCTGGAGACCAGGAGGGCTTCTCCACTCCCTCCCCATCCCTTGAGACTGTGTCCAGGAGGCAAAGGGAGGGCGCCAGCCCCCTGCCCATCTGCTGCATCCACAAACGACTGGACTATGAACCAAGAGAATGTTAAAGAGAATGGGGACTATGAACCAAGAGAATGTTAAATTCCCCCACTGCCCCCACCTCCACTGCCAACTTCCACCTGCTCCCGCCTCACCCAAGGTCCTGGTTCCCTGACCCTCCCTGATGTCCCTCATCTCTGCTTACAGAAAAAGCCTCTTTCCTTTGGCATATGCTGGAATTTGCCTCCATTTCCTCAAGACCTACTCATATATTTATTTGGTGGGCTTTGAGGGGTGTCCCTTACACAGCCAGGGGAGCTCCACACAACACAAGAGGGTGTGGTGGAGAAAAGAAAGCCTCCCACTTCCAACAGTAGCTCCCTAGGGTCATGTTTCCAACTAAGTCAATATTAGTGCACGTTTTGTAGCAACTTCAAAGGCAGTTTAGGAATGCAAACTAATTTTCCTGGAGCATAGGGGTCCTGGAGTCATTTGTCGGTGGGCTGGACTCTCCAGATTCTCTCACATTATCTGGTATCCTCACCTCCTCAGCTGTGAGGCCTTAGGAAGGTTGCTGACTACCAGAGATCATGTGGCTAATTTCTGTGACCTCCTGGCAGTCTCATTAAGATCTGAGAGTGACATCATAATTAATGGTCCCAGACAGTTGCCTCAGGTTGAGGCTGAAGCTTCCTAAAATCATAAGCTTAGAGCTAGAAGGAATTTTAGAGATCAATGAGGCAACTTTTCCATTTGACAGATTTGGAAAGGGAGGCTCAGAGAGGTTAGGTGATTAGCTCAAAGTCACACAGTATGTCCTACCCAGTGATCCAGACAAGTGTTCTTTACATGCCTCTGTACTCCAGTACAGATGAGGAACCTGAAAAGAAGCCAGGATTGTAGCAAGGATGGATGTGAAGGGGTCTTATTCTAAAGTCTCCAAACCCTGTGAGTGCAAGGGGACAGAATGAAGAATGGGAAGCCTTTAGAGAAACATACACAGAAAGAGAGAAGTAAAGACAAAAAGGAGGGACTGGGATAACTCATTCAGACGAACATCAAAATATCAAGGCACAGCACGTAATAGAAGAAAACTGATGCCACACCCAAAATAGTTGATTTTTGTCCTTTTTGGAGGACATAGTGTGAAGGCCCTATCAACCTTTGGAATACCTGTGAAGCCAGTCTTGATGACTTCTGGCTTCTTTAGATTCTAGTGTGGGAGACTGCAAAACTAAGGCCCGTGGGCTGAATTTGGCCCACTGACTCCTTTTGCAAATAAAATTTCATTGGAACATCACTGCTCTCACTTGTTTGTTTTGTCTATGACTACTTTCCTGCTAGGACAGCAGAACTGAGACATTGCAAAGAGACCATATGTCCCAGAAGGCCTAAAATATTTACTGTCGGACCCTATATAGAAAACTTTTGCCAATCCCAGCCCTAGTGTTTTAATTGAATCTTTCTCAGTACGTGCCTGCAATCTGGAAAATGACAACTCTGGGTTGTGTATTTCTGGGTTTGGGATTTCTTGGAGGCTGTGCTTGTGTCTCCTTTAACCCTTTCCGGTGCCACTTGCGAGACCTAACAACGGAAGAAATGAAGTCACAAAGGCTAAGAGGCCAAGAGAAAGACTTTGAAATAGAAGAATGCTTCCTTAGCATGTTATCACACCCCAGGTCAGTCAGCTCAGTTTATATTTTCCAAATTCATGTAGCTTCTGCTTTTAAACTTAAGGAAAGTAACTGCATGTGCTGTGTATATACATATGCTGCTGGTGTTTCTGTGCATCTGTGGATTGGAGTATCTCCATGCCCACAAACAAGGCTGCTACTCAAAAATATATAAAAACTAGATTAGCACAGAGACTGACTAATGAAGGCAGATGCCAGCCTGCATGTCAGACCAGGGCATGCTGGCTACACATGGCTCAGCACACGACTGCATGTTCCCACTCCACCTTCTGTGCCTGAAATGTGACTTCAGAACAGGACAAAGCTCATTTCTCTCTTCCCCCAGTGTGAGCAGCTAAGCTGCTTCCTGACTTCCTTGGGCTTGCGATTCGTCCCTGAGTGTGGGTTGTGGATCTGGGTGTGTGCACGGGTACAGGAGCTACTGGACTCAGGTGGCTCTAGACATTGTATTTGTAATAGTCACGTAGACTGGGCATAAGGAGGACCAGGCAACTACCTCTTAAGCCTTACGTGAGGCTACAAGCTCCTTTTTAGACTGGTTTAGGGGGAGAGGGTTCCAGCCGTTTAGAAGTCTGGATCGATCCACGTGTTTGGCAATCCATCATCGCCTCTATTAGTGAATGTCTACCATGTGTTAAGCATCATGCTAGGCTCTTTATATAGGTAACAGTATGTTAAATGGGACTTTCCCCATCTCAAAATGTGGACAGAGGCTCCAAAGTTTGGAAAAGAAAGCTAGGTATCAACTATTCTTAACTACCCCCACATTCTAATCAAGATGGTAGAGTATTTCTACAGATTTGTAAAAGGAGTGATCAATAGTCCATTACCCACCCCCAGAATATATAAGAGAGGGCTAAGAGTTCAAGTAGAAAGGCAGGTGGTAGTGATGATCTATCTGGAGAGGATTGCCACTTCCTCCCTTCCCCAGCCAAGGGGAAGATTTAGCTGTTGATCCTTACTATACCCTACTTAGGGGGATTGCAGAAAAGAACTCAAAAGAGCTTGACTTAAATCAATTGGACAGCGGGAGACAGAGGGACTCAGGCCTGAAAATGATCTAAAGGTCAGTGGCTATGGTCGGCTTGCGGTCCTGGACAGTAAGCCCAGAGAACTCTCTTGGGAGCAAGCTGCACATCCAGAGCTCAGCAGACCACAGATGTTTGTATGTTTTCCAAGGGCCTATGCGGACTGCCCAAGAGGGCTGCCTGGAAGGGTGAGGTAACCCCAGCTAGGGAAAGGCCACCACAAATCCTAGGGCTGAGAGGGAGTCATAGGTGGCCAGTGAGAGGAGGTAGTGCCCCTGTCAAGAGACCTGTAAGTGGGACATACGCAGCAACAGGGCATATTCCAGAAAACCCGAGACAATGTTCCAGAAGACAATGTCCAAATCCTGAGATGGAAAAGAGACTTAGAGAAACTCACAGACATGAAACAACTTGCTCAACATCAGGCAGCTAATACATGGCATGTGGCGGTTTTGTACTGTGGTGGTTTGGGTAGGTTGAAACAATATTTCCCAGAATTCTCTTCCCTGCATAGTTCCAGATTAGAGTTGCTGAATTTGGAAGGCAGAGAAGTGCAGCAATAGCAATTACTCTCTGAAGGCTGTCATGATTACAGGTACCAGCAGGTTCCAGGCTGTACTCATTTTCCCTCATTCCACATCAAGCTTTTCTCAGCAAATCTAGCCCTTCTGACCCACAGCAACCCCGAGCCAACCCCCAGATGGAGAAGAAACAGTGTCCCACATAAACTTCTCCACCAGCTCTTTAGATCCTGCTCTAACAGTTGGATATGCCTGATTTGAGAAGGTTGATTAGTGACTTTTCTCTGATCTTCCAACTTTTCCATTCATATGCTTATTTCCCTAGTTTCTCCAAAAATGTTTAAAGCTTTGTTCCTCTACTAAATCCCTGATTACACAATTACTGTTACTATTTCTCCCTTCCTGACGGAGCCCTGACTAACACCATTAGTATCATTATCAAATTGATAGCAAATGCCTTATAGGTAGTAGAAATAGTTCCAGAGAATAGAACCTTGAGGATGGGAATCTTGAGTTAATATGATTAGATTTAAAGGCATTAATGACCCTATTGCTCATGGTAAAGGAGACACCGGTAGACCATGGCATGTGGTGGCAAGACAGGTACATTAGTTACCACCTGAACTCAGCTAGAATTAGATACCTACAGTAGGCAGGGCTCTGGGTGACCAAGTAGTTGCTACCACTGAACAATGTAATGGAAATAAAGAGTACAATAAGGTTAGTTAGTTGCTTCTGAGTGCACTCAAGAACTTGGAGAAAGAAAACGATAAGCAAAGGGCTGTAAGTTCCCAACTCAAGACATACATAAGGGAGCAGGACTGTTCTGTGATTGCCGTAAAATAAACCTTTATTTCCTGTAGCTGCAGGATTGAAATTTCTGAAAACCAAACTCAAAGTAGCCAGGTGGCAGTCTCTACATAGCCAGGTGGCATATGTTAGTCCCTATGTTAATAGGATCATTTTTTGTCTCCCCCGGGGGAGACATCTTTCTCTTGGAAACTAATACCTCTAAATCAGCAGTGCCCTAAGTTTTAGGAATGAGAAGTAGCATTTTGCTAGTGAATCGTTAGGGATAGGAATGAGAAGAACCACTTCTATTTCCACTCCATATTGGTTCACTAACACATACAATGAGGCTATTATGGTGGGAAATGTCAAGCAGAAGCGTCTAGAATGGCCTGTACCTACCAGAATGGTAAGTGGTATCATTCCCAGAGAGACTGCAGACATGAGTGTCACCAGCAGGACTTGAAGGATGTGGTGGTGGCGATTATCCTCTCTCAGTTTGCCTGTTTACTCTGTGTAGAATACAAATAAATGGGTTTTGGAGAATAACAGTGCATGATCATAAACTTAATCAGGCTGACTCCAGTGTCAGCTTCTGTTCCAGACATGGTTTCTCTACTGGAGCAAAGACATCCCTTGCACCTGTTATTCAGGTATTGATCTGGAAAATGTCTTTTCTTTGCACCTGTTCGTAAAGATCACCAGAAACAGTTTACTTTCAATTGGCAAGGCCAGCAATACACTTTCACTCTCTTTCCTCAGGGCTCTGTCAACCACACGGATACCATGATGTTGGATGGACCTGTTGAGTAGGAAGCAGTAAGTGCTCTAGACGCTTTGGTAAGACACATGCATGCCAGATGGTGTAAAATAAATCCTACAGAGATTAGGGAGCTTGCCACTCTGGTAAATTTTCAAGGATCCTGGCGATCAGAGGCCTATCAAAGTATTCTTGCCTATCAAAATATTCTCGTGGTAAAAGACAAGCCACTGCCCCTGGTATGTCCTCCCAGGAAGGAAGAGGTACAATGCTTCATAGACCTCTTTTGGATTGTGAAAATAACATATTCTTCATTTGGGTATGCTGCTCTGACTAATTTGTCAGAAAAGTCAAAAGTCTGCCAGTTTTGAGTAGGATCCAGAACAAGGGAAGGCTCTGCAAAAACTACAGGCTGCTGTGCAAACTTATCTGCCCCTTGGGCCATACTAACTGTCACATCCAATGGTGCTTAAAATGTCTGGCACTGTATGGAGCCACAGACACTGTAGAGAGCCTTTGGCAGCCTCTGAAGACGAGTCAGAGTAAACTCTTAGGATAATGGATCAAACTATGCCATTCTCTTCAGATAACTATTTTCCTTTTGAAGGATAGCTTCCAGCATTTATTGGACCCTACTAGAGATTAAATGTTTGATTGTGAATCACCATGTTACCTATGACCTGAGCCGCCCATCATAAACAGGGTGTTTTGGCCACAAAGCCATAAAAATGGGCATTCACAGCAGTGTTCCATTATCAGTGGGAGTGGTATGTATACACGATTGGACTTGAGCAAGTTTTAAAGGCAAAAAAGGAAGTTGCGTGAACATGTGCCTCAGATTCCCATGGCTCTGATTCCTACTAATCCACCTCCTTGGGTGCCTGTGTCGCTCTGTGGGTTGAGCATCTGACTTCGCAGGTTCGCGTTTTGTGAGTTCAAGCCCTGCATCAGGCTCACTGCTGACAGCACAGAGCCTGCTTCAGATCCTCTGTCCCCCTCTCTGTCTCTCCCCTGCTCACACACTCTCTCTCAAAAATGAATACATATTTTACAAAAATAAACCGCCTCCTCTTTCTCACCCCATACCTATGGTCTCACAAGAAGTTCTCTATGACCAGTTGACTGAGAAACAGAAAAAAGTCTGACCCACTTCACTGATGGTTCCTCATGCTATGAGTTTCTTCTGTATGATTGGAATAATTACAGGTACTACCTGAAGGCAGAAAGCTGCAGCATTACTACCCCACTCAGAGGGGACACTAAAGTCTTCCCAGTGTGCAGAACTTACAGCAGTACGCATAGGTGCTCATTTTGCCTGAAAAGAGAGATGGTCAGAGGTACAGATAGATGCTAAAGAAAGGGAATGTGTGTGCTGGGGGCTAAAGGTTTGGCTTTTAGGTTCAGAGTATTGGAGGGAATGTATTTGGGAAATTGGTGATAAGGATAAGGGGGAAGAGGTATGTGTTTGAACTATTCTAAACTGATATAAATCAGTTTATATGATTTGTATATATGATTTATATGATATGGGCTCCTATGCATCAAGTCTGATATGGTTACTGAGCGCTCAACCTGCCAACAGCAGAGACCAGCACTGAACCCTCGATGTTGGCACCATTTTCCAGGGTGAGGAGCCAGCCACTTGGTGCTAGGTTGATTATCTTGGAACACTTCCATAATGGAAGGAGTAGTGCTTCTTCTCACAAGTAGATACCTACTCTGGACATGGATTTTTCTTCCCTGTTCACATGCTTCTGCCAAAAGCACCATCTACAGTCTTATAGAATATTTTATTTATTGTCCTGGTGTTCCACTAAGTAGAGCTTCTGACCAAGGAGCTCATTTAACAGCAAATGAAGTATGGTAATGGGCTCATGATCATAGAATTCACGGGTCTTACCATGTGCATGATCACCTTAAAGTAAACGGCCTGAAGGAATGGTAGAACAATCTTTTGGACCCTCTATGTCAACACAAGTTGAGTGCCAACACTGGGCAGGGCAATGTTCTCCAGAATGCTGTATATGCCCCCAGTCAATGACCAATATATAGTGCAGGTTTCTCCCTTCAGTAACTGTCTCACTGGCTGAGAGTTCAGGACCAGAAAAAAGTGCATGCTAAAGTGAGAATTGACGTACAGACATTTTTGATGTGCACTGTCATCTCATCCTCGCCACAATTCCATAAGGTCAGGTATATTCTGATTTTACAGACAAGAAATCTAAAACTCAGAGAGGTTGAATAATTTGCCAAAGATCACACAGGAAAAAATAAAGCAGAATAGGATTTGAACCCAGGTCTGCTTAGCTCTAAAGGTCATATTCTTGCAGCACACATGGACTCTGTTCTGGGCATCTCCTCCAGGACTGAGCTACCCAGAGCCCAAATGCTTTACAATTAATGCTTAGAAAAGATGAGAGAGGCTGAGGGATGAACTAGGTAATAAACGTCATGATAGAGGTGTGTCCTCTGTGCTACAGCAGAAACTGTTTAGAAAAGAAACTAAATCCAGCATGGGGAAGGCATCCTGGGAACCAAGTCTTTACAGGTGAGTGGGAATCAGCCAGGTAAAAGTGTGTGTGTGTGTGTGTGTGTGTGTGTGTGTGTGTGTGTGTGTGTGTAAAGGAAAGAGAGAACACAGGCCAAGGGGAAAGCATTTGCAAAGGAGGAAGTCTTGAGACAAGTTCAAGTAAGTAGCTAGCTGTGGCTGGAATATAAGGAGTAAGGGGCGATGGTGAGAGAGACAAGGCTGAGAATTGATCGAGGCTGGGCTCAGAAAGAAGCTGGATGCTGTACAGTCTGAATTCTACCTCAAGACAATGAAGAAACTTGCAAGGGCCTGCGGGCAAGCGCAGAGGCAGGTTGCCACATTAGAGACAGGGCTGTCAGGCTAGATGACGGGGTGACTATACAGACAGGGAAACCAGTTAGCAGCTTTGGTAATACTCCATAAAAGAAGTAATGAGGCCTTGAGCCAAAAGCAGGGGTTGCCTGGGGGTGCAGAGAGAGGAGGGAGGGAGATGGGGCATATTTTCAAACTGTGATTCTCTCTCCATTCCCTAATGGATGCTTGCCTTTGTCTCTCCCACAGTCAGAGGTGTGAGTGCCTAAACCCACCCCATGCACAAGACCAGTGACTGCCTCTGCACTGCTTGAAAAACCTGAAAGCCCAGCGTCCCAACACAGTGCCCTCCCCAGGGCCTGTAACCCCTCCACTGGAGTCCCTTTCCGGGCAGTACTCATACAAAAGCAAATATTTACTAAGCGTGCGTCGGTACTTTTGGTTACTCATGTTTTAAGGGGCCACCATTCAAAAGTTGGCTAATTGCAAGGAAAGGCTAGGAGAGGATTTTGGAGATGAACTGTGGCGATTGCAGGGAACCAGATACCTGGGAATTGTGGGCAAAGAGGAGAGGCCACACTGTCTAGGAGGGACAGGCTAGGGTGGGCCCTTTGGCTTGCCACAGGTTTGGAACGTTGGACTTCCCTTTCACTCTGGCACATGGTTATGTTTCTCTGTAACTTCTATGCACACGGACTCCCAGACCCAGCATGGTCTGTTCCAGCCAGGGTCTGAGTTGAGCCCCGGAAGGCACGTGATGGAGCATGTGCTCTGACATATTTTGACGAGGGTTGGGAGGTGGACACACAGAGGTGCTGGTAGCTGATTAAGTGAGGGCTGTTGGGGCTCCTCAGAGCTCCTCGTGATGGAGCTATGTGGGTGGCCCGTGGGGATGGGAGCGCTGAATTTTCCTCCTTGTGTTACAGGAGAGTGGGAGAGATGCTGGTCCTCATCTCACAGAATTGAAGAATGAATCTCATGGACAACAGAGAGTGAGCAAAGCGATAGACTTTATTGAGGGAAAGTATAAAGCTCTCTAGGGGGAGAGGGGTCCCGACTGGGTAGCCACTGAGGAATTTTGTCTCTGACTGTTTCGGGACCTTATCAGAAAGTTTGTGAGACTCCACGCATGGCCCTAAACCCAGGCAGGTCTGGAATATGCTTATCCTTTTTTTCCCTTCCAAACCTCACTGCTTCTTCAGCCTCCCACTTGCAGGTGCACTCTGCCTCCCCAAGGGTCCCTTATCTCTCCCTGCCTAATGTTAACCCTCTCCCTATTCACTTGGGAGTAATACCTGGCACAATCTTCAAGGCCTTGCCTCCTTCCCAGTGAGAGCTGGGAAGCCAGCCACCAGCCGACGAGATGTACAAACGCTGTTTGCTTTCAACTGTTGATTTTTAAACATTAAGCTGCTAGTAAGCCTACTGAACATCAACAATCTTTACAGGAAAATCTTTGAAGGGGTGCCTGGGTGGCTCAGTGGTTAAGCTTCTGCCTTCAGCTCAGGTCATGATCTCACGGTTTGGGAGTTCAGAGTCCAGAGTGAAGCTCTGTGCTGACAGCTCAGAGCCTGGAGTCTGCTTTGGATTCTGTGTCTCCCTCTCCCTCTCCCTCTATCCCTCCCCTGCGTGTGCTCTCTCACTCTCAAAAATAAACATTAAAAAATTAAATTAAAAAAAAAAGAAAATCTTTTACGTTTACATGGAAACGGTTGCAATTGTAGACATTAGTCAATTAGAAGATATCTGAGAGGGAGAAGGAGCGGGAGGTGAAGTGGGGGGTCATGGTGTAGGGGTGTGTGTGTGTGTGTGTGTGTGTGTGTGTGTGTGTGTGTGTGTGTGTTGGGTTGGGCCCCGGAGAAGGAGGATGTGTGCTGGGTTGGGGGAGGGAGGCTGGTCTGGTCGATGAGCAGTGCGGACCAGGAGTAGGGATGGGGGCGGTGACAGGAGGGTCTAGGCGGTCGCGGGAGCCCATGAGCGCGCAGATTTGGGCTGTGTCCGTAAGACGCACCTCAGTGGGCGATGAGTGGGGCGCAGTGTGCCTGAAAGCTCCTGGCGATTCCGAGCCCGTGTGGTCGCGTCCCGAGTGAGTCCTGATTAGCGGGCCTCCGACCAGCCAGAGGGAGGCACCTCCTCGGCAGGGTGCTCCCGGGAGGGAGGCTTGTCCTTTCCAGCTCCGCCCTTTTTAGGCTACTCTCCTGCCTGCCTCAGGGCCAGGGGTCTGCAGTGGACGGCGTCCTCGCGCCCGCCCCGCCGAATCGGGTTCACCCAGGTCTCAGGACGCCACCGTGCCATTCCGTGGCCTCTGGGACGCGAGGGCGGGGTCCTTGACCAGGAGGGGACAGGCGCTCCGAGTCCCGCTTCGCCCATCCGGCCTCCCCGCGGTGGCCTGAGCAAGTGGGCGGAGGCGCGCTTCCCTGAGGTCAGGCCTTGCTGGGTTTGCACGCGCGACACCCCCTGGCGGTTGGCTTGATCCGACCCCCACACCGGGCGAGGAGGCGACACGAAAGGTCCCCACCCACCGCCTCCTTCAGCTGGCCTTTGTGACCGAACTTGTGTCGCCTCCTCCCGCTTGGAGGCCCAGGGGTCCACCAGAGCTGCTAGCGGGTTAACTCTTGGATTGTTCTCGAGGGCGGGCCCTGTGGCACTCGGAAAAAGTCTCCAGGGAGATGGGGCGCCTGGGTGGCTCATTCGCTGAAGCATCCGACTTGGACTCAGGTCATGACCTGACGGTTGGTGAGTTCGAGCCCCGTGTTGGGCTCTGTGCTGACAACTCAGAGTCTGGAGCCTGCTTCCGATCCTGTGTCTCCCTCTCTCTCTGCCCCTCCCCCACTCTCTTTGTCTCACCCTGTCTCTCAAAAATAAATAAATGTAAAAAACAATTAAGCATAAAAATAAAAAAGAAATTAAAAAAGAAAAAGCCTCCAGGCAGAATGGTCCAGGGCAACTGGAGGAGTACAAAAGGTGCAGGCTGTTCAAACTGAAGCCCAATGAATGTCATGCTTTCTTATTTTTAAAAATCTAAGTTATCGAGGGATAGTTTATATGCAATAAAATGCACCCATTTCAAACGGACATTTCAGTGAGGTTTGACACATTTGTACACCACCACCGCGATCAAGATACAGAACATTTCCTTTTTTTAATAATATAATTCATTGTCAAATTGGCTAACATACAATGTGTACAGTGTGCTCTTGGTTTGGGGGATAGATTCCCATGATTCATTGCTTACATACAACACCCAGTGCTCCTCCCAACAAGTGCCCTCCTTAATACCTATCTCCCATTTTCCCTTCTCCCCCTCCCACCCATCAACCCTCAGTTTGTTCTCTGTATTTAAGAGTCTCTTATGGTTTGCCTCTCACTCTGTTTGAAACTATTTTTTCCTCTTCCTTCTCCCATGGTCTTCTGTTAAGCTTCTCAAGTTCCACATATGAGTGAAAACATATGGTATCTGTCCTTCTCTGACTGACTTTATTTCACTCAGCATAATATCCTCCAGTTCCATCCACGTTGCTGCAAATGGCAAGATTTCATTCTTTCTCACTACCAAGTAGTATTCCATTGGATGTATAAACCACATCTTCTTTATCCATTCATCAGTTGATGGACACTTGGACTCTTTCCAGAATTTGGCTATTGTTGAAAGTGCCGCTATAAACATTGGGGTACTTGTGCCCCTTTGAATCAGCACCCCTGTATCCTTTGCATAAATTCCTAGCAGTGCTATTGCTGGGTCGTAGGGTAGTTCTGTTTTTAATTTATTGAGGAACCTCCACACAGTTTTCCAGAGCAGATGCACCAGTTTGCATTCCCACCAACAGTGCAAGAGGGTTCCCATTTCTCCACATCCTCACCAGCATCTGTTGTTTCCTGAGTTGTTAATTTTAGCCACTCTAACTGGTGTGAGGTGGTATTTCAGTGTGGTTTTGATTTGTATATCCCTGATGATGAGTGATGTTGAGCATCTTTTCATGTGTCTGTTGGCCATCTGGATGTCTTCTTTGGAAAAGTGTCTATTCATGTCTTCTGCCCATTTCTTCACTGGCTTGTTTTTTGGGTGTGGAGTTTGGTGAGTGTTTTCTAGATTTTGGATTCTAGCCCTTTGTCCAATATGTCATTTGCAAATATCTTTTCCCATTCTGTTGATTGCCTTTTAGTTTTGTTGATTGTCTCCTTTGCAGTGCAGAAGCGTTTTATGTTGATGAGATCCCAATAGTTCATTTTTGCTTTTAATTCCCTTGCCTTTGGAGACATGTCGAGCAAGAAATTACTGCAGCTGAGGTCAAAGAGGTTGTTGCTTGTTTCCTCCTCTAGGGTTTTGATGGTTTCCTGTCTCACATTTAGGTCTTTCATCCATTTTGAGTTTATTGTTTTTTGTATAAGGTAAGAAAGTGGTCCAGTGTCATTCTTCTGCATGTTGCTGTCCAGTTCTCCCAGCACCATTTGCTAAAGACACTGTCTTTTTTCCATTGGATACTCTTTCCTGCTTTGTCAAAGACTATTTGGCCTTACATTTGTGGGTCCAATTCTAAGTTCTCTATTGTATTCCATTGGTTTATGTGTCTGTTTTTGTGCCAATAATATACTGTCTTGATGATTACAGCCTTGTAGTAGAGGCTAAAGTCTGGGATTGATGATGTAAGTCTATGGAGAGCAACTGACATAAAATAAGTATTTATTGTTCTTGTCTTCTGGGATGGGAGAAGGTAGGCTTGGGGATGTGGGCTGAAGGAAGGTTGTCCCAACAAAGAATAAACACCACATTTAGCTTCCTGTTCTGCAATATTTCCTCCTGTCCCTGGATCAGGGAAAACTAAATGGCTCTGAAATAAATACACAGATGAAGGGCCTAAGAATGGGTTTCCTTTGAGGAGAAATTAGTCTCTGGCAAATATTTCATTGTATGTCAATCTGATTCCACCTCAGCGTCCTCCCCCTTTCCCCAGCCCTCTTGCATTACAGAGTGGCTCCTCTGAGACAAACCCCCTCTTTCTCCTACCCCCCACCCCCACCTTCAGGCCAGTGTCCATTGTTGGTGCTGCCCTCCCTCATACACTGGCCCAATATCTACCACACATGCTCCTGTGTAGCCTCTGGGTCATTACATATGTGCTTGGAGGTGGGGACTTGTCCCCTGGCAGACCATGAGGACTCTGGGAGAAAGAACAGCTTCTTCTTCCCTCTCCAAGCTCACTTACGCAGATGGGAGCACTCTTGGGAGCACTGCAATCATCTCCATTATTTCCCAGCTCATCAGTCCACTTCCTGTTCTGGGCTTCTCTGTGCTAGTCCTTCCTGCGGTTGTGGAGTGTGTGTGTGTGTGTGTGTGTGTGTGTGTGTGAGAGAGAGAGAGAGAGAGAGAGAGAGAGAGAGAGAGAGAGAGAGAGATGGACAGACAGACAAGCAGACAAGGGAGGGAGAACCATTATGGCAATCTGACCCAGGCAGAGGAGAGGGGAGAATAGGACAGGAGAGAAAGTGAGACCCAGTAGGAACATGTAGAAACCATCAAAGCTGAAGCAGGTAAACAGGAGGGCTCAGCCTCCAAAATATCACTGTGTCACCATAGGTAACAGGGACCCACAGGGCTCTAGGGCCCCTGCTCACTCCCAGGCTGCACCCAACCCTGGGCTCAGAGGAGGGCACTTGATGCAAGCAACCTCTCAAGCTAATGAGAAGCCCTACCCCAGGCTTTCTGCTCCCCACCCACATGGGCTTCACCAATGTGGGGTGGGGACCAGAGGTGGGAGTGGGGGTGGGAGAGTAGGTTTGGACGCCACTGATGACATTTACCAGATACTTGAATTCAATGAACATTGTACTTTGCTGATTAAAAATTTAATCCTTGTCTTAAGATCAGAAAACATCAGAGAATGTCAAACAGTGGGTGCAGAAAATTTGACAGAAATTGGGGGTGGGGGGAGTGAAGCAAGCCAGCTACTTTAGTTGAGAGGGGAAGGTATGTCAGACTGCTGGGTGTGGGGTCAGCAGAGGGTAGAGGTAAGTGGGGAGGGCACCCTGCCTGGGTGGGGTGCTCTTCCCAGGTATGGGGAGCTAGAAAGAGCTTGGACTTCAGAGTGAGGCTGACCCAGGATAGCCTCTGGTGATGTGACCCTGGGGACAAGGAACCTACTTAATACAGTATGATTATAACACAGCTAACAGTTCTTTCTACAAAAGTGCAGGGCTGGAATAGATCTAGGCCCTTTTCTAGAAGTCTGACCCAAAAGAAAGGAGAGGAGTGAAAAGAGGGGAGGGAAGGGAAGGGAAGAGAAGGGAAGGGAAGGGAAAGGGAAGGGAAGGGAGGGGAGGGGAGGGGAGGGGAGGGGAGGGGAGGGGAGGGGAGGGAGGGAAGGGGAGTGGAGGGGAGGGGAGGGGAGGGGAGGGGAGGGGAAGGGAGAGAGAAATCTCCACTTCTCTTTTTTGTCCCCTTCTTTTATTACCTCCTCCTCCCCCTTTCTGACCCCATCTCCCAGGCCTGATTGCTGATTCAGAAGGAGGGTGAAGACAAGTCAAAGTGGAGGGGGCAGGACACCGAGGCAGAGAGGAAAAGAGGAAAGATAGATTTGGCAGATGGGATGGGAGTGAGGTTAGTGAATGCAATGGCCACAACCACCTCTCTCCTGTCTCTTATTTTCATCCCTCCCAGCAGATTCCTTGGCTCTTAGAGTCAAGTGGTATCCACCATGGCCTGTGGGGAAGAATAGAATAAATCAAATAATAACAATGGCAACACTTAAAGAGTGACTGGTCAGGCACTGTCCTGAGCAGTTACAGTAACTAACCCACCACTCTAACCCTGAGAGGTACGACTATTATCCCCACTGCCCAGGAGAGGGCACTGTGGCACAGAGAGGTTCAGGGACTTGACCAAGGACATCTGAGGAGAAGCAGAGGTTTGGGGCCAGGCTGACTCCAATTCTTGTCAAAGCAGCCCTCAATATTTCAGGGAGGGAAAGTTGTGGTTTGATGGGGAAGGGATGGGGGAGAGGAAGTTCAGGCGGAAAGAATTCTGGGAGATCACTTCGTTGAACAGCTGGATATTCTGGCCAGAAGAAGCAGGGGGGGGAAGAGGGAATTGGCCAATCCTTATTGGTCTGAGGGTCTACTCCCTCCGTGTGTGTGTGTGTGTATGTGTGTGTGCGTGATGTGAAGTGAACACTGTGAATCCATCCTATGTCATTCTCCCTTCTCTCATGTCAATCTGCTAGGCAAAGTATGTAGACCTCCTCCCCTGCTTATGACACTAGGCCCAGTGTTATTCTCGAGTTATTTGTGAAATTAAAGACTTCTCAACTCAAGTGCAGGCTGTAGCTGTGCCCTCGTGCACTTGGCCTCTCAGAGCTGTGAGAAAGCCAACATATCATCTAATTCACCCCTGTTTTGAAGCCCAGAGACCACAACTAGCGGGAGATAGCAGTAAGTCTCAGAATAGGCCACGGCTTGCCTGTTTCAATGTTTTTCTCTCCAAGACCACTCACATTCTACCCTCCAGGCACGTTTTATGCCAAGACCACAGTGTCCTGATGGCCTGAACTTTATAGTAAGTATTGAAATCAGAGTTACTTTCTCAATTAGTGCTTCTTTTTAAAGTTGTTTTGACAATTCCAGGTCCTTTACCTTTCCGCATGAATTTTGTAACTCAGCTTGTCAATTTCTACCCCCAAAAAAGCCTGCTGGGATTTTGACTGGGACAGTTTTTGATCTATAGATTAATTTGGGCACAAAGGGTGGAAGGTAGGAATGAGAACCTGACCAGTTGCTCTTGTAGCACTTATCACAGGGTGTGGAAGTTGTCTGTTGACTTGTTTTTCTCTTCCAACAGGCTGTCAATCTGATAAGACCAGGGGCTGGGCTTCATTTATCATTTATTGTTCGCCGTTGCAGCCGCAATACCAAACACTGTGCCTGGCATATAACAATTGATCAGTACGTATTTGTTACAGGAACAATTATTTCTTTGATCATTTATTTGTTTTTTTCCACAACAAAAAAAGAATTTTTGTTTGCTTTTATTCTACATTATCTTCCTTATAAACAGTCTAGTCCTCTAAGTGCTTGTTGAATCACTAAGACATTTTGAGGCATATGCCCAAGGTTCTGTCTTTTTGACTCCTCCGTGTGTAACATTGATGGAGGCCTTTCCATTTTTTCCATCCTGGGATTTATAGAGAGGCAGCTGTGTTAATAACATGTCCAGGTGTTAATAATATGTTGGATGTGCTTCTCCTTTCTCTATCTTCCAGTTATAAACTTCATTTTAGTAGAAAATGAATCAAATATCATGTCTGCAGGGCACCTTGGTGGCTCAGTAGGTTAAGCGTCCAACTTTGGCTCAGGTCATGATCTCACAACTCATGAGTTCAATCCCCGCTTCAGGCTCTGTGCTGACAGTTCGGAGCCTGGAGCCTGCCTCAGATTCTGTGTCTCACTCTCTCTCTGCCCTTTCCCCACTCACACTCTGTCTCTCTCTCTCTCTCTTAACTAAAAATAAATAAACATTTAAAAATCTCATTAAAAAATATATAATAATTATAATTACTATATATATTATATCTAATAATTATAATTATTAGATAATAATTATGATTACTATATATTATATCTAATAATTGTAATTATTATAGTAATTGCAATTATTATTATTATATACTAATAATTATGATATAAATATTATATTATTATAATATATAATTATTATAATATGGTATATTATATATTGTATATTATATTATATATTATATAATACATTCTAAAACATATTATAATATATTACAATTACATATTATATGAACACATTAGTATATACATAATTATATAAAATATATTAATTATTATATACACATATATGTGTGTGTGTATATATATATATATATATATATATATATATATATATATATATATAAAATGTCTGCTTCTTAACCTCTCAAACATGAATTTCCCTAAGCATGGAGTTGGAAGAAACAACCTTTATTTAGACAAATTTATTTATTTATTTACTTATTTACTATTTTTTAAATTTTTATTTATTTTTGAGAGAGAGACAGAGCATGAGCGAGAGAGGGGCAGAGAGAGAGGGAGAGGGAGACACAGAATCGGAAGCAGGCTCCAGGCTCTGAGCTGTCAGCACAGAGCCCAACGTGGGGATCGAACTCACCACCGTGAGTTCATGACCTGAGCTGAAGTCAGATGCTTAACCAACGGAGCCAGGCAGGCGCCCCTAGTTAGACAAATTTAATGTAGCTGCTGCTAACTGGTGGAAGCCACGCCTCCTCTGTGGTCTTGACGGTCCCTGCTCTGGGGATGCTGTAGGAAATGCCCCTGGGCTGGACAAGGAGCTGAAGGAAGTGGCTCAGCTCTGCGTTTCTCTTTGGATGTTTCCTCTGCCCTTTGGCTGAAACCAATTTCTGCTGATGAATGAAGTGAATGGTTTATGTTTATTTTTTGATCAACACTCCATTCCAGCCAAAGTAAAGGGAGGAAGGAGAGGGAAGAAAAACATTGATGAAGCACACTTAAGTATCAAGCTCCCTTTCCGCCTAAAGTCACGCTGCCGAACAGAAGAAAACAGTTTCTTCCCTTGGAGACCCATCAGGTTGGGTGTTCTATACTCTAATGGCAGCAGGGCCTAGCTTCAGGCCGGGAGGCAGCATGGCACCAGGGGACCACCAGCCTGATTTGGGAACAGAATCTGGTTCTACCGTTTACCCGCTCTGTGGCTTCAGGAAGGTGCCTTCACATTTCTGAGCCAGTTCCCTCATCCATGAAAAGGTAGTTAATAACTCCTACTGTATAGAATCAGTGTAGTGATTAGAGAAAATCTCTGTAAAGTCTTCCTGCGCGGTAGAAAGAGCCACTGCTGTCACGTGCCTCCGCGTTGCGGGCTGAGAGTGCCCACGGCGCCTGTGCCAGCAGATGGAGCGGACACGTAACGTGCGTGAGCACGGGTGAGGGCGCCGCACAGGGGCGGTGAGTGTGTGGGATGCGCTTGTGTGTCAGGGGAGCCCTGGCAGCCGTGTGGCTGAGATCTCTCTGTAGCGGAAGAAGTCGGAGCTGCCCTACTTTCTGTAGAGGTCTGTAGGCCAGCGTGGGAGGAAACTGCTAGGGGACTCATCTGGGGTTGTCTGGGGTTTGGGGGGTGCAGCACCCCTTTCCTTGCAGAAGAGGAAGGTCCCGTCTCAGTATTCTGGGAATCACTTCCATGCCTTCATCAGTCCCTGGTGTCTTGTTAAGACACTTCAAAGGAGGAACTTCACACCAGAAACTCACTTGCCATTCACATGTTGTAACATTGAAGATGTAACCGTAAAGAACACGTCTGTGAATGCTGATTAGCTGAGAGAGAGAGAGCGCGCGAGAGAGAGCAGAAGAGACACACAGACAGACCCAGAACTGTAGAAGGCCAGAAAAATGCTGCAGGTACAGCAGGGGGAAGGGAGTAACTGCTCAGTTCTAGAAAACAACCTCAAGGGTACTTATTTATGGCTCACGGAGATTTAAGAGATTCCGTATTAACAACAGAAGGATCTGATCCCAAGGAGGAGTCAGTAGGATGAGAAATGGAGCTTGTGTGGGAATCTCCCTTTTCAAAGAGGCAGAAGGAGTGGGCCCCGCTGCCCCTTGCACAAGTGGGACAGAGACCACCCAGAAAGGAGTGCATTTGGCACTGGGATGTGGGGTGTGACCTGAGGGCCCCTGTCCAGGGTCTCATACCAGGCTCTCTTCCCTGCACCCACTAGCTCCCAGCCACTTACATCTGAACCCCCACTTTAATAGGAAGTACATTAAAAATGGATATTTAGCACCAGGTACATTTTTAAACATGATCTTATTTAATTCTAACAATATCCATATGAAGCAGATACTTAGGAAATATTATCTCCACTTGATAGATAAGGAAACTGAACATCACAAGGTCACGTCTGTCCCTTGACAGTAGAACAGGCTGTTTCTATCCTTTGAGTTTGTTGCTATCAAATTGTTTCAATCTTCACTCTCCCCTCTCATTACCATGAAAATGCTTATTAAAAGGCATTTTAAAAAATACTAGAGGGGTTCCTGGGGTGGCACAGTCAGTTAAGAGTCTGCCTCTTGATCTCGTCAGAGTTAGAGCCCTGCATCAGGCTTTGCACTGATGATATGGACCCTGCTTGGGATTCTGTCTCTCCTTCTTTCTGCCCCTCCCCTGCTTGTTCTCTCTCTCACCCTCTCTCTTTCTCTCTCAAAATAAATAAATAAACTTAAAAAAATTTCTTTTTAAATACTAGAAGTTACAAAGAAGAAAGAGGAATGTAAAAATAATTTGTAAGTTGTAGTGATCTCTATTTCTTTATGGCTTTGATAATTATTATAGCTCATGAAATGCTTTGTTAGGAATACTTTCAACTGTAAGAAACAACTTGACTACCAACACAAAGATAAGCTGTGTTTAAAAAAAACAAAGATTAATTATTTTTGTATATCACAAAGTCTGGAGGTAGACAGTTGCCACTGTTAATTTAGTTGTTCAGCCAGTGCATCAACATCCTCAAAATGCCCTTAGTCTTTACCTCATGCTTACAAAATGGCTGCTGCAGCTCCAAAACTCACAGCCAAGTTTGAAGCAGTAGGAAGAGAAGGGAAGGCACTAGCATCAACTGTTCCTTTATTAGAAAAGGAAAAAGCTTTCCCAGAGGCTCCTGGCAGACTTCTGTTTACAACTTACGGGCCAGGCCTGGTTCACACGCCCACCTCTGTGCACCACAGACGGTGCTTTCCCACAATCACGGAAACGGAAACTGGTAGAAGAAAAGTGGGTGCTATAAACATAAAGAAAAATGGATGCTAGGGAGGCAAGAATGAGAAATGTCCATTACATTTTGTTATCAGTTAACTTTTCTTGCATAACAAATCACCCCCAAACTTAGTGGCTGAAAACAAGCATCTGTGATTCCTAGCAGTTCTGTGGATCATTTCAGCAATCTGTTCTGGGTCTATTTAGACAATTTCTCAGGTCCCTTTCAACTCTCAAAAGTGAAGTAATAATACTTCTATTGACCAGGTGCCTACTATTTCTTAGTGACATTAACCTACATACATATTTCCTCACACTTTCCTCCTTTCCCTGCTATCTGTTAGCAGACTTTAAATGATTTGTATCCTGGGGCGCCTGGGTGGTTCCATCCGTTAAGTGTCAGACTCTTGGTTTTGGCTCAGGTCATGATCTCACGGTTCGGGAGTTCGAGCCCCGCCTCAGGCTCTGTACTGACAGTGCTCAGCCTGCTTGGGATTCTCTCTCTCTCTCTCTCTCTCTCTCTCTCTCTCTCTCTCAAAATAAATAAATAAATTTAAAAACTCTTAAAAAAATGATTTGTATCCAATTGAGGTATATTCTATTCAGATGTAAGTAGTAATTTTTGAGTTTCAGTGCTGGGTGCTCCACATACATGGTTTTGTAAAATCCTCACCACAACCCTGTTAGATATTATATCCATTTACCGGTGAGGAAACTGAGGCTCTGAGAGGTCAAGTGACTTGTTCCAGGTCTCTCAGCTAGTAATTCTGAACTGAAGGCCTCCTTATTCTGAGTATAGCTCTCCTCTTGCTGAACCACATCTGTCTACCAGCTTCCTCAGAACAGACTGTACCCAACCCCATAAAGTCAGGTCCCTGCAGAAGTTACTGGATACTTTCCTTTCACCCCTAGAAAAGCAAATGAAGTGACAGCTACTTTTGGAGTAAAAGCCCCAAATCCCCTCAAGGAACAATCCTCTGTCTCCACTGTGGTTATTCAGGAAGACTTGCATGCTTCTGGGGCTTTTTTTTTTTTTTCCCAGCCAGATTCTCTAACAGACCTTAACCAACCTACTTTTCTGGAGCAAACAAGTCTGTCAGGTGGCTGGGACACAGGCTGCTCAGGTTTTTGACAACCCTTGGCCAGGGTGGCCCCCTTATCTTGGCAGGCTTCCTGGACTTCCTGCCATCCACAGCCCCAACAACTGAGTAGGATGTAGGCTACTAGGAAGGGATTAGAAAGACCCACGGGACTTGGAGGTTTAACTGCCCCCATCGTCCTTCTGGTTCCCAGGTGAGGGATGTCTAGGAACGGGAGTAAGGGCAACATTTTCCCAACTTCCCTTTGGTGCAAAGACAGATCTCCAAATAAAGCTTTTCTTCCCGTTGTTGTGCAAGTTCAATTAGAACTTCTTTTAAGTATGATTGGCTAGGAAGGTGGCAACTCTGTTGTTTAAAAAAAATCTACACCTGCCTGTGTCTATTCACAACTGTGCTGGATGATATACCAGAATAACTACCCAGTAAAATGCAAGATGAGGCGCAGGTGTTTGGAGTACACTTTTTCTCATGGTGTAATTGTTGCATGTACAGTAAGTTAACACCTGACACATTATGATGATATTATCTTTCTAGACAGCATTTATTGTCAGAGTGGGTTTCCTTGTGTTTAACTTCAATATCAAAATAAAGAATTTGAGGGGTGCCTGGGTGGCGCAGTCGGTTGGACGTCCAACTCTTGATTTCACGCTCAGGTCACGATCTCATGGTTCATGGGTTCGAGCCCCACGTCAGGCTCCACGCCGGGAACGTGGGGACTGCTTGGGATTCTCTCTCTCTCTTCTCTCTCTGCCCCTCCCCTGCTTGTGCTCTCTCTCTTTCAAAATAAATAAATAAACTTTATAAAATCATTATATAAAGAAAAGAAACTGTTTTGATTCTGTTTGAGGGGAAATCCCCACTACTCTTCTTTGAAGCTTCTGGAATTAAGAGAGTTAAAGAGGATCCTAAGATTACAAGGTTTAAAAACTGCTAAAGGGGCATCTGGGTGGCAGTGTTGGTTGAGTGTTTGACTCTTGATTTCGGCTCAGGTCCTGATCCCAGAGTGGGCTCTGCACTGAGCATGGAAACTGCTTAGGATACTCTCTCTCTCCCTCTGCCCCTCTCCCCTGCTCTCCCTCTCTCTAAAATAAATTAAAAAAAATTTTTTTTTGATGTTTATTTATTTTTGAGAGAGACAGAGAGACAGAGTGCCAGTGGGGGAAGTGCAGACAGAGAGGGAGACAGAATCTGAAGCAGGCTCCAGGCTCTGAGCTGTCAGAAAAAGGCTCCTGATGTGGGGCTCGAACTCAAAAATGGGGAGATCATGACCTGAACCCAAGTCGGATGTTCAACTGACTGAGCCACCCAGGCTCCCCTCTAAAATAAATTTTTTAAAAACACCGCTAAAATTTACAACTACTTATTTGTGTGAATGAGGATTCTTGTTCTGTGTAACGAAAATAAAGTTGAGAAATAAACAGGTTGAGAAATAAACATGAGATTGCAACCGTTATCCAATATCTCAGTTTCAAAGCAACCTCTTACTACAGCATTGCCTTTAATAAGTTAATACCGTAAATCTTACCTTATAAAATCCATTTCTTCATAGAAAATGCCATTTAATCTGTTTTGTATTGGGACTCTGCATGAAATTGAATTTTGAAAAGAGTTCCTCTGCTCTCCCATTATCTTGCTTCATCTCAGAACAGCCCCTGGGTAGTCAAGTTTTATTATTATTCTCATTTTATAAATAAAGAAGCAGAGGCTCAGAGAGGTTAACTGACTTTCCCAAGGGAAATAAACAAATGAACAAATAGGCAAGTTTTAGGCAGAGCTAGGACTTGAAACCAGTTCTACAAACTGCAAATTCAAACTTCTTTCCACTGTACCCCCACTGTACCACACTGCTCTCTCTACTGTTTTCTAAGCTCCTGGGAATGTGTATATCAAGGCTAGTGCTCACCAGAGGGCACTCAAGTCCAGGACAGACCGAAAATGATCAGTTTTGGGTGGAAAGTGGGAGGAAGCAGCAGCCCTGTGAATTCTCCCCAAGGGCCCAGCAGGCTGTTTAGGGAGAATTAGCTAGTTTTGTCCCCTGAACCCTGCAACCCCCGTGCTCCATCCAGCAGTCAATGGAGTGATCACCTAGGGATTTCCACCTGTCCAGAGCTCAGGCAAGCTCTGAGGGAAGGAGAGGAGCCTGATCACTCTAGAGCCATTCTGTATCTGTAGATGCTGCTCATTCCCACTTTGGCTAAGTGTATTTAGGCAGCTGGAGAAGTGCAGAAACATGAGCTTCTTTTCCAGGCTGAGGCATTAAAGCTTCCTTTGGTTTCAGAGGCTTGTACTGAGGCAGGAAGATATAACTTTGGCCCTATAAGCTCTTTGACGTTTGCACACCGCTCATCTTCCAGAATGAGCCATTAGAAGAAGCCACGCTTATTCACACTGTCCAACTGTCACGGGCAGGGCCTCATTTATGGGGGTTTGCAATACCTGATGCTTCCTGTTCCAGACCTGAGGGTCCCCTGTGGCAGTTAGAGTGAAAGACATATCAGCAACCGCTCCCCCCCCCCCCCCCCCCCCCCCCGGCTCCCATTGGTGTTGTCCCAGGGACACTCAGAGCTCTTGGGGCTTTGCCTCACTCTCCTCTTATACTGCATTCAAGTGAGCTTAATGCTACCTCTTTCCCAGGCGTGAAATGCACCTAGGAAGTCACACCTTCTCTCCAAATGTTTTGTCTGTGCAGGACTCTACTTCCTTCCCTTGGGATTATCATGGCTGAGCACTGCTTCCCCTCCGTGCCCCAGCCACATGTTTTGGAGAGCTGCTGTGTTCTTATAGAACCACACCCCCCAGCTAGGTCGGACTGTGCAGGGGCTGGCACTCCCCACGCGTCATACGTGGGACTTGGCTCTTGGTGAGTGAATAAGAAGCTCATATTTACTGAGCACTGATATTAACTCACTTCATCTCTACCCTGAGCTTTCGAATCAGGCACTGTTATGGGGCGTCTGGGCAGCTCGGTCTGTTAAACGAATTAGGCACTGTCATTAGCCTAATTTGCAGATGAAGAAACAGGCAGAATTTAAGTCACTCGTTCAAGTTTACTCAGCTAGAAAAAGGATCAGAGTTAGGATTCAAACTCAGGTCATCTGGCATCCTCTCCTCTCCCCTCCTTCTCCCCTCCTCTTTCCCCTTCTCCTCTCTTATCAAGTTTGAAACACGCAGGAAAGTAGGCAGAATAGTATAATAAATTCCCAGACACCCATCATCTATCTGGATTTAACAGCTGTTAACATTTTGCCATATTTGCTTTGTTTATTTTTTTGAAAATCTCTGGTAAGGACTTAAAAAAAAATAACATTGCCATAATACTATAATGACACTCAACTAAATAAACAGTAATTTCTTCATATTCTCTAATACTTGGTCCATGTTCACTTTTTTTTCTCACTATATCAGAAGCATCTTTTTACAGTTCTTTTTTTTTTAATTTTTTTGGTGAGAACATTTATTTATTCATTTATTTTTAATATAATTTATTGTCAAATTGGTTTCCATGCAGTTCTTTTATATAAATGAGAATCAAATTTACATATTGCTTTTGGTTAATACATCTCCTAAGTCTCTATTAATCTTGCCCCGTCTTTTTCTAAAGCCATTCATTTGTGAAAGAAACACGGGTCATTTCTCACGGGTCATTTTTCACATTCTGGATTTGGCTGATTGTATTCTCCACGTACGGTTGAATGTGTTACTACTCTACTATAATACATTTTTAAAAAAATGTTTATGTGGTTTTGAGGAACCGATAGTGACCAAGCATGAGTGGGGGAGGGCAGAGAGAGAGGGAACACAAAATCTGAAGCAGGCTCCAGGCTCTGAGCTGTCAGCACAGAGCCCGACGCGGGGCTTGAACCCATGAACAGTGAGATCACCTGAGCTGAGGTCGGACGCTTAACCGACTGAGCCACCCACGCGCCCCTGTACCCTTCCTATTGATTGCATCACACCTCAGGGAACATGATGTTCGGTTGTCCCACTTTTATTGAAGTGAAGACTGATCAGTGGGTTCAAGTAATGTCAGCCTGATCCATTTATGATAAATTTCCCAAGAAAATTCAGCTGGAACGAACCATTTCTCCAGATATCCCCAGTTCTTTTTAGTGGGAAATGGTACTTGGGAACACAAAAGGAACAGTAGTGATGTGGTTTTGAGGTGGTGGGGGTTCAGAGCTGACAGCCAAGAAAGAATTCTTGAGATATTTTTGGTGCAAAAAGGTGGTTTTATTAAAGCACAGGGACAGGACCCGTGGGCAAAAAGAGCTGTGCTGGGGCTGTGAAGATATTGACTGGTTTTACACTATGGAGTCGGGGGAGGTGAAGGCACAAGGGAAGCCTCCAGACAGACTTTTATAAGCTAAAGGGGACTCCTAAGATACCTGAACCTTGCTATTGTCAAGCTAAGGTTGTTTTCCCTCTAGCCAGGCATTAACATTAGGACGGTAGGGGGTTCCTGCAGAAAAGTTCTACTCTGTGTTTGCCTCAAGTATTTACCAATGGGCTGCAGGTTACAAGGAAATTGAATGTTACCTGCCATTTCCTTCTTGCCTTCATTCCTCACATCACTATGGAGGGGAGGGTGATGTTGGTGCTCCAGGAAACTGAGTCCATAAGTTTCTGGCGATTGGGCTGGTGATAAGATTGCCTTTTTCTTGTAGTTTACTAAGACATTTGTAAACTGATGGAGACCCATGCCCTATCAGTTAACCATGATCCCTATCAGTTAACCATGTTTTTTTCCCCTTTCCTTTGTTCTTGGGCAGCCAGAAGTGCCTGAGGAATATCACACATATACCACCTGGGGGGTTAGCTTGTCCTTGGCCCCTCAGCTTGCCTTATGCTCCCTCATCACTAGCAGTGCCCATTGCTACCAACTTGTCACTATTTCTAGGTCTTTCTGGTGAACAGAGCTGAGAAATACATATTTCTTAGAAACAAATATATAATTTTCCTTAAAAATTACATCTAAAAATATTTAAACATATATATTTTTTTTCTTTTTCTAATAAAATATGTATCCTGAGCTCATATTATTATTTCCAATTTAAAACACATATGACAGAATTTTCACTTCTTGGTTTTTTGTTTTTTAATCTCATTCGATTTGTATCTCTTGGCTCTTATTCTGACAATTTTTTACCTTAAAAGCATAATATATGACTCATTTGCTTTATCCCACTACACACACACACACACACACACACACACACATATTTGTGTGGTAGACTGATTGCATTATTAATGGCTCAAATCTGCATCCATACTCTTTGCCATGTGTCTTTTTCAGTCTCTCTCTAAAGAAGCGAAGTCTGTTTTTCCGCTCCCTCCCACCCGTGAATCTGGGCTGACCTCGGGTCTCTCTTTGGCCAACAGAATGAAGCAGAAGTGACCTGTGTTTGTTCCAAGTCCAGGCATTAAGGCTCCTTGGCTATTCTGTTTACTCACTGTGCCTTTACAAAGGCCCAGAACAGGCCCAGACAAGCCTGCCAGGGACGTGTGGTACAGAGCTGAGCCCCTGCCCCCTGCAGTCGTTTCAGCCAGGCTAACCTAGATCAGCCAACAGCTAGTCAAGCTTTCATTATTTAGTTTTGAAAATGTAAGCAATTATATAAGTATATATGTATTCATATCCCCCTCTGTATTATTTTCCTAAGATTGCTGTAACAAATGGTACCACCGACTGGTGGCTTGAAACAACAGAAATGTGTTCTTTCACAATTCCGGAGACCAGAAATCTGAAATCTAGGGCCATCCTCCCTCTGATCGTTCTAGGGAAAAGAATCCTTCCTTGATTCTGTTTTACTTCTGGTGGCTGGCAGGGATCCTGGTGCTCCTTGGGTTGCAGCTGTATCACTCCCACCCCTGCCTCTGTCATCACATGGTCTTTGTCTGTGTCTCTGTGTATAAATTCCCCTCTTCTTAAAAAAAATCTTTTAATGTTCATTTTTCAGAGAGAGAGAGAGAGAGAGAGAGAGAGAGAGAGAGAGAGCATGAGCAGGAGAGGGGAGGGGCAGAAAGAGGGAGACACAGAATCCGAAGCAGGCTCCAGGCCCTGAGCTGTCAGCACAGAGCCTGACTGTCAACACAGCCCCTGACACAGGGCTCAAACTCACAAACCATGAGATCATGACCTGAACTGAACTGGATGCTCAACCAACTGAGCCACCCAGGCATTCCTAAATTCTTTTCTTCTTATTAGGACACTAGTCATTGGATTAGGGCCCACCCTTATCCAGTAGGACCTTCTCTTAAGTTGATTAGATCTGCAAAGACCTATTTCCAAACAAGGTCATATTCACAGGTGCCAGGGATTATGACTTGATCAGATCTTTTTGGGGGACACATTTCAACCCATAATACAAAGTTGCTCTTTGAACACAAAATCGTAGTATACTATTCACACTCTTCAGTGCCTTGAAGATCCACATGAATCTGGCTTCCAGGGTCACCTTTGCAGCAGTTTAGAGGGAGCAGGCAAGGAGGCCCACTAGAAGTAAACTGTAGGGTCACCTAGGTGGCTCAGTCGGTTAAGCATCCAACTCCGGCTCAGGTTATGATCTCACAGTTCGTGGGTTCAAGCCCCATGCCAGGCTCTGTGCTGACAGCTCAGAGCCTGGAGTCTGCTTCCGATTCTGTGTCTCCTTCTCTCTCTGCCCCTCCCCACTCACATTCTATCTCTCTCTCAAAAACAAATAAATAAACATTAAAAAAAATTAGGAGTAAATTGCAGTGGCTTATGTGAGAGATACAGACTGTCTGACATAAGCGAGTCCAACATTCACATAGACAACTTTGCCAACACTTGAAAGCCTCAGTCATCCTCAACTACCCAGTCTCTACCATGACCATTCCCAGGGCTCTTATCTTAGTGAACGCTACCCCTCTCCTCTGTTTGAAACAAAGCTCATGATCTCCCCGTCTCAGAGGTGCTGTATTCCTCCCATGTCCTCCATCTTGGTGAATGGCATTACCATCTATCTGTCAGTCAGTCAAGGCAGAAGCCTGATGTTGCCATTGATGTTCACACATCCATTAACTGTTGGAGATATTGATGTTATTAATGTTGGCATACCCGCCTCCCTCTTTGTCTTGCAAACCTCACTCACCTTTCAAGACTCATACTCCCACCATAAAATCTTCTCAGACATCCCCAAGGAGAATTGGCCATTACCTCTGTGTGTCCCCCTGTGCAGAGATTTATAACATTCCATTCACTTCTTAGTGAACCTGTCTCCCCTCCTAAACTAGAAGTCCCTCGATTACCAAGACTGTGTCTCATTGACCTTGTTTCCTAGCACTGAGTATACTGCCTGGTTCCTGGTCGGTGCGAGGTAACTATTTGGCCAATGGATGAATAGGCTACTGAGCTTCTCTAGCCAAGGGCTTCGGCTCTCTGGACAAAGGGTACCTAAAGTCACTCTCCTGATCCTGATCCTGGCCTGGAATCTTCCCCCTGCACCTGGGAACTTGCAGCTCTCACTTCTGGAAGAGAGGTTGCTAATCTCCTGCCATCCCTGCTCCCCTGCGCACCCCCCTCCACCGCCCCAACATCTGGTTCTGCCTGATGAGACGCTGGATTATCAATGACTCTCATTTAGCGCGTTCAATTTAAAGCCACCTCCACAGCTGTTTGTATTTTATCAGAGGCTTTGGCAACCTTTTTCCACAGCCCCCAGAGCCATGTGTGGAGGGGCGATGTCAATATGGGACATTCAGATCAGCAGCAACCTATCTGCAGGCTTGTTTTTATCCCCTTCTGTCTCTTATTTCCAGCAGGAAGGAAGCCGATGGGAGCCATGGAGGAAGCCAGGATGACAAAGGGCCTCTAAGGGTGCATTGTTTCCTCTCAGACCAAATTGAGTGTGAGGAAGCATGAGTCAAGCTTTACTGGAGGGGCTGCAGGCAGTGGAAGGGATTTAATGGGAAGAACAAAGTCCCTCCTGGATTTAGGACTGGAGACTTCCAAGCTGACTTGTCTACTCTTGCCGCCACTGCCACCATCAGGGACCACCCCTCTCATCCACCTCACGTCATCTCGGGCCTAGTAGGTCTTCTCTATTCCCTAATTCTGGTCGGCGCTGGGATGGCATAACGTTTGTCTGCAGAAAGGGGATGGCTTAGAATTGGGGAGGGACCTCGGCGTGGCTGCTGGCACCACCGTGATCTGGTTGTGACTTTGGACACCTCATTGCTGGCTTCTGGGCCCGTTTCCCAATTTATAAATCGGGAAGCGGAAGCTCAGCTGTTGTGGGGGTGAGGTGCCATTGTGGAAACTGCCTGTTTCCTTGTCTGAGCCTCCCACTCTGGGCTCCTCAGGGTGAAAGCATGTCTCCCTTGTTCTTCATTGTGTTCCCACGCCCTGGAAAAGTCTCTGGCCTGGGAGCTCAATAAAAAAAATGCAGAATAAATCGTTGTAACAGTGTCTCCTGAGCTGTCAAAAGCCATTACACGGGATTATGTTTACTGCCCCTCAGTCTGAGTCATGGCCCCTCCCACCATGCTGCCTGCTTCAGACAAGAGGGGGGAAGGGACATAGGACCCTGTGCATGCCCTCTCCCACCACCATCTCCTTTCCCAGCAACAGGGGTGGGGTAAGTGCTGCCAGGCTCATTCTCCCATCTTTCAGATCTCTAAAGAACTTTATACTTTCACATTCATTATTGTATGCAACCTTATACCAAATATCGAAGAAAGCAGGGCAAGTGAGCAAGCCGACACCCAACCCGATGAAGTGACCTGTTCAGGAATATACCAGGTAAGAGCAGCTTTGGGCCCCCTGCCTCCTTCCAGTTTCTCTGCCCTCTATATCTGTCCCTTACTATGCCCACCCCCCCCCGGCCCCACATTGTGGATGCTGTTCCCTTTGTTAACTGCTACCTGAAGACTCAACTCAGGTGGCAGCTCCTCCAGGGACCCTTCCTTGGCTTCCTAAACCTGGACGAGAAGCCTCTCCATGCACTCCTCATACATCTTGAGTTTACTTCTCCCAGAGCACATGTCCAGGGGAGGTCTGTCCCTCTAGACTGGGGACTCCAGAGGGCAGCCTCATCTCTACATTTGTGAGCTTTAGAAATGTCTGCTGAATGAATGGATGGATGAACAACGCACAGAGTGGGTAAGTGGTTTGTCTGAGGTCACCTAGCTAGGATTATAAACTGAAAATATTTTTATTTAAAAAGAAATTTTTAACTTTATTTATTTATTTTAAGAGAGAGACAGAGCACATGAGTGCATAATAGCAGGGGAGGGGCAGAGAGAAAGGGAGAAAGAGAGAATCCCAAGCAGGCTCCACGCTGACAGTGAGGGGCTCAAACTCAAGAACCGGTGAGATCATGACCTGAGCGGAAATCAAGAGTCAGAAGCTTAACCGACTGAGCCACCCAAATGCCTCGAAAATGCAAATGTTTTTAAAAAGTTGAATAAATGCACAATGAACTCAGGTTTTTGCTAAGTATTTTCCAGTGTCTCGGGCCAAGTTGCTCCAACTTCCAGTGACATACACTTTTCATTGCCTTCCCATGAGTGCCCATCACCCACTCACGAAGTCCAGTAGTGGGATTTGCACCTCCTGGTGAGAGCAGGCCATTCTACCTGGAACCCATCTTGTAGACCCACCTGCGCCCCACTGGGGGCTCCAGAGAAGCCTGCCAACCACTGTTGTTACTGCTGCCATTGCAGGGCCAGAAGTTAGGGCACCATAAATTGAAGTGACTTGCCTTGGTTTGGGTTCTTCTGAAACAAGACCTGGGGACATGCATGTGAGCACAAAAAGTATTTTGGGAGGTGATCCCATGAAACACTTGTAGGGGTGGGAAAGCAAGATAGGGAAAGGAAGGATGCCTATAAAAGGATATTATTAAAGCCAGTCACCACTGTGGGCCGCTGGAGCCCCCCCCCCCCCCCCAGCCGAGGACCTTTAGGGGGTGCTATGGGACATGCTGTAGAGTCATCTCAGCTGAAGGGGAGGAAGCCAGATGCTCACGCCCTACCCTGTTACTGGCTAAGGGCTGCCCCTGGGGCCTTCAAATGTCTGGTAGTTCTGGTTTGCTGGGCACATAGATGTTCTAAGTGGTAACCTCAGATGTGTGGAGGTGAATGCCAAGGGCATGTGGCCACGCAAGGGCAGAGACCGGCTATGAAAGAAAGGAAAAACCCACCTCTACAGCTGGGCTGTGGTGAGGTTAGAGGAGATAAAATTAGGTGACACCACTTGGTAAGGTGGAGAGGATGATGACTGAGTCATGGCTAATGACAAGTCCCACTCTCCTGGCAAATTAAAGAGAGATTAAGACATTGAATGCCAAGGAGAAAGCTGGGACTCCAAGGGGAATGGCTTTAGATTTAGATCTTCGTTACATTTCTGAGTTATGTAATAATGGAGCAAGATGTCCCCAGGCTGCACCCAACTATTGGTCCGTTCACACCCAAACCAAATCCGGGATGAAAATCACTTTCATCTTAGCTCCAAACCTTGGTTGGGTTATTACTCCCCAGCAGGCAGGAACTGCAAGGGAAGAGAGACAAAAGTGTTGAAATAATGAAGGGCTGTTTACCTGCCGGCAGGTGGGAGGGACAGGGCAGGATGTGATTGGGGACAGATGAAATTCATCATTGAATGAATGGAATGTGTGATTTATAAGCTCTCACCCCTGAAGATCTAGAAATTTCAGAGGTAGGGTGGGGAAAGAATGAAGGAACAGACTAAGAAAGGGAGAGTTCTCTTTTTTCTGCATTTTCTCCAACACTGGCCAAGGCTGCTGGCAGTAAATTCAGCAAATGTATCTGATGCTAATCTTGTTGGAAGAATTTACTGTAATTTGGCTCACTGGGGGCATAATCAGATTTGTGCAAACTTTCACAATAGTCTGCACAGGCTCCATATATCTTGACAGATACAGTCTTTAAAATGCCTATACCAGATCCGATCTTAGGAGAGGAAAGGCAAGACCGGGGGCTAATGGAGACCTTGGTTTTAGGGCCCAGAGAGGTGCACAGGTATGCTTTCCTCCCTGGACCCCACTTGCAGGCCTTCCCTCCACCCCCTCCGTGTGGCCTGGCTCCAACGCTGATGGGGTCCCTCTGGTGGATGGGACTGATAGTGGCCCGGGGTTGGGAGGTCGGGATATCTTAACGATAACATGGTGGTTACACCCCACTTCCCAAATCTAATTGCCCAGTAATTCCTGATTCAATCAGCCAAAGGCATTGCCTTTTAAATTCTTTGTTTTGTTGTCCCAGTAGCAGCAAACTCGATTCTTACCAGTATTTTTCATAATTTTCAATTACTAATAGGATTATTTCTATTTATAGTGTAAAGCCATGGTAACACTTATCGTAGGCAGTTTTTTGTGCCTAGAAAACTCGCCATGAATTACAACTATAATAAGTGTCGTAAGCCTAATAAACATGTTATTGTTCTCAGAAACAGGTATTTTTGTTCATTTGTTTGTTTATAACAATGGGAACTGGATTCTTGGAGCAAATGGTGACAGACTGACAGCTGCCATCTGGGAGGCACATGCCCCTCATAGCATGAGACGTTCTGGAGGGCATCAATTCATATCGATTTCTGATGACACGAAACTACCAATCTCCTTTCCTCAACAAAGCACAGACCCCAACTTCATTCAAACCCAAGGCCTAAACGAACCTGTTATTTTATCATAAAATGCAATTCCATGTGGCCCATCTTCAGGCTTTATGACTTCGGAACGTGTGAGGTTAAGGATCCAAGAAGCCAAAGGGAGAAGTAGCCTCGGGGAATGATGCTGAGACTGGAAGTTGTACTGATCACCAGCCCAGGTGGGGAGAGCTGAGGCCAAAGTGGTTTCAGAGAAGTGGGAAGATGGAGCTCTAAGAGTTGCCTCAAAGAGGAGAAGCGATCAAACTTGGGATCAGATTAGGTATGGGCTGGGGTGGGCGGGGCTAGGGGGTGGTTGGGGAGTAATGTGTATAACGCGATAGTAGAGTTGTGAGCCTGGGGACTGGAAAATGGAGGCATATGAGGAGAAATGGAGCTGTTGGGAAGAAGGGACTTTTAGACGGAGGAGATGATTAACTCAGTGTTGGGCGTGTTAAACAGAAGTGGCCTTGGGGCAGCTAACTGAAATGTCCTGCATTAATGCTAAAAAGCATAGGAATGAGCAATTAGGGCAGAAATGGAGACTTGAGAATTATTCATACAAGAAGCATTTATTGGTGCCCTGCTGCATGCTAGTTCAGGCAAGTGCCAGGCGTAGAGGTGCCTGGGAGCAGAGTAGGAAAGGGCTCAAACCCTAGATCACACAGACCTGTGTTCTGATTCCCACTCCACCACTTATGAGCCATGGGATGTTGGGCAAGTCACTTCATGTCTTTAAGCCACAATTTTTCCATCTTAAGAAAGAAAGGGTGTGTTTGGCACACAATTATCAATCATAAAGGCGACTGTGGTGAGAATTGGCCAAGCTAATGCATACAAAGTGGATAGCATTGTGTCTGGGATACAGCAAATGCTAAAAACAAGTTACCGGTTATTCTCAGGAAAAACGTAGTTTTGACTTTTAGGACCTCCTAGTCTAATAGAAATGACGACAGCAAGAGAAGGTGTTAAGAGCTCAGCTGAGCTGGAGGGGAGAGAGAGATGAGCTGTCAGGTGTTGAGTAGTGGATGAAAGCAACCAGCCATAAATGAGTTAAGCTTCTCACTGCTTAGTGTAATGGTATAAACCAGAGGCTCAAACCGAGGAAGCACCAACTCTCTTTGTTCCATTTTTCCCACGAGCTGAAGGTCAAATGGATCAACACAGATGAGGGGTGGTCTCACTCAACAAACAACTCAAGAGTTGGCAGTTTTATGGACACAGGTTGGGGAGGGGAGTGAAAAGGAAGTGTTGGGGTGGAAAACCTTTGAGCACGGAGTCAGAGTAGGGAAAAGTGTCTTCCAGATTCCTCTCCCACCTTCTGTGCAGAAACCCCAGCTCAGGGCCTTAGGTAAAGTGACGTAGGAATGAAGGCACTGGGGGAGGAATGTGAATACGGGGGAGAACATGATGTCCAGGGCCTCTCCTCCCCCAAACCATGCCCTTGACTGCAGTTCCCCTTAGGGACTCAAATGCACTGACTGTAGCCAGGTCTGGCGTGGGGAGGACAGTTTCTCCGGGGAGCTGCTAGGTAAAGACTTTGTGATCGCCTCAGGTCAGGCCTGAAAAGACACACAAGGTTTTTAACGGAGGAGTCAGACTGCTCAGAAGGTACATGACAAAAGAATGGCAGACCAGCAACGTTTCTGTGGCCTACAAGGCGGGGCCCATGAATCTAAGGTTAGGAACAGAAGTGCTGGGCTGTGAATGAGTTAGCCTGGGCTCTGAATGTAGGAGTTCAAATCAGCTTTGCTGAGGACAGTTTGGTAGTTCACCTACACCCCTCACTGACTGCCCCTGGTCCCTCTTCTTTTGGGGTCCCGGCTGGGGTTATAGAGAGGAAAATAAAACTGAAACAAGGTGACTGTGTTTTCCTTTGGACTCTTAGACCTGTCCCCCAGGCTGGTAGCAATCTGAGGGCCGTAGGCTGTGAAGGTAACATGTTCACTTTAGTGTGAACTCTGGGACTTCACTCTGGGGAGCAGAAGACAACCCCCCTCTCCGGGAGTGGCAGATGTTTCTCTGCTTCAGAAGAGAGTTGGCAAATGAGTTTTCAAGTAATTTTCTCCCCTTTGCCCTTTAACCCCAGGAGATTAGGGAGATGGTGGCTGACAGTACTTGTAAAAATTTGCATTTCAAAGTAATATATGCAAAAAGAATACATTTTGGCACACGCTTCATTAGCATTAAAACAAATTGGCTTTGGGTCCTTGCCATTTATATCTTTTTCCTCCTAACTCCAATGCCCCCATTGCATATAAGGAAAAAGGAGAGAAGCCCCTGGAGGGAGGTGTGGAAGTGAGAAGAGTGGAGCTGGAAGCTTTTGAGACAGGGGTGTGTGTGTGTGTGTGTGTGTGTGTGTGTGTGTGTGTGTGTGAAAGAGAGAGAGAGAGTTTGTGCGTTGGGTACTGAAGGATTCACAGAGGGGCTAAGAGGAAAATCGCTCCTCGTGGATGGAAGTTGGGTGAGTGGACCTGTCACCAGCTGGACTCCCAAGACCTGACCTTCACTACCCACCTGCTTGTAGCCACCAACCTTTGTCCCACATTCTCCCTTAAGCTCCTCTTTCCAGCTCATCTCTGAACTCAGGCAAAAGACCCAGGGGCATCACATTCCACGATGCAAACAGAAACTGCCCCTTGAGTATTATCGACTGCCCAGACAAAGAGCTCCAGTGGCCCAGACCACCCAGACCAGTTTCAACTTAACCCCCAACTCACACCTGCGCGGATGGACTGCAGAGAGACCCAAGGAGTGACTAACAGTCACCTTTACCTCATTGTCTTAATAAAATCTCCATCCCAGGAGGAGCACAAGTCTCATTTACAGAACATACAATGTATGTCTAGGCATGTTTCCTTAAGGCGCACACGTGACCTCGAGCTCCCCTCTACATACAATAACAAGGCCCCCTTTCTTTAAAAAAAATTTTTTTTAACGTTTATTCATTTTGGAGAGACAGAGAGACACAGAGCACGAGCAGGGGAGGGGCAGAAAGAAAGGGAGACACAGAATCCAAAGCAGGCTCCGAGCCATCAGCACAGAGCCCAACGTGGGGCTCAAACTCACAAACCATGAGATCATGACCTGAGCCAAAGTCGGACACCCAACCTACTGTGCCGCCAAGGTTCACCCCCCCCAATTTTAAATACAACTAAAATTTTTTATATTGATTTAGTATCTAAATATATTTCCTTTACAGTTTAATTTCTTTAGCAGTAAATTAACATCAGTTTGACCAAAAAATAAGGGAAAGATAAGGGGAGGCTGGTCATTCTGCTGGGTGAAATTCCGTGATCTACCCCTAGAGGCTCAGCCTAGAGCCCACCCCTTCGGCCCTTCCAACACGTTTAAAAGTGCCTAATTCTCTGTATTAAATTTTTTGTGTTTAAAATAGCTAGAATGATTTGTTTCTTGGGCAGACTCTGACTGGTGAGTTTGAGGGCACGGGCTAAGGGTAGCAGTGTCAGAGACTCAACGTGACGGAAACAGAAGTCCAGCAGCAGAACACAGAACTGCTCTTTGCTGCAAGTTCCTCTCTCATACCAACCAAATCCCTCTCTAATCAATTAAGCCCATTTACTTCCTTATTATCCTCTGTAGAAAACCAGAAGAACCAGACATTGGGCTCCACGTCAGACGCTGGGGAATTAATATCTGCTGGAGAAAGCTGTGGCACAGCCCCGCCTGGTTTTGGTCCAGGATATGATGGCAGGACTCTTACTCACATGGCGGTTTAAAGCTTTTCTGATGAGCCTTCCAGAAGTTATGACAGAAGCCTGAGTAGGGTTGGAAAGCACCCCTAGGCCACACCTTCTACCCATGCAAGATTTATGTCCCTAGGCAAAAGTACCTAAAAGACCAAAAGCCTCCTACCTTGCTCCTTAAAGTGATTTTTCCTTGGCTGACACTCTGAAGCAAATGTATTAATACCCATGATGAGTGATGAGCCTTCAATAAATAATGCTGGTTGTTCTAATGTACCTGGCATGAAATATTCAGAGCTATTAATGCGTTTCAGTTTAAATAGTCACCGGGGCTTTCTTCCAAAACAGTGGTGAGCCTAGGTTCTATCGGGTTTGTTTTTGCACAAATCAGATGGAAAGTGCAGGCCGAAAGTTCCAGGAAAGGCATCAAGTATGCAGAAGGTAGGGAACTATATGGTGCAAGATGTGATGGCGTAGTGGCCAGAGTCCTTGCTTGGGGGCCAGAACTCCTGTCCTTAGCCTGGCACTGGCTGTGCTGAAGGACTTGAGACTCACATGGTCATGGGAAGCCAGATGGGAGCATGTTAGGATGTCTTCTCTGGTCCTTCATGTTAAATCAGGCATTAAAAAAATTTTTTTTACATTCATTTATTTTTTGAGAAACAGAGTGAGAAAAGCAGGAGCGGGAGAGGGGCAGATAGAGAAGGAGACACAGAATCTGAAGCAGGCTCCAGGTTCTGAGCAAGCAGTCAGCACAGAGCCTGATGTGGGGCTCAAACCCACAAACTGTGAGATCATGACCTGAGCCGAAGTCGGACACTCAACCAACTGAGCCACCCAGGTGTCCCTAAATCAGGCATTTTAAATGCTTTCAGTCTTGGGACACCTGGCTGGCTCAGTCAGTAGAGCATGCAAGTCTTGATATTGGGGTCCTGAGTTCAAGTCCCATACTGGGTGTAGCACTTAACTAAAAATTAAATTAAATTAAATTAAATTAGAAAAAAAATGCTTTCAGTCTTTTGAGGCCATACAGGGAAAATGGGAGAGTGGAGGAGTCTATATGACCATACAGACTAGGAGTGGGATTCAAATTACCAAGCACTAGGACCTCCACAGGAAACCTTGAGTGGCAAGAGCTCTGAGAAGGCTAACCTCAGAGAGCCTGTCCATATGGAGACGGTTGATAGTCTAAATCCCTGGCGCTGTGGTCCTGACTGGCAGATGGTGAGCACGGGAAGAATCTGAAGGATGAGCTGACAGAAGTGAGTCAGTCCGCACCTAGTAGGACAGCAAAACTTCCCACCTCTCTTGTTAGGTTTCAGGACATTAAATTACGTTAAAGACTTGTTGGCATTGGGGGAGCCCTCCAGACAGACAACTGAATTGCCTAGGCTCCCCACCCCTTCTCAGATCTCGGAAGTCTCCCACCCTGTCCCATCCCAGGTGAAGTCCATTAAGAACCTACTCCGAAGGGATCTGGAAGGAAGCAGCAAGTCTTCCCCGCCCTTCTCTGCCCTGACCAGAGATGGATATGGGGGTGGGGGGTTGGCTTCAGAGATGTCATTAGCTCTCTGAGTCACGGCTGAAAGCCCAAATAGTTTCTCATCCTTACTCCTAGGGAAGGCTGACCTCCCTTACTCTACCCTCTCCTCCCGTTCTCTGCCAGCTTAGCTCCTTCGAGTGCTTTTTCTGTGGGTTTCTTACACTGCCAGTTCCTAGGCGTTCCATTCTCAGCGCTAATAGACCGATCTACTTCCCCCAATATGACGGCTCTCAGCTGCCGCCTGCTTCCGCTAATCTTTGCTGTACTCAGCCACCTCTTAGCTCTCAGAGGCCACAGGGTAGGTCTGGGAGGAAGCCCTGTGCAGACTGGCCTTAGGCGACAGGCAAGAGCCCTAATGTGTGCCCTGGTTACTTAGGTCTTGTCTCTCACCCGCAAACCTCTTGCTGAGACAAGAACTTTGAAAAACATTTCTGACGGGCTATGTAGCACCCTGCTAGATTCTGACAACAGAGGACACTAGGAGTAGACTGGAAGGTGGAGGAAGGTGGGTATACTTTTCCTCTTTACTTCCTGTTCCTGTCAGCACCACCTGCCTGCCTCACACCAGCAAAGGCAGTTCGTTCCAGCTTCAGAAGTTGATTCCAATTTGCAATTTTTCCTCTTCTGCTCAGCTTTTTTCTTTTTTTAAGTAGGCTTCACCTCCAGTGTGAAAGCTCAGTGTGGGGCTTGAACTCACAACCCTGAGATCAGGACCTGAGCTGAGGTGGAGAGTCGGACCACCTGAGCCACCCAGGTGCCCCTCTGCTCAGCTTCTAAATGTTGGATGCAGGGTCCAGTCCTGAAGACCCATCACTTCTCTGTGTACACATTCGCCCTAAAGATTTCAGCCAGTTCATGGATTTATGTGTATTCGGTGACTCTCAAATCTCTATCTCTAGTACTGACCTTCCCCTAGATCCCAAATTTGAGATGTCTGTAATAGGGATCCTCAATTTAACATGGCCAAACATCATTTCTTATTTCCCCTCTTCAGACCAAGCTTTTCTTTGGGTCTTCTTCATCTCAGTAAATGCTACCACCGTCTGTCCAGCTGCTTAGCCCAAACACCCCCCTGTCACCTTCTCCCCACAACATACACTTCCTTCTTCCCTCCAAGCCATCTGCAAACCTAACCTGACCACTATGCTCCCTCTTTGTGGCTTCGCTCTCGCTTCAGCAACCATCAGCTCAGAGGGAGCTTGGGGGAAAATTAGGAAAGTTTCTTCAGTAAGGCTTCTGGAGTCTTGGGTTATAGACTCTCAGAGCACAGTGACTTTTCTCCCTAAATGAAGGGACACTCGGGATAACAAATCTGTTGAGGATGAACCCAGAACTACGAAATGAAGGAGCAGCGTGGGGACCCTCATAAGAAGTGGGATGGAAACAAAGTAAAAATGGGAAGTGGCCCATTTGATGACCTCAGCCTCTCTGCCTTGCAAGGACCACACGATCCCCCTCATTACCAAGTGGGACTGTGCTGTGCTAGGCCACAGCCCATAATTGCCCGTAATGACTTCATGGGGCTCAGCCCAGGTAGGAGCCCAGACATATCAAAATAATGGCTTTTCTTCCCTTTTTGTTCTGACTGTGTTAGCTCCCAGCGTGGACTGAAAGGTGCTCATTAACACAAGTGCCTTTGATAATTGGGTTGGTCCTGGCTTCATTAAGCACTGATAAGCTTCCTGCTTCTGGGTCCAGACGAGAAAATGAGCCAAAAACTGGATTCTCCTTTAAATACTCTCTGGGATGCAGACAGGGAAGGGGGTGTGCTACCCTCTTGCTCTCCTGGGTTGAGCTAAGGGTAGGGGAGGCAGGAGGCAGGTCCCCATAGGGCAACAGGAAGGTGCCTTCCTCCCAAGCATGCCACCCACAAACTCAGCCTCGATTTTCTTACCTGTTATGTGGGGCTTAGAACAGAGAATGTGAGGGCTAGAAGTGACCTCAGGTATATCAATGCCTATACCTTTATCCTACAGAGAAGATACAGCTATGGGGGCCCAGAGAGATGATGGAACTTGCCTGAGGTCACAGAGCTTAGCTGTGCCAAAGCCATGCTCAGAATCCAGGTCTCTTTTGGTTGCTCCAGCCTTGGTGATCCCTGATGTAGCTGCAGGATTGTCGCAAGTACTGGAAAGTAGAAGACAGAAAAGAGAATGGTGTGAAAAGTGAGACCCACCAGGCATCCTGTCTGGGAGTGGGGGTTGGGGAGAGGGAGAAGAGGTTTCTGATGTCCTGGGTTCCAGCCTCATGCCCCTGTGAGCCTTCCTGAGTCTCCTACAGGCCCTGGGGAAGAGGGAGCGAGGCGAGAGAGCCTTTCAAAGCTACCTTGAGAAACAAAGCCCCTCCAGCTGCACATCCGTGGCTTTGCCCTGCCTGTTCCTCTGTCACCCCAGCATCACTGCTCTGGAGGCAAGGGCGCTGCTGAGTCCAGCCAGGCACCAGCCTCAGTCTGCATCTGTAGGGCCCTCACTTCAATTGCCAACAATTAGATCCCAGAGAAACCAGCTCATTTTCATTCCCACCATGCAGAGGCCCTCATTAAAATTTAAACACATGTTTCCTTTTTTGTTTTTAAAATTTCCATGATAGGTAATTAACTTTTCCTTTCTGTGGGTAAGCAATTAATTAATGCTGTTAATGATCATGGAGTTCAGACCAATGTGATTTGCCTGGGAGTTTGTTTCTTTTATTTACTTCCATGTTCTAAATGCATGTTTCGGGGGGGAGGCAAGGGGAAGAAAGGAAAAATGCTGTAGTGAGTGTCCACTTTGTTAGGACTTTCATGAAATCCTTAGAGCATGAAACCCTTACAACAGGAGGGCATAAATAGTTTTCCCTGGGTCAACAGAAGCAGCTGAGGGAGACTTCCTTAGGAGGGGCCAGAGAAATGCCACGTGTGTGTGTGTGTGTGTGTGTGTGTGTGTGTGTGTGTGTGTGCGCGCGCGCGCGCGCGCGCGCGCACATGAGCACACACAGGTTTCCCCACAAGGACAAGCAATTTCCGACTCAAGCTGGGCGTCTACAATTTGACTCACTTCTGTCACTATCTACCCAGAGATAGCATCAGATTCCACAGCGTAAGGGCTCAGTCTATTAAAAAGAAACAACAGGTCCAAAAATGGAGTCACTTTTGTTAAGCCCCACAAGCCTTAATGCCTAACCTAATTGCAGTTTCAGCCTCCCCCAGAGTGGAATTTTAAGCCACTCAGTCTGGAATTTCCTGGTTAGCACTGGGGAGGTCATCTGTTCATAAGACCCCCTGCCTTCCCCAAAGGCCAAGTAACACTCCCCGAAGTAACCCACTTTAAACTTCCTTGGTATCCCCTCCTTCTGCCTAGAAAAGCCCTCCCATTTTTGTACAGCTCTTCAGAGGTCCCTTCTACCTGTTAATGGGATGCTTCCCGATTCGTGAAGGGTTGAATAAAGCCAATTTGATCTTCAGATTTATTCAATTGATTGTTTTTTAACAAGTCCTACAAGACCTCCCCCTGCCCTTCAGGTACCAGTTGAAAGTCCAGGCTGTCACCTGTATTTCTGGCTGACTGGCTGTAAATCAGAGGTTTCTGCAACCTCCTCCTGATGCTCCATTAATTTACTAGAGGGGCTCACAGAGCTCAGAGAAACCTCTTACTTACTAGATCACCAGTTTAGTGTCAAAGGCTAGAACTCAGGAACTGCCAGGTGGAGGGGCTGTGTGGGGTAAGCTAGGCGGAAAGGGGGTGGCGCTTCCATGCCCTCCTCAGGCATTGCACTCTGCTGGAATTTTCACCTGCTCCCCAACCCTGAAGCTCTCAGAACCCAGTTCCTTTGGATTTTTATGGAGGCCTCATTGCCTAGCCACGACTGATTAAATCATCCCCTGATTAAATCATCCCCGTTGGCGATTGCCCCTCCCCTCCTCCCTGGTGGCTTGGGGTGGACTCAAAGTTTCAGTTCTCCAATCACCTGCTGGCTCCTCTGGCAAACAGCTCCCAGCCTTAGGTCGAGGCCAAAAGTCACCTCATTAACATAACCAAAGACCCCTTTGTTGTCCTTGCTTAGGAAATTCCAAGGCTTTTTAGGAGCTCTGTGCCAGAAACGGGAATAAAGAGCAATGTATGTTTGTTATGAAGAAACACAATGTTACAGGGCTGTAACTTCTCTGGCTGAGTTGGGCTGGGGTCTGTGGGCTTCCGGGTTCCCCCACTGCCAGCCTCTGTGCCCCTTGGCCTCCCTCCAATCCCAGCCCCTGAGTCCGTCTTTCCACCACACACACCTCAGCACCAACAGAGCCGGTGCAGAAGTTGCAGGCCACAGGGTGAATTGCTACAATTGATGAGGTTTTGGAGTGGTGGGAGGGTTCAGAGCTGACCACCAAGAAAGAATTCTTGAAGACGTCTTTGGTGCAAAAAGGTGATTTGATTAAAGGAGGAGGACAGGACCAGTGGGCAAAAAGAGCTGCCCTGGGGCTGTGAACAATGACTAGATATATACTATGCAGTTGGGGAAGGTAAAGGCATAAGGGAGGCCTCCAGAAGGATTTTCATATACTAAAGAGGATTCCCTAAGATACCCGAGGCCTTGCTCTTGTCAAGCTAAGGTTGTTTTCCCTCTAGCCAGGCATTAACATTAGGACAGTAAGGGGTCCCTGGAGTGATGTTCTACTCTGTATTTGCCTTAAGTATTTGCCAATGGGCTGCAGGTTACAAGGAAATTGAATTTTACCTGCCATTTCTTTCTTGCCTTTGTTTCCCACATCACTATGGAGGGGAGGGTGATGTTAGGGGCTCCAGGAAACTGAGTCCATAGTTTTCTGGAGATTAGGCTATTGATAAGATTGCCTTTTTCTTGTAATTTACTAAGCACATTTGTAAACTGGTGGAGACCCATGTCCTGCAGGACTGTGATCTCTATCAGTTAACCATCTGTTTTCTCTCTTTTGTTCTTGGGCAGCCAGGAGAGCCTGAGGAATATCACATATATCCCACCTGGGGTGGTGTTGCTAGCTTGTGCGTGCCTTGCCTTATGGCCCCTCATCACAATCACTTTGGAAAACAGTTTGACCTTATCTTGTGAAATGGAGGGTTTGCATATGGTGGGACCCAGTGCCCCTATGCTTAGGTATGCGTGTGCAAAACTTGTGCATGTGTACCAGGAGACCTGTCCCAAAGGGACTTAGCCTCACAGTCAAATGGTGAAGGAGTGGAAACAACCCAAATGTCCATCACAGGAGAATGGGTAAATAAAGAACATGGAGGTAACCCGGAATAAAAAGACAGGGAGCAGCTACCCTCTCCCGAGTGGGGGAACAGAGGGGGAAAAGAAGAGTATCATAGAAGCTTGGAGCTTGGAGGAAGGAGGTGACCACCTACAGCCAATCATTTCTATAAAGATCAAAAAGGCAAAATGAAACAAACATATTGCTTAGACATATGTACCTTTGTGACAAACTTTTTCAAATGCAAAGAAGGATAAACACAACATTTAAGATGATTGCCTCTTACAACAGACAGGCAGGAGGGTAGATGAAAGGGAATGTGATGATGCCCTGGTTCTTCTGTAAGTGGTGGGTTCATGGGGTTGACTATATGTTGTTTTATAACTAACATTTAAAAATTATGTTTTGTGGGCGCCTGGGTGGCTCAGTTGGTTCAGCGTCCAACTTTTGATTTTAGCTCAGATCATGATCTCACAGTTTGTGGGATCGAGCCCCACGCTGAGCTCCACATTGAGCCCCATGTAGGGCTCTGCCCTGTGAGTGCAGAGCCTGCTTGGGATTCCCTGTCTCCTTTCTCTGCCTCTCCCCCTGCTCATGCATGTTATCTCTCTCTCTCTCTCAAAATGAATAAATATTTTTTAAAAAATAAAAAATTGGGGTGCCTGGGTGTCTCAGTCAGTTCAGCGTCCAACTTTGGCTCAGGTCATGATCTCAGTTTGTGAGTTCGAGCCCTGCATCAGGCTCTGTGCTGACACCTTGGATCCTGGAGCCTGCTTCGGATCCTGTGTGTGTCTCTCTCTCTGCCCCTTCCCTGCTCACACTCTGTCTCTGTCTCTCTCTCTCAAAAATAAATAAAAATTTTAAAAAAATTTGTTGAAAAAAATTTTAATAAAAAATATATTTAGCTGGCCTCTAAAAAATACCCCAGTGATCACTGCCTCCTGGAATTCATATTTCCTTTCACATTGTCCCAGGATTGGCCTGTGAGATCAATAGAATATGGCAGACTTGCTGGAATGTCACTGCCAGGATTAGGTTCTAATGGACACTCTGTCTTCTATTTTGGTTTCTCTTGCTCTCTTTCTCTGGGAACATTTGCCCTGTGGGAAGCCACTAAATATGTTCCTAGCAGCCTTATGGGGAGGCCCCAGTGGCAAGAAAGGAAGGGCTCCTGAGCATGACAGACAGCTGACAGTTGACAGCTGACAGACAGCCACACCAAATGAGCTTGGAAGTAGGTCCACCCAGCTTTCAGATGACTGCAGTCTTAGCCAACGTCTCCATGACAATTGTGTGAGAGCCCCAGGCCAGAGCCACCCAGGTAAGCTACTCCTGGATTCCTTTCCTTCAGTAAGGGGATCTGAGTGTTTGGTATTTTATTTACTTTTTTATGTTTATGTTTATGATGTTTGAGAGAGAGAGAGAGAGAGAGAGAGAGAGCGCGCGAGCGAGTGGGGGAGGGCAAGAGAGAGGGGGACAGAGGCAAAAAGCGGGATGTGGGGCTCGAACTCAGGAATCCTGAGTTCATGACCTAAGCCTAAGTGGGACCCTTAATGGACTGAGCCCCCCAGGCCCCCTGAGTGTTTGGCATTTTAAACTGCTACATTTTAGAGGTAATTGGTTATACGGGGTTAGATAACGAATACACACTATTTGATATGCATGAATCTTGAATTTCAAAACAGGAAAAGGTAAGAGACGGTCGCTTGGGCGTAGGCCCACGGGGGCAGTGAGCAAGGCCCCCCGGGCACAGGACTCTGCTGGGGGTGGGGGCGGGCGCAGCGCAGGAGCGGGAGGTCGCGGAGGAGCTGCAGCACCGCGCCTGCCCACAGGAGGGCGCCCCGCGCTGCCCCATCCAGCTTGGGGTTCTGGACTGGAGGAAAGCCGGGGAGGGAGCCTTCTGGGGGGAGAGGGGGATGAGTAGAGAGGGGAGGACCTGCTTGCCCCCCGACCGCCCCCCTCTCCGGGTTCTTCGTGTGGTCACCCTCGAAGAAGGTCAGTGTGAGGTTCCCCTGGCAACTGGACGTATGGCCTGCCTTCAGGCCTGAGGAGGAAATTCCTGTGCATTTGTATCAGAGCTGCCAGCACGGAGGGAGGTTTGTGCTGTGAGGGTGTGAGTGTGTGTGTGTGTGTGTGTGTGTGTGTGTGGCCAGTAAAGGGCCAAGCTGGTGGGGAGTCTCAGAGCTGCACGCTGCGGAGGAGAGAGGGCCAGGGTGCCATTTAAATTGTCAGCAGTTTTTCCCATCTTCCCCTGCCCACTCACCTTCTGCCCCAGCTGTAGACCTTCAAAGGCCATCAGGAAAACATCTCTCCCATTGGTGTGACTGGGAGAAGTCTCCTTGGTTTCTCGTACACTGTAAATGCTTATTGTTAGGATGTCCTTGGAACCACAGTAGAGGGACGGCCATCTTGCCCGCGCAACCCAATGAAAAGCCCCTAGCGGCACACCAGAACGAATTGGAGGTCAACCAATCACCGAGCGACAGCACGACCTGACTCGGAAAAAGGCCCACCCGGACCTAAACCCGGAACCGCTGCAGCTTAAAAACCCCACCCCACCACACCTGGGGGAGACTTCCCTGACTCCTCTTTCTCTCCCTGAGTCACAGAACCTCGCCCGAGATCTTAGTTCCCAAATAAAGCCTTTGACTGCTAAAATTTTTTAGCCTCTGACTCCTGTCTTTACCCTGCCTTAACGCCTGACTCTAACACTTATAAATACTGGAGACTTGAATTACATGCCGGCCTTAAGCTGATGGGAGGCAAAGGGCTTTCTATGAACTCTGTTTCTGTTCTGTGAACACCACCCCAGGCTGGGTTCCCAGACTTACAAGTGTCCCTGCTCCACCCTGTGCGCTGCTTCACCCCCAGACTGGCCCAGGTGGGCCCCCTGTGCTCTCAGCTCCCTGTGACCCCAGGCTTTTTGCACACACGGTTACACCGATCACTTTCCTTGATGATTCCAGTCTCTGCTGCCCCTGGAGGGCCATCGCATCTTCAGGGTCAGGCCCTGTCTTGTTTGCGGGTGTATCTCCTGGGGCCTAGCCCTGAGCTGCCACCCAGCAGCCATGTAGCAGTCACCACGGAGCCTCACCAGAGCCGCCTCCAGCCAGCAAGTGCTGTGTGCCTGGAGTGGTGAGCGCTCTCCAGGCTTAAAGGTGCTTGACCTTCATGGGGCTGAGGGACCTGTTCCCGCCTATTTCCTGTCCTTTTCAGGTAGAGAGCTAAATAAAGCTCCATTTCCCAGACTGCCTCCTTCCAGAGTGGTGGGTGCCTATCGTGAGCCAGCGCTGAGACCCTCACGTGGGACTTGAAGGTGGAAGGAGCCAGAGGCTGCCTTCCTGTGCCTTGGCCACTCCCTTCTGACAGGAAGGCTCGTGCAGACGCATCCTTTCCTGCACTGGTGTCCAGGGTGCGGTCACCCCTGGTGGGGGAGGCCCTGCCTGCTCCCTGGATCACCGCCATGTCGGCGTGTCCCCTAACGCAGAGTGCCCGAGGCAAGCTCTAGACACCCACCTGCCTTTCCTGCTCAGGCCAGGGGAGCAGATCCTCTCAAGCCTCACCCTCCCCTCCTCCCCTCCCCCATCCAGCCACTCCAACCATCCCATGAGCACCCAACCCCCTGTATTAGTCACTTTCTGCTCAAAATACCTCAAGGGTTCCAATTTCCTGCCTGAAGTCCAGCTGATACAACCATTCTTATTACCCTTGTTTTATAGATGAGGGAACTGAGGCACAGAGGTGTGAAGTGACCTTCCCAGAGCCCCACAGCCAGAGAGTGAGAGCCAGGGTCTGAAGCCAGGTGTCTCTGAGCCCAGGGCCACCACACCCCCTTGCCTGGGTGGAAATGCATTGAGGTGTGCCTGGAAGTGGCTGGGTGGGGTTGTAGGCCGGAAGGGGTTGGGCTCACTGCCTTGGCAGGTTCTGAGCAGGTCCTGAGAAGGCAGCATAAGTGGGGCCAGTTCCAGGGGACCCTCCCAGAGGTTGGGGCTGACTCATCTAGGATGTGTGGGGCAGGGAGGCTGCTAGGAGAGCCGGGCTGTGTGGGCACCACGTCAGTCACCTCCCGTGGTTGGGGCAGATCAGCAGTGTTGGGAGAAACACTTCAGTGATGCGTACAACATCAAAAGAGGCGGATGGTACGGTGGAGGTGCCACCAGGCCCGTGGGTCAGGAGGCTAACGTGGGTGGCACCGCCTTGGTGAACTTACAGTGGTTCGGTCTTGTCGGTATCCCAGGGTTGAATGGAGCCTGGAGCCTGACGGACGCTGATCATCTATACACCAGGTCTCCTAGAGGTGAATTCTTGCAGGAGAGTATCAACCATCTGGGCTGGAATGTCCTCGCATACTGGGCATTCTGTCTTTCTTGTCTGAGAGAACTATGGGTGGGGGAGGTAAGGCAAGTGCTGTGGGGTGGGGAGAAAAGTAAATCAAAGTTGTTGATTGATGCTTGCAATGCTTAAATGACTCTTCTTTGGCTGACTACATCTGAGCACCACCCGCCCCCAGGAGGTCCATCTCTTGAGTCTCCACTCATTTATATTCAACATATATTTATATTTATATATATTATGTATTTATATTCAACATATATCCGTGAGTGCTACCAGATACCTCACCCTTTGACTGCATATGAGAGATAGAATCTTCAGATACTCAAAATCCCTGCCTCATGGACTTCACATTCCAGCGTAGAACACATTTTCCTGGATTTTCTTTGTTGACTAGTCCTCCTTTGAACCCATTTCTTTAGGTATGTAATATTATTTTCTTCTCAGTCACTTTAGATGTTCTACTTCAGCCTCTGTTTACCTTTTCTCTAATCAGGGCCTTAATTCCTGGGGAGTTGGGCTCAGGACATTTCCTCCACGCTCATTACTAGCCCACATGCACCCTAAAGAGAGGGAAGGAGGGAATGGGGGAGTGGGGAGTCGGCCAGTGGAGTGGAACACAGATGCTTCGTTCACTTCTCCAAGGCAGCCCATAAACCCACAGGGATGTCCTCGGTTTTCTGCTCTCAGCAGACCTGAGCTTGTAAATACTCTATCCTTGATTGCCTTTCAAGTCCCTGATGTTTGGCTCCTGGACTTTTAGGGTCCTCATACACTGTGTTGTATGCATTGATTTCCTTTTATTGCCCCCAATATATAGAAAGCCTATTCAACATTCTAGTCTCCTAGCCTAGCCCAGGGCCAGATACACAGTCTGTTTACGCATGCTTTCTCCGATAAGATAATCTGTACAATTTCAGAAACGCCTGGGTGGTTAAGCCTCTGACTCTTGATTTCTGCTCAGGTCATGATCTCATCATTCATGAGATCCTGCTCAAAGCTCTGCGTAGGGCTCTCTGCTGATGATATGGAGCCTGCTTGGTATTCTTTCTCTCCCTCTCTCTCTGCCCCTCCCCTGCTTGCACTCTAAATAAATAAATAAATAGATAGATAAATAAATAAATAGATAAAACTTAAAAATAAAGATAATCTGTACAATTTCAAAGGCTGGTTGGTTCTATCAATGGTCTCTATATATCCCATCTTTGTTTTTCATTTTATGGAAGCAATGCCATTTTTCTCTTTTTTAAAAAAAATTTTTTTTTAACGTTTATTTATTTTTGTGACAGAGAGAGACAGAGTGTGAACAGGGGAGGGGCAGAGAGAGAGGGAGACACAGAATCTGAAACAGGCTCCAGGCTCTGAGCTGTCAGCACAGAGCCCGACGCGGGGCTCGAACTCACAGACCGTCAGGTCATGACCTGAGCCGAAGTCGGACGCTTAACCAACCGAGCCACCCAGGCGCCCCCATTTTTCTCTTTATCTACCCATCCCAATCCAGCAATTCAGAGCCCCACTGTAATATCACCTCTTCCAGGGAGCCTCTCCCAACTCCTCTAGGCATAAAGGATGTCTCACTTCAACGTTCTGAAACAATGTTCATTGTCTCAGAAAGTTCACAATCTGGTATGTGTGAGAACGGTGGTTCAGAAAAGCAAGTCGATATGATAAGTGCCATTTATGATAGAAGTAATGATAATGGTGAATACTTATTGAGTACTTACACTAGGTCAGGGACTGTGCTAAGGATTTTACTGCCATTAACCTTATTGAATCCCCACAGCAACCTTCTTAAATTTTTTTAAATGTTTATTTATTTTTGAAAGAGAGACAGAATGCGAGGGGGGAGGGGCAGAGAGAGTGGGAGACACAGAATCCAAAACAGGCTCCAGGCTCTGAGCTGTGAGCACAGAGCCCAACGTGGGGCTCGAATTCAAGAGCTGTGAGATCATGACCTGATCTGAAGTCAGATGCTTAACCTACTGAGCCACCCAGGCGCCCCTCCACAGCAACCTTCTAAGGGAGTTCTGTTGTTTTTCCCATTTTACAGAGGTAGAAACTGAGGCTTACAGAAACTAAATAACTTGTCTAGAGACACAAAGCTGGGAAGAGCCTGATCTGGAACTTAATATTAAGGTTCATTCTCTTTATAACTGTTGTACTCCAGCCCACGAGGAGACAGAAGAACCCAAAGGGGCTGTTGAAAAATGGTGGGGAGTGTATCAGTCAGGGTTGTGCAAAGAACAGAATCTCTAAGAATGATATGAAATAAGCAATGATATGAAATAGGAATCAGACCTTATGTAATGGTGGGAATGGTGAAGAATTTTGTGGAAGGTGGTTGTCTGCACGATGTGGGTCTGAATTGCGGCAGTCCTGCAGGGGCAGGAGTTGGGAAGTTGGGAAGAAAAAGTGGAGATGTGGGGAAGAACCACCACCCACCCCACAGGACAAAGGAGAACCCATGTCTATCCCTTACAGCCTCCATTCTTGATGGGCCAGATGGCCAGCAGGGGAAGCTGGCGCCCTTTGGCATGGAGCTGCAAATGCAGCTGGCCCAGGACTTGGAGATACGGGGGAAGCTGGTGACTGTGAGTCGCCATGCCTACAAGATCAGCCCCCAGTTATGCGGCAGTGTTGCAATAAGACCTCATTTTGGCAGTGTTACACAAAATTATCTAAAAGACATAGGGCAAGGGATGATTATGCGTCCTTTCAAAGTCCTACTGGATGGAGCCTTGTCTAATGGACCCACCCACAGATTATTTAATTCTCTAGGTTCTAGAATCCAGGAGAATAAACCTTTGCTGTCTTTTTACTATTGTTTAGACCCCAGGCTCTGGCATGTGATGTGTCCACACGTGCATTTTGGCCTTGCAGAGATGCAAATGATCTCTTGGCCAGTAAAAAATGTAACTCTGTTGGGAGCTCAGCTGAGCTAGAAGAGAGAGTAGAGCTGTCAGGTGTCAGAGTAGCCGATTAAAGCAACTAGCCATCAATTTAAGAGGTAAGCCTTTAACCACTGACTGCAATCAAGAGGCTAAACCAGAGGAAGCGCCCACTCTCCCTGTTCCATTCTCCGGAGGGACCAGTAGATCAGTGCAGACATGAGGGGCCCCGTCACTGTTGAGGGAGTCCCAAACAAAAGGCTCCAGCAGTTTGGTGGGCTTTGGGGTTTGGGAAGGTTGAGAAGGAAGGGCTAGTTGTGGAAAGACCTGGGGACTGAGGAGCGGGGAAAAGTGTCTTCATGGTTTCCCCTCCTCCCCTCTAGGAATGCCTGGGCAGATGTGTCCAAGAGGAGGACCTCTGCCTAAGGCCTCAGATAAAGACCCAGGAATGAAGGCCCTGGGTGAGGAACCTAAATGTGTGGAAAAGCAACAGTTTTATTGTACCTAGAAGTTTTAACCTTATTCCAGCATTCTGGTTTTTAGTGAATGTATTTAGTTTCTTGAATTTTCCTTTGAACTCAATTTACCATTCCTCTAGTTTCTTCACGAATGAGTTCTCAATCTGTATTTATATGACTCTCATGTTTTGACCCTTCAGTGGTTATTCTTTGACAGTGGCGATGTTGAGGTTGGGTTGGAAGTGACAAGTGAGATCCAAGGCTGGGCATCCGTAGAAGGCTCAGAAAACTCCCCTCCCCCTTCTGTTCCCTATCCCCAATCCGCAGGCCCACATCTTCCTTGCTTATGCTTATCCTTAGCATCTGAGAAAGCAGATAACACTTGGAATTTATCCAGTTCTAGGATGGAGCAACAGGTATTACTAAATGTTTCTACAGCTGCAAATGTGAAAAGCATTCAGAATTACAGTCAGTAATTTTTTTTCTTAAAAAAAAAAGGAGGAAGGAAGGAAGGATGGAAGGAAGGAAGGAAGGAAGGAAGGAAGGAAGGAAGGGTGGGAGGGCACAGAGAACAAAACACAGCAACAAGAGAAACACCCCAGGGTAAACTCTCCTAATTATACACCCACAGATTGTTAGCACACCGAGTGGGGTAATCCCAGCCCACTTCCCCTCCTGGCTTCTTAATGGCTGCTGCCACTTCCTCCCGGGACACAGCTGGAGTTAAGCTCAGCAAATGCAATCTCTTTTAATTCTTGAAACAGCAAAGAATATTAGCAAAAGAAATCTGCAAGTGAAGAAATCACATTATGAATTCCAATGCCAAGGAAAAGGATTATAAATCAGATTGTGAATTCTTTGGGGACCAGGAATTTTCTTATTCTTTTTTGGTGCAGGACCCAAATGATTGGTTTGGCCATCATGCACCCTTCAGGACTACCCAAGGCTCAGCCCCTTCCATTCTTGCTTGTTTTCAGAGCTTCCATCCAGCACTGCCTTCGGCTCTAGCCTCTGAGCTGTAATGCTCTTGCTTTGCCCTCTTCTGATAGTAGATGAACTGCTAGGATGAAGGCTAGGGAGTCAGTGTTGTGATCTTTTTTTTTTTTTTTTTCCTACTTTTTATTTTGGAATTTTATATTTACAGAAAAATTAGTACAGGATTCCTAGATACTCTTCACCCAGCTTCCTCTGATGTTAACCTCTTTCATTATCTTAGTATACTTGTCAAAACTTAGAAGTTAACATTGGACAGTCCTATTAACTAAACCAAAGACCCGCTTTTTCCATTAATGCCCTTTTTTAGTTCCAGGACCCAATCCAGGATATCAAGGTGTGCTTAGAGGGGTCATTGTTTCTTTTTTTTTCTTTTCTTTTTTTTCTTAATGTTTATTTATTTTTGAGAGACAGAGCACTAGCAGGGGAGGGGCAGAGAGAGAGGGAGACACAGAATCTGAAGCAGGCTCCAGGCTCTGAGGTGTCGTCACAGAACCTGACACGGGCTCAAACTCATGAACCTCAAGATCATGGTCTGAGCCAAAGTCCGACACTTGACTGACTGAGGAACCCAGGCACCCCGAGGGGTCACTGTTTCTAATTTACCTACTTCCCTGGGGTTTGGCATGGACTGGATGATAAACTGTATGAAAAGGGCTTTGTAGGAACAGAATAGAGAGCCCAGAAATAAACCCACGATCATATGGTCAATTAATCTTTGACAAAGGAGGCAAGAATATACAATGGGAAAAAGACCATCTCTTCAACAAATGGTGTTAGGAGAACTGGATAGCTCCATGCCAAAGAATAAAACTGCACTTTCTTACACCATACACAAGCGTAAACTCAAAATGGATTAAAGACCTAAATACAAGACCTGAAATCATAAAAATCCTGAAATCATAAAAATCCTACTGCACAGGCAGTAATTTCTCTGACATCTAGATATGTCTCCTGAGGCAAGAGAAACAAAAACAAAAATAAACTATTGGGACTACATCAAAATAAAAAGCTGCACAGCAAAAGAAACAGTCAACAAAACAAAAAGACAAACTTATCGAATGGGAGAAGATATTCGCAAATGATATTTATGATAATGGACTAGTATCCAAAATATATAAAGAACTTAGACCACTCAACACCAAAAAAACCCCAAATAATCCAATTTAAAAAGCAGAAGATATGAACAGATATTTCTCCGAAGAAGACATACAGGTGGCCAAAAGACACATAAAAAGATGTTCAACAACTGTAATCATCAGGCAAATGCCAATCAAAACCACAATGAGATGTCACCTCACATCTATCAGAATGGCTGTAATCGAAAACACAAGAAAGAAGTTGGCGAAGATTTGGAGAAAAGGGAACACTTGTGCACTGTTGGTGAGAATGCAAACTGGTTTAGCCACTATGGAAAACAGTATGGAGTTTCTTCACAAAATTAAAAATAGAATTATTGTATGAACCAATAATTCCACCAATGGGTATTTACTTAAAGAATATGAAAACACTAATTCAAAAAGATATATTCCTGCGTTTATTGTAGCATTATCTACAAAAGCCAAATTTGGAAGCAACCCAAGTGTCCATTGATAGATAAATGGATAAAGAACACAATGGAATATTACTTGGCCATAAAAAGAATGAAATCTTGCCATTTGCAATGACACATGGATCTAGAGAGTATAATGCTATGTGAGATAAGTCAGGGAAAGACTTCACTCATATTTGGAATTTAAGAAACAGAATCAATGAACGGGGGCACCTGGCTCAGTTGGTGGAGCATGTGACTCTTGATCTCAGTATTGTGAGCTCAAGCCCCATGTAGGGTGTAGAGATTACTAAAAAAATAAATAAATAAACCTTAAATATATACATACACTTTTAGACTTTCTAGGTCCTCCCAAGATGGAGATAGCTGCCTTTTTTTTTTTTTTTTAAGTTTATTTATTTATTTTGAGAGATAGAGAGAGAGAGAGCAAGCACAAGCTGGGGAGGGTCAGAGACAGAGGGAGAGAGGGAATCCCAAGCAGGCTCCCCACCATCGGCGCAGAGCCCCATGTGGGGCTTTAACTCATGAACTGTGAGATCATGACCGGAGTCGAGGTCAAGAGTCGGACACTTAATCGACTGAGCCACCCAGGCACCCCAATAGCTGCCTTTCTATATCTGCCCCATCACAGCACTCCCTACACAGTCCTCCACACTATATGAGAAGTTGTGGGTGCCAGAAGCCAAATTTTGTTCACTGTTCTATCTCCTCTGCTCAGCAAAAAGCACATAGAAGAAACTCCAAAAAATGCTGGTTTTTAAGTTTTTATTATTTTTTTTAAAGTAGTTCCCATACCCAACATGGGACTTGAACTCACAACCCTGAGATCAAGAGTTATATGCTCAAATGACTGAGCCAGCCAGGAACCCCTCCAAAAAATGCTATTTTGATGAACGAGCTAATGAAGGCTGATCTTATATCAGTTGTTCTATTCTTTAAACTGCTGTTTTCCTTATGACTTAACTTTTCACTGTCTGTCTCCCCTACTAGAAAGGAAGAACTGTGAAAGAGAGTTATGCTTTACTCCCTAAAGAATCTTCAATGCTTACAACAGTGCTTAGAACCAGCCCAGGGTAAGTGTAAATAATATCTGTTAAATGAATGTATGTAAAGGTCGATGGTCAACTTCCTCCTTTGACCATTATTACCCTTTTTGTAACACTGTGTTTTTTCTGATGCTGATCTCAGTAAAATGATGTTCTAGAACAACTGTAACCCTGTGACATGTTAAGTGCTGATTGCTCAGGCTTCCTGAGATGAACATTCACTTGAAGATGAATGATGATCAGAAGGGAAACTACAGGAATACTGTCCCAAAGAGCACTATCTCCAGGAAGGCACTGGTGGCTGACAGACTGTGGACTCTCTGCATGCCATAGCTTCTGTCCTGTACCAGCAAAATAGCCTCATGACTTGAGGCTATTTGTGTTTTGTGTTTTTAAGTTCAATGTCACATTTACCTCCCTTTCACCAGAATCCAACCCTTAAGGAAGCAAAAAGCAATCAATCAATTAATCAACCAACCAATCAATATCTTATAGTAATCATTAGATTTATTTTCATAGAAAATTCCTGTTATTAGTGAAAGGGTAACTATCACATTCACATTAAGGAAAATGAATATAGGAAAAGTCACCATCCTAATACAAGTGTGGTTGGAATTTTGTGTGTATTCCTTTCCCCCTCTTTCCTGTAAAAGTACATTATATATACTGATCTAACCAGTTTGTGTTGTGCTTTTTACATTTAACATTGTATCATGCTTAGAACATAAGGATCTTTCCATCCTATTAGACTTCATAACCATCTATTTAAATACATTACCACACATTTAAGGATTTTCAAATATAGTGCTCATTTCACTGTCAGATGTGTCAGGAAAAGTTTTCTGAAGAGTTTGAAAGACAAAAATTCAAGGCACTAAATTTTTTTTGACGTTTCAATTTTTTACTTAAATTCTAGTTAGTTAACATGTAGTGTAATATTAGTTTCAGGAGTAGAATTTAGTGATTCATCATTGACATATAACACCCAGTGCACATCATAACAAGTAAGGCACTTAAATAAGTGCCTTAAGGCTCTGTTAAATGTCAGGATTAAAAAACAAGGCTTTGCTAAAAATATACAGATGACCGAGCACATGAATATATGGTCAATAATGGGGTGCCTGGATGGTTCAGTTAGTTAAGTATCTGGCTTCGGCTCAGGTCATGATCTCATGGTTCGTGGGTTTGAGCCCCACGTCAGGCTCTGTGCTGATGGCTTGGAGCCTGCAGCCTGCTTCAGATTCTGTGTCTCCTTTCTTTCTGCCCCACCCCTGCTCGTGCTCTGTCTCTCTCTCAAAAATAAATAAACACTAAAAATATTTTTAAAAAAAAGAAGAAAATATGGTCAATATCATCAGTTGTAGGAGAAATTAAAAGCAAAAAGCCTGACAATGCCAGGTGCTGACAAGGATGCAGAATAACTAGATCTCTCATACTTTGCTAGTTGGATTACAAAATGGTTTGGCCAATTCAACAATAGTTTGAGTTTCTTAAAAGTTAAACATGAACTTGCTACATGACCCAGCAACCCCAATGCTGGGCATTTTCTCAAGAGAAATGAAAGCATATGTCTACACAGACCTCTGTGTGAATGCTTATAGAAACTTTAGTTATAATAGCCAAAAAGTGGAAAAAACTGAAGTCCATCAACTGGTGAACAGATATCCAAATTATGGTACATTCACACCAAGAAATGTTACTCAGCAATAAAAAGCAGCAAACTATGTATAAATGCAATGAAATGGATGAGTCATAAAACGTTATGTTAGGTAAAGAAGCCAGACATAGAAGGTTACTCTGTTACAACACTTCTGACATTCAATTTTTTCCACAATGACCATTTTTCCAACAACTCTCCAGACTAACCTAGGTCCTATAGTTTGATTCAATGCTGACACTAAGTACCTAGAGTTAGTGTCCAATTCCACAGGTTTAAAGGCTCAGTCCCACAAGGCTGTCCTTATTTCAGATTCCAGCCACAAGTCCCAGGTTGTTTACCTGTACCTCTGACCCACTTGCTGTAAGTTGGGAGTTCCCACAACTCTTTTCTCAGGTTTGGCAATTTGCTAGCATGGATCACAGAACTCAGGGAAACACTTTGCTTACGTTTATTGATATATTCTAAAGGAGACGACTCAGGAATAGCCAAATGAAAGAGATGCATAGGACGCAATGGATGAAGTATGGTGGGGAGGCGTGGCGTGGAGCTTCCGTGTCTTGTCCGAGCATCCTACTCTCCGAACACCAGCCCGTCAATGTATTCACCAACCAGGGAGCTCTCTAAGCCTTGCAGTTTAGGAGTTTTTATGGAGGTTTCACTGTGTAGGCATGGTTGATTAAATCACTGGCTGTTAGTAATTGAACTTAACTTCCAGCCCCTCCCCTTTCCCCAGAGCTCGTGGGAGAGGGGCTGAAAGTCCCAACCCTCTGATCAAAGCCTTGGTCTTTTTGGAGACCAGTCCCTATCTTGAAGCTATCTAGGGGGTTCTAGACACCAGTTATCTAACTAGAATGCAGAAAACACTCATCACCCAGAAATCCAAGGGTTTTAGGAGCTCTGTACCAGAAACTAGGGACAAAGATGAAATATATATTTCTTATTATGCTAGCTACATACTATGTGATTTCATTTACTACCTTCTGGAAAAGGCAAAACTATAGGGGACAGAAATAAGACCAGTGGTTGCCAGGGGATGTAGGGAAGGGAAAGAATGGACTGTAGAGGGGCAAGAGGGAATTACTTTGGCTGTCTGAAATGTTCTATATTGGGGTGGTAGTTATTTATATAGATGCCTTGTCAAAATTCATTAAACTTGAGTCTTATAAAAGAGATTAATTATTGTATGTAAAGTATATCTTAACAAAGATGACTTCAAATAAAAGCATTTTCATCTGTTATCTTTTGTAAATCCCCTGGCCCCAAAGGATGTGACATATACATTATGACTGCTGTGAGGGAATGAAACAAAAATTCCATCAGTGGGTACCTGGTATGACTTCCACACAAATGTCCACTGGCTGTGGTGAGCAGTGCCAATAGAACAAGATTCAGTAGAATTTTTCAGATGTTTTTAGTCCAAAGCTTCTCTGGTTATCCATGGTTCAGACTGGATGTTTCTCCTCTTTGGGGCCTCATGTGCCTCTCTATCCTCTAGAGTCTGCTGCTTTAATAACTTCTTTTGGCTTCTCTTTACCTTCCTTTTTCTGCTGCTTCTCTGCTTTCTGTTCTTTCGCCACAAGCCGATAATTGATGCCCATGCCAATGAAGAGATAGATGCCTGCGATAATTAGGATCACACCACACGCCCAGTATGTGTATTTGTAGTCTCCATAGATGTCATTCAGACGACCTGAAGATATCCAAAACACAGTTATGTGGGCAAAAGTGAACAAGTATACCTTTCCCAAATGAAGCTGAAGGATCTACTCAGAAAGATGTCAACCAATCCTCAAAGAGCCCATAAATGACAAATTAGTCTAAAAAAAGAACTGCTAAAAATTATCTCATCTTTTATGATGTCATACTTGGGTTTTAGATGGCCTTGCATATTTTGTTATCTTTAGCAACTTGAAAATAATGAAATCTTTCCAAATTTGAGCCAGGAAAGACCTACAGATCATCTGGAATCAATTCTCTGGATTCACAGTGGAAAAATTTGTTGCTCAAGAGAGGTTTAGGAGTCTTGCCCCAGGCCACAGAGCTAACTGCAGTCTCCTGGCCAATGCTCTTTCGCTGACATTAGCATTTCCCAAAGAGCGGTCCCTGTGAACACTTGGCCTGTGCTATACAATTAACAGCAACACCTTTCCACCATTCGAAGTGCTTAATCCTCATAACAGGCAGATTCTGTCATCATTCCTGCTGTATGATGTACAAACTGAAGTACAGAGACCTTAAGTAACTCGCCCAAGGTCACAGAGCTCATAAGTGAAATAACATGGCTTTTAATCCAGGAAGTCTGACACTGAAGCTGCACCTGTAACCTCCTGAGTGTTCCCAAAGTCAAACTTAGGGAATGGCATAACATATTCTTTTCTGGTAAGGATTCACCATGTGCATATTAAATAGGCTTTGCAAGGTCCTCTGGTAATCTATCAAACTTGGGGTTTCCAAAAATTTTTTGGCCATGAAATCCTTGTTATAGTAAAATTTATTAGCATCTCACCCAATTGGTTAATTAAGGAATAAACACCCAAGAAGACTTAATACAACCAATTCAAATATGATTCCATATGCTTTTCTAACTCAGGACATTGTTCATTCAGCAATATTTATTGGGCTGACACATACACTTGGCACTGGGCTGCTGGCCCTGAGGATAAGGGAGAGCAGAGGAGAGAACATCCACAGTTCAGTGGAGAAGAGAAATGTTAATCAAATAATTATACAAGCCGTGACAAGGAGTGTTTGAAAGCAGAAAATAGGGGGTTGGGAGCAGCAAGCAGGGTCAGGAAAGCTTCTCTTACAGTGTAAATGAAGCAGGGACCTAGAGGAGGATGGGACCCATCTAGGAGGAGGGGATGGGAGAAGGATGAGGCCAGAGCACACCAAGTGCAAAGGCAGGTGGTAGGAAGCTGGGGTGTGAGAGGGGAAGGAGGAAGGGCGGGGCTGTTGGAGCAGAGAGAACAAAAGGTGAGTGACAGGAAATGAGGCTGGAGAGATTGGAAGCCAGGCTGGGGGGCGCCTTGTAGGCCACAAGGGAATTTGCTCTCCACCCCAAGAACAATGGGAAGCAACTGGAAAGATCTCATCAGCTGGAATATCGAGTTTGTATTTGCCTGCAGAGTAGAAAACAGATTGTAGGCTGGCTAGAGTGGATATGGGTAGACCAGTCTGGAGGCTGCTGGAGCAACCCAGATAGGGGACAGGAACTGTGGATGGGGTGGTGTTGTGACAGAAAAAGTGGGCCAACTAGAGAGAGATTTAGGAGCTTACAGATTTAGAAATTTATAGGACTTGGACTCTCATTGGATATAGGGAGGAATGAGGACTGGGAGTCTAGAAAAATCAGTAGTGGATTTTCTTTTATGAATCCTTCCTTACTTATAATGCATAATCTAAAAAGCATGAGTCATATTCAGAGGAAGTCCCAATTACTACTACATTTTACATTAATAGTAATTTTAGGGGCGCCTGGGTGGCTCAGTTGGTTAAGCATCCAACTTCGGCTCAGGTCATGATCTCGCAATTTGTGGGTTTGAGCCCCATGTTGGACTCTGTGTTGACAGCTCAGAGCCTGGAGCCTGCTTCGGATTCTGTGTCCCCTGGCCCACCCCCACATCTCCCCCCACTCACGTGCTGGCACGTGCGCTCTCTCGCTCTCTCTCAAAAATGAATAAACGTTAAAAAAATTATTTTAAATTGTAAACAATTTGGTACTCTCAAAGGATAATCCATCAAGTTTTATGGTCACTTACTTGTTGTGTGAACTTGGGCAAGTTATTTCACTTTTAAAAGCCTCTGTTTCTTTGTTGATAAAGAGGGGACATTAACAGTCTTACCTTATAGACTTGTGAGTTATGACAGGGTATATGAAATTATCTAGACAGTCCCTGGTACACTGTGAGCCCTCGCCTGGTAACTCTTATTATTATTTTAAATATTACTACTATGATAAATTCCACAATTAAAATGAAATTACCGAAGTATTTTAAAGGTAGAGTGTATATGTTTTTCTATAATACACATTAGTTTTATAATCAGAAAAGTTTATTTTAATGAATGTTTAAGTTTGTAATTGTTTTCACTCTCCTTTCAGCTTGATGGTTCAATGTAATTTGATTCTGTAAGTATCTGAGGAATTATGCTGTTCCAAGCATTGTGCCAACACTGAGGCCACAGAGATGAGAAATATTGGGGCGCCTGGGTGGCTCAGTTGGTTAAGTGTCTGACTCTTGATCTCAGCTCAGGTCTTGTTCTCAGGGTCGTGAGTTCAAAACCTTCCTTGGGCTGCACACTGGGCATGGAGCCTACTGATAAAAAAAGAAAAAGGAAAAAAAAAGAGACATGCTTGCTTTCTGCCGCCCAGAGGCTCACTAATCTCTGCTTTTTATCACCTTCCCAATTTTCGATGCCTGTTTTATGTTAAGAGGACCAAAGAGGTAGTAAGGCATACTATACCTAAAAGTGGCGGCCCCAGGAGGACAGGACAGCATTCCACAATGGTCACCAATCCCACAGCGCTGGAGAACCTCTGGGGTCCAACAAGGTCCATCAGTGTTTCGAATAATACTGAGCTAAACCACCCAAATGCAAATCCAAGGAATCCCGCATAGACACAGAACCCAATGTAGCTGGAGGATAAAGGTGCTAGCAGATGACACACTCCATTTGCAATAATAGAAGCAGCAAAAAAGTACTGAACTCGAGGTCTTATCCACTTCGTGTTGGCTACAAGTCCCATAGAAGGTCTGGCTACAATATCGACAAAAGACAGAATGGAAAGAAGGAAGGCAGCCTTCTCACTAGAGTAATGTTTACTCTTGCCATAATTACTAAGAAAGACTAAAGGAGTAGCCAGCCCAAAAGCCATCACCACGTTCCCAGAGAGGTATAGTAGAAAGCCTCTGTGGGTAAACAGGGATAAGTCTATAACTTTGTTAACTCTTTGAAAAACTGATTGTTTCTCGTCTTTGGGGTTTCTGCCATTAAAATCTGTACTTGCATTATTTGTCCCCTTTTCTACATCAGATCTTCCAGCATCCTGAAGGGATTCTTTAGACCCGTCTTTCCCTGCATTCGTTGGCGGGGGCCCTATTGGTCGCATCAGGGCACCAGCTACACAGCAATTTAGTAGGAGGCCCCCAAGAATTAGGAAACTTCCTCTCCAGCCAAAGATACCGAAGAAAGCCTGATTGAGGGGGGCCAGGGTAGAGAGGAACACAGGGCTGCCTGCCATGGCCAGTCCATTTGCCAGTGGTCGCCTCTTGTAGAAATACTTGCCAATCATCGTCAGAGCCGGATTCAAGTTGAAGGCAAGCCCAAGACCTGTGGAGGGGAGGAAAAGAATTACATACCAGAATAAATGTCAGAAACATATTTGTTATTGATCAACTAGACAAAATGAATGGCAGGAGGTCAAAATCATCATTGTAAGAGAGGTGATTATAACTAGTAAGTAGATGATTAAGTGGGCTGCTATCGAATAAATACAGACATAAAGTCTCTTTATGCAGCAAATACTAGATTTATAATATAACATTAAAATAATTCTTTGATGTTAGCAACAATAAGAATAATATATGTAGACTCCTTAGTTTAATTTCATAATTTAGGTAATTGAAAACAAAAAGGAGAGAGGATAAATCTCATAAATTCAGGAAGTAAGACATAAATGGTGGGGCTGAGGTCAGAAAAAGAAGAAAGAGGGAGGGATGGAAAGAGAGAGAAAACATTTTGGGACAGTAAAACACAACACTGTGAAGATGCTAATACACGTTAGTAGATCCATTAATGTAATGTAATTTCTATGAGAATGCTAACGTATTCAATTTTTCAGATGAGGTAGAATGACTCTAAAATATACCCGGAGAACAAATGCATTAGAAGTATTCAAAAAGGGTAAATAATTGGTGGGACCAACACTAACAGATATATAAATATTTGCTACAGTTACAGCTACAGTAATTAGAACAGTGTGCACTTAGTCAAAAGGAAAAACTGATCAATGAAATTGGGCAAAAAGTCCAGAAACAGAACCAAAAGATACATTTAAATAAATAGGGAAGAGTAGATTTTTCAACCAATGGAGCTGAGACAAGTATCCCAATAACCTACTAAGTGTTCTCCCATTCTTGTTCCCTTCCCAGGGAAACCAGACTAGAATGCCACCCATTCAGTCTCTCCACTGACTGCCATCCACAGCTCTTCACCCTGGATTAGGAAGCACCATGATTTGGCCCTTACCTACCTCCCTACCCACATCTCAGTATATTCTCAGACATTCTGAGGGCATCTGTTCCTCTAGATTTTCACAAAATCTAGAGGAAGAACTCCTACTTATCGTCCACATCTCAACCCAAGGTAACCCATTGAGAGGCCTTCCCTTTAGGGGTCATTCAATCCTTCACCAAAATTCTCTGTTTTAAGTTTTTGCAAAGCACTTCTCACTAGCTAATATGTATTTATCTATTCATTTATTTGTTGGTCTGTTTATTGTCTGCTTCCCTCCACTACAAAGGAAGAACCTTGTCTGTCATGTTGACTCTATCCCCACAGAGCTTGGAAACAGTCCCTGACATATCAATAGGGACTCAATAAATATTTATTGAATGAATTAATAAATGAAGTAATGAACAGGCTGAATAGCCAAGTGAGAACAATTAAGTTCTGTTCGTTCCTTATGTTATTCACATGCTCTAGATGGATTAAAATATTTAAATGTTTAAAATGTTCATGAATGTAGTCAAAGTACAGATCCAAAAAGATAATACCTGTTATTGGCATTATCTCACATCCTGCAGGTGGGACTGTACATTATTATAACCTTTCTAAAACAATATCAAAAACCACATCAAAAACCTTTTCCCTGAGTAATTCTACTTCTAAAATTTGTCCTATGGAAATTATCATGTTCACAAAGATGTATAGAGAAGTACTATCATATAAATATGGTTTATTAATAGTGAAAAATATAAACAACTTAAAGGTCTTTCTATTCCAGAATGGTGAAATAAACTATGGTATATCCATCCAATGGAAAATAGTATCCATCCAATGGAAAACAACCCAGTTACAAACATTATACATAATTTTATCCCCTTTATTTTCTAAGAAAAGTACATGTGTATGCATAAAAAATACGAGCATCAAAATATTAATGGTTTTCTCTGAATTGTAGAGTAATGGGTGATCTATATTCTTTATCCTTAGTAGTTTCATTTTCCAAATGTATCTGTTAAGAAAGGGGGAAGGGAGGTTTTCTCATGTGTGTCCTTAAGCCCTTGAAAACGTATATGGATTCTCAACCAGAAAATTCTTGCTTTGTATCTGACATTTTCTCTTACTCTAAATTGAGCCAACTTCTTCTTGGGTGGAAGGATAATGAGTGGGAATAGACGATAACCCCCATTTCAGCAACTTGTCACACCCTATCACCACTGTTTCTTAAGCTTGAAAAAAAAAGGAAGAAAGAAAAACTTTCAGTAAAATACAACCACCCAATGGCTCAGTCAGTTAATCGTTTGACTCTTGATATAGGCTTAGGTCATGATCTCACAGTTGTGAGTTTGAGCCCCACAATGGGCTCTGCACTGATAGCAGATAGCTAATAGAGAAGAGCCCGCTTGGGATTCTCTCTCTCTCTCTCTCTGTCTCTCTGTCTCTGCCACACTCTGCTTATACTCTCTCTGTTTTAGCAGAGATAAAATAAATAATAAATAAAATAAATAAATCAACTTAAAATAACCACCCAAAGTGCCAGAACTTTCTTTTTTTTTTTTAATTTTTTTTTTTAACGTTTATTTATTTTTGAGACAGAGAGAGACAGAGCATGAACGGGGGAGGGTCAGAGAGAGGGAGACACAGAATCCCAAACAGGCTTCAGGCTCTGAGCTGTCAGCACAGAGCCCGATGTGGGGCTCGAACCCACGGACCGCGAGATCATGATCTGAGCCGAAGTCAGACATCCAACCAACTGAGCCACCCAGGCGCCCCCAGAACTTTCTTTAAAGACATGTTTTTCTGGTACTATGAAATTAACATATCTATAGCTCTTAAAAATGGTAACCCAATCATTTTTCTAAGAACTTTCATTTCTCAAAAGAATTGGCAGATGAATGCTACAAATAATCTGCATAAAAATTAATGCTTCAAAATACATCAGTAGCAACTCACCTCCAATGAATCCAACGTACAAGTAAAGTTCCTGTACAGTGTTGGAGAAAGAAGCTGCAATCAAGCCACAGCCTGACAAGCAGCCACCAACAATCATGGTTGGACGACTGCCATATTTATTCACCAGGATACTGCTGATAGGACCTGGGAGAGAGCGAGTAACTCAGTAACATAGAGGAGAAGCCCCCCCACTCCCATCCACACCTGCACAAGGCATTACTGACACGAAAGGATGCCAAGACATAAGTACCCCACCCCACAAAATAAACAGATGAAACAGAAGACACTGGTAAGAAATAGTGCTTTCTATTTTATATCAGAGTTACAGGTTTGTGTAATGGGAAAAATCTAGCATTGATTGTATATCTATACACTTACAACATATTGGATGGATTTTAACTGAAGTATGGAAGACCTAACCTATCTCCTTTAAGGCAAAATAGGCTGCAAATAAGTATTTATAGGATTCTTCATGTATCTAGGATATTACTGACATATATATATGTAGCAAGTTTGCTCTGTTTTTAATTTTTTAGATGATCATCTGATGCAAATGCACACGAACATGATGAGATGTATGAGCCTGATCAAACTTCTGACTTTAGAGCATATTTTCAAGTTAGCTAAAAGGTACTTTGTTTCTCAGAGAAAACAACAAAACCAAAACAGAACTACAAAACAAGAATGCCTACCATCACTTTTCTTCAACATTATACTGGAGGTCCGAGCCAGCGCAGTAAGAGAGGGGGGAAAAAGGTGTAAGGAAAGGAAGAAACCAAACTATCAGTATTTGCAAAAGATATGTTAGTCTATCTTAAAATTTTGAAAAAAAAAACAAAACACCTACCAATAAACTATTGGAAGTATTAAGAGTTTAGCAAGGATATATGATTAAAACATAAAACATCAGTTGACATTCCATATACCAGCAACCACACATAAACATTTTTAGTGAAAGTTATCCTTCATAATGATATCTGCTTTGCAATATAACTGAGCTAACAGCACACAGTTGTATGTAGCCTTTATTGTTAAAGGGAATGAAAAATATGACTCAAATCACATAGCCTCAAAAACTAACATTTCAAGTATCTTACACAGAAAGGCATCAAGAACAAAAAGTATTCAATATGGGGTTTTTGTCCGCCTTTTGAAAGCTAAAAGAACAGACCTTCTGGGTACTTACCTCCAGCATACATGACAGCGAACATAATAGAAGAGATCCATGACACCTCGCTGGTGCTGGCATTAAATATTTCTTCAATTTCTTTGTAAAATACAGAAATAGATTTGCCAAATGCACAAGAGAAGCCAATGGAAATAAAAGCTCCAGTAACCACTGCCCAACCCCAGCCTCCATCTGGGGGGCTGGGTCGAACTGGACCTCCATTCGATGGTGACATTGTAAGTGAAGATGAATTCCAAAATGCAGTGCAAATCCAAATATCTAAAGGATATGAAATTAAAATAGTACATAACAAGTAGGTCAATAAAAAGCACTTCCATAAAACCCCTTAAACTTATAAAATAAGTGAAAAGCTTTTCAATAGTACTTGTACTCTGTGAACACAGTAGAAAAAGTCCAAGAGTTAGAGTATTGCCCCCAATTTTTATAGGCTTGAGGTTAAAAACTCATCACCACTTGAACTGTATGCCCAAGCCCTTTCAATCCTTTTCAATAAATGTTTTGCTTTTTCAAATTTATAAACATACCTGTTTTAATAATAGATTAGTAACTTTCCACATTACCAGAGATAACTAAATAACTCATCTGACTTATCTGCATGCAAATCTCACAAATACACACACTATAAAAGTTTCACAATGTAGTATTTCCTTTATAATTTCTCTCATTTCTCAAAATATATTCTCCAATACTCACCTGGTTTTTATGTTCCTAGAATTTATAGGCTAACTTAGAAGTGTCAGGAAGGGGGCACCTGGGTGGCTCAGTCAGTTGAGCATCCGGCTTTGGGTCAGGTCATGATCTCGAAGTTTGTGAGTTCGAGCTCCACATCGGATTCACTGCTGTTAGCCTGTCAGCACAGAGCCCACTTCAGATCCTCTGTCCCCCTCTCTCTGCCCTTCCCCCACTTGTGCTGTCCCCAAAATAAATAAATATTTAAAAAAATTTCAGGAAGGACATACTAGTATCCCATAAAACTCACTAGATATATGGCAACTTCCTTCCTTCCTTCCTTCCTTCCTTCCTTCCTTCCTTCCTTCCTTCCTTCCTTCTTTCCTCTCCCTTTCTTTCTTTTCTCTTTCTTTCTTTCTTTCTTTCTTTCTTTCTTTCTTTCTTTCTTTCTTTCTTTCTTTCTTCTTAGATTATGCAACATGCAAGCGGGTGAGAGGGGCAGAGGGGGAAAAAGAGAGGAAGAGAGAGAATCTGAAGCAGGATTCACTCTCAGTGTGGAGCTTGTTGTGGGGCTTGATCCCACAAACCTGGGATCATGACCTAAACCAAAACTGAGAGTCGGCCACTCAACTGACTGAGCCTCCCAGGCACCCCAGACATACAGCAATTCTTTAAAAAGTTCTTTCCACTTTGGTGCTATTATGAATAATGCTGCTATGAAATTTTGTGCACAGTCTTTTGTGTGGACAGGTTTTCAATTCTTTCAATTCACTTTTACTTAGTAAAAATGCTAGGTCATATGGTAATTCTGTTTAACATTTTGAGAAACTGCCAAACTTTTTTTTTTTTTTGCAAAATGGCTGCACCATTTTACAATTCCACCAGCAATGTATGAAAGTTCCAATTTTTCTACATCATCACTAACATTGTTTATGTCTATGATTTCTAACTATCCTAATGTGTGTGAAGTGGTAACTCATCATTATTTTGATTTTCATTTCTCTAGTAACTACTGATGGTGAGCACCTTTCATGTGCTTATTGGACATCTGTATAACTTCTTTGGATATATGTCTTTGGAGAAGTGTCTTCTTTGGAGAAATGTCTATTCAAATTCTTTGACTAAGATCATGATCTTAGCCGAAGTTGGACGCTTAACCAACTGAGCCACTCAGGTGCCCCCTGATTACTGTAGCTTTACACTAAGTTTTATTTATTTTAATTTTATTTTTTTAAAGTTTATTTATTTACTTTGAGGGGGTAGGGCAGAGAGAGAGAGAGAGAGAGAAATAATCCCAAGCAGTTTCTGGGCTGTCAGTGCAGAGCCAGATGTGGGGCTTGATCCCAAGAAATCTGAGATCCTGACTTGAGTTGAAATCAAGAGTCAGACGCTCAACTGACTGAGCCACCCAGGTGCCTCACTAAGTTTTAAAATGAAGAAGCATAAGTCCTCCACTTTTGTTCTGTTCCAAGGTAGTTTTGATGACTCTGAGTTCTTGCATTTTTATATAAATTTTAGGATCAGTTGTCAATTTCTGCCAAAGGGGGTGGGGGGAAAGGCTGAGATGTTGAGAAGGACAATGTTGAATGTAGATTTGGGGAGTAATGCCATCTTAATAATATTAAGCCTTCTGGTCTTCTGATCTAGAACACAGGAAGTTTTCCCATTTATTTAAGACTTCTTTCAGCAATGTTTTGAAGATTTCAGTGTACATGTCTTGAACCTCCTTGTTTAAATTTTTTCCTGAATATTTTACTATTTTTGATGGTATTGTAAATTGATTGTTGATTGTTTTCTTACTTTTGCTTTTGGATTTTTCATTGGTGGTGTATTGTCATATAATTAGTTTTTGAATATGAATCTTGCATCTTACAAACTTAACTCATTCATTACTTCTAATAGATTTATGTGTCGATGTGCATGGATTCTTTAAGATTTTCTGTATATAAGATCATGCCATCTCTGATAATTTTACATCTTCCTTTACAATGTGAATGCTTTGTTTTTTTCATTGCATCATTAGCCTGGATAAAATCTCCAGTACAATGTGAAATAGAAGTCATGCGAGTGGACATCCTTGTCTTATTTTTGACCTTAGAGGAAAAGATTTTATTAGCTCACCATGAAGTATGATGTTACTTATGTTTTTGGTTTTTTTGTAGATTATCTTTATTAAGCTTGGGAGTTTCATTCTATTTCTAATCGTTGAGTGTTTTTATCATGAAAGTGCATTGGATTATGTCAAATGCATTGTTTAAGTCTATTAAGAGGATCATGTGGTTTTGGTCTTCATTTCATTAATATGGTTTGGCATACTGACTGATTTTTATATGTTGATCCGCATATGAATTCCCATGTTCATGAGATAAATTCTGTTTGTCATGATATATAACCCATTTTATATGCTGTTGAATTCAGTTTAATCCTATTTGGTTGAGAATTTTTACTATATTAGTAAAGGATAGTGGTTTGTAGTTTTCTTTCCTTGTGGTATCTTCAGTTTTGGTATCAGGGTAATTCTGGCTTCAAAGAACAAGCTGGGAAATGTTCCCTTCCTTACTATTTTCTGGAAGAGCTTGTAAAGGATTGGTGTTAGTTCTTCTTTAAATGTTTCACAGAATTTACTGGTGAGGCCATCTGGGTTTCCAGTTTTCCTTGTGGGATTTTTTGATGACTACCTCAATCTCTTTAATTACAATAGGTCTATTCAGATTTACTTGAGTCACTTTGGTAGTTTTTTTTTTTTTTAACGTTTATTTTTGAAACAGAGAAAGTATGAATGGGGGAGGGTCAGAGAGAGAGGGAGACACAGAATCTGAAACAGGCTCCAGGCTCTGAGCTGTCAGTGCAGAGCCCGACGCAGGGCTCAAACTCACGGACGGTGAGATCATGACCTGAGCTGAAGTCGGACACTCAACCAACTGAGCCACCTAGGCACCCCTGGTAGTTTTTTTTTAAATATAAATTTGTTAATTTCATTTAGGTTTTATAATTTTTTTAGCATGTTTATAGTATTTCTTTACAATCCTTTTTTTTATTTCTGTAATGATATACAAAGGGTTTAGTCAACGAGGAACAGTCCTCACAAGACTGCCCACACTTTTAACAGCAATTGTAAATTTGGTAGGGAAACCCGTGAAGTGTTTCCAAAAACTCTCTCAGGTTTGGTAATTTAATGGAAGCTCTCACAGAACTCACTAAAAACTATTATGTTTATAATTTCTTGCAGGGAAAGGACACAGGATAAAATTAATCATAGGAAAAGATGCACAGGGCAGAGTCTGGGAGAAGTCCAAATGCAGGGGGTTTTTTTGTTTTTTGTTTTTTGTTTTATTTTTCAATATATGAAATTTATTGTCAAATTGGTTTCCATACAACACCCAGTGCTCATCCCAAAAGGTGCCCTCCTCAATACCCATCACCCACCCTCTCCTCCCTCCCTCCCCTCCTCCCCCATCAACCTTCAGTTTGTTCTCAGTTTTTAAAAGTCTCTTATGCTTTGGCTCTCTCCCACTCTAACCTCTTTTTTTTTTTTTTCCTTCCCCTCCCTCATGGGTTTCTGCTAAGTTTCTCAGGATCCACATAAGAGTGAAAACATATGGTATCTGTCTTTCTCTGTATGGCTTATTTCACTTAGCATAACACTCTCCAGTGCCAACCACGTTGCTACAAAGGGCCATATTTCATTCTTTCTCATTGCCACGTAGTACTCCATTGTGTATATAAACCACAATTTCTTTATCCACTCATCAGTTGATAGACATTTAGGCTCTTTCCATAATTTGGCTATTGTTGAGAGTGCTGCTATAAACATTGGGGTACAAGTGCCCCTATGCATCAGTACTCCTGTATCCCTTGGGTAAATTCCTAGCAGTGCTACTGCTGGGTCATAGGGTAGGTCTATTTTTAAGTTTTTGAGGAACGTCCACACTGTTTTCCAGAGTGGCTGCACCAATTTGCACTCCCACCAACAGTGAAAGAGGGTTCCTGTTTCTCCACATCCTCTCCAGCATCTATAATCTCCTGATTTGTTCATTTTGGCCATTCTGACTGGCGTGAGGTGATATCTGAGTGTGGTTTTGATTTGTATATCCCTGATGAGGAGCGATGTTGAACATCTTTTCATGTGCCTGTTGGCCATCTGGATGTCTTCTTTAGAGAAGTGTCTATTCATGTTTTCTGCCCATTTCTTCACTGGATTATTTGTTTTTTTGGGTGTGGAGTTTGGTGAGCTCTTTATAGATTTTGGATACTAGCCCTTTGTCTGATATGTCATTTGCAAATATCTTTTCCCATTCCGTTGGTTGCCTTTTAGTTTTGTTGATTGTTTCCTTTGCTGTGCAGAAGCTTTTTATCTTCATGAGGTCCCAGTAGTTCATTTTTGCTTTTAATTCCCTTGCTTTTGGGGATGTGTCAAGTAAAAAATTGCTACGGCTGAGGTCAGAGAGGTCTTTTCCTGCTTTCTCCTCTAGGGTTTTGATGGTTTCCTGTCTCACATTCGGGTCCTTTATCCATTTTGAGTTTATTTTTGTGAATGGTGTGAGAAAGGGGTCTAGTTTCATTCTTCTGCATGTTGCTGTCCAGTTCTCCCAGCACCATTTGTTAAAGAGACTGTCTTTTTTCCATTGGCTATTCTTTCCTGCTTTGTCAAAGATTAGTTGGCCATACGTTTGTGGGTCTAGTTCTGGGATTTCTATTCTATTCCATTGGTCTATGTGTCTGTTTTTGTGCCAATACCATGCTGTCTTGATGATTACAGCTTTGTAGTAGAGGCTAAAGTCTGGGATTGTGATGCCTCCAAATGCAGGGTTTTTGATCATCCTCTTCCCATGGTCATGGATAGCATTATGTCTTCCCAGACACAGTGTGTGACAATACAGAGTATTACCAACCATGGAAGCTCACCTGAATTTTTAGTGTCCAGAATTTTCAATTGGGCTTGATCACATATTACTCACATGGATAACCTTTAGTCTCCAGCTTTTCCCATAGGGTAAGCTAATATCTTTAGTTTCCATTTCTTTTGAAGGTTGGAAATGATACAATATGGCCAAATGTTCCAGACAAAGAAAGACACTCCTATTAGGCAGGAAGTTTCAGAGGTCTAGAGATAATATCACAGTAGCCAAGGGCAAAGGCCAGATCTCTCTATGGGTGAGGTTAATTCTTTATTACATGGTGTACCCTCTTTCATTTCTGGTTGAGGCTTCTCTTTTATTTTCTTGGTTAGTTTAGCTAAAAGTTTGTCAATTTTCTTGATCTTTTGAAAGAACCATCTTTTGTTTTCATTGATTTTCTCCTGCTGTAATTTCTAGTTCATTTATTTATTTTCTAATCTTTATTATTTCCTTTATTCTGGTTGCTTTGCATTTAGTTTGTTTTTCAAGTTTCTTAAGATAAAAGGTTGTTATTAGTTTGAGATATTTTTTCATTTTAAACATGGACATATTCAGCTATAAATTTTTCTCTAAGCACTATTTTAGCTATATTCCAGAAGTTTAGGTATTTTTATTTGTATTTTTGTTTTCATTCATCTCAATGTGTTCCATAATTTCCTTTTATGATTTCTTCTTCATTAGTTATTTAGGAATGTGTGAATTTCCACATATTTGCCCATGTGCCCAATTTTTTTTTTTCTATTGTTGAGTTCTGATTTCATTACATTGTGGTCAGAGAATACATTTGAGTCCTTTTACATTTATTGAGACATGATTGTGGCCTAATACATGCTCTGTCCTTGAAAAGGTTCCATGAATACTTGAGTGTATGTTCAGCTGTTGCTGTGTGAAGTGTTCTATGTTTTTTGGTTTACTTGGTTTATGGTGTTGCTCAAGTCTTCAGTATGTTCCTTGACTTTCTAGGTAGTTGTTCTATTAAAACTCTATTGAATCTCCAACTATTATTCTCGAATTGTTTATTTTTCCCTTTAATTCCATCAATTTTTGCATCATGTACTTTGGAGGCTCTGTTGTTAGGTTTATATACATTTATAATTGTTAGGTCTTCCTGATGGATTGACCCTTTTATCATCATAAGATATCCTTCGTTTTGTGTAGCAACAATTTTTGTCTTAAAGTCTATTTTGCCTGATTTTTAAAAATGCTTACTTATTTATTTTTGAGAAAGAGCAACTGTGAGTGGGGGAGGGACAGAGAGAGAGAGGGGGTGGGGAGGGAGAGAATCTCAAGCAGCCTCCACACTGTCAGCACAGATCCTGACATGGGGATCAAACTCACGAACTGTCAGATCACGACATGAGCCAAAATCAAGAGTCAGATGTTCAACTGGCTGAGTCACCCAGGTGCCCTGATTTTGCCTGATATTCTTATAGCCATTCCTGTTTTCCTTTGGTTACTGTTTCATGACATGTCATTTTTTTCATGTTTACTTTAAATCTGCCTGTGTCTTTGAATCTAAAGTGTGTCTCTTCTAGATAGCACATAGTTGGATCATTTAAAAAATCAATTGTGCCCATTTACAATTGCACCAAAAATAATAAAATATCTAGGAATAAACTGAACCATGCAGGTGAAAGACCTGCATTCTGAAAACTATAAAACTTTGATGAAAGAAATTAAAGATGACACAAACAAATGAGAAGATATTCCATGCTCATGGATTGGGAGAACAAATATTGTTAAAATGTCTGTACTATCCAAAGCAGTGTACAGATTCCATGCAATCCCCATCAAATACCAATAGCATTTTCAACAGAACTAGAACAAATAATCCTAAAATTTGTATGGAACCACAAAAGACTCCAAAATAGCCAAAGTAATCTTGAAAAAGAAGAACAAAACTGGGGGTATCATAATCCCAGATTTCAAGTTATATTACAAAGCTATAATAATCAAAACAGTATAGTAATGGCACAAAAATAGATGCATAGATCAATAGAAAGGAATAGAAAGCCCAGAAATAAGTCCATGATTATATGGTCAATTAATCTTTGACAACGGAGGGAAGAATATGCAATGGGAAAAGGATAGTCTCTTCAACAAATGATGTTGGGAAAACTGGACAGCTACCCACAAAAGAATGAAACTGCACCAATTTCTTATATCATACACAAACATAAACTCAAAATGGATTAAAGACCTAAATGTGAGACCTGAAAACATAAAAGTCCTAGAAGACAGCACAGGCAGTAATTTCTCTGACATCAGCCAACAATTTTCTAGCTATGTCTCCTGAGGCAAAAGAAACAAAAACAAAAATAAACTATTGGGGCTACATCAAAATAAAAACCTTCTGCACCGTGAAAGAAATAATCAACAAAGCAAAAAGACAACCTACTGAATGGGAGAAGATATTTGCAAATGACATACCTGATAAAAGGTTAGTATCCAAAATATATAAAGAACTTATACAACTCAACATCAAAAAAACAAATAATCCAACTGAAAAATGGGCAGAAGACATGAACAAACATTTCTCCAAAGAAAACAGACAGATGGCCAACAGACATATGAAAAGATAACCAACATCACTAATCATCAGGGAAATGCAAATCAAAACCACAATGAGATATCACCTCATATCTGTCAGAATGTCTATAATCAAAAACACAAGAAACAACAAGTGTTGATGAGGATGTGGATAAAAAGGAATCCTCATGCACTGTTGGTCAGAATGCAAACTGGTGCTGCCACTGTGGAAAACAGTATGGGGTTTCCTCAAAAAATTAAAAATAGAATCACCATATGATCCAGTAATTCCACTATTGGGTATTTACCCAAAGACTATGAAAACACTAATTTAAAAAGATATATGCCCCACACTATGTTTTTTGCAGCATTATTTACAATAGAAAAATTATGGAAGAAACCCAGTTGTACATCAGTAGATGAATGGCTAAAGATGTGGTGTGTGTGTGTGTGTGTGTGTGTGTGTGTATACATACATATATATGGACTATGGACTATTAGCCATAAAAAAATGAAATCCTGCCATTTACAACAATATGAATGGATCTACAGGGCATAATGCTAATTCAAATAAGGGGCACCTGGGTGGCTGAGTCAGTTAAGTGTCCAACTTCGGCTCAGGTCATGATCTCAGTTTGTGTTCGAGCCCCGCATCGGGCTCTGTGCTGTCAGTGCAGAGCCCACTTTGGATCCTCTTTCTCCCTCTTTCTCTGCCCCTCACCCCTTCCCCAGTCATGCACACATGTGCACATGCTCTCTCTCAAAAATAAATAAACATTAAAAAAAAAAAAGGATGAAATCCTGCCATTTGCAACAATATGGATACATCTATAGGGTATGATGCTAAGTGAAATAAGTCAGTCAGAGAAAGGCAAATATATGATCTCACCCATATGTGGAAGTTAACAAAACAAATGAACAAACAAAAAAGGGACAAACAAAAAGACTCTTAAATATAGAGAACAAACTGGTGGTTACAAAAGGAAGGTGGTGAAGAGACGGGTGATACAGTAGATTAAGAATACACTTATTGTGATGAGCACTGAGTAATGTATAGAATTACTGAATCACCATATTGTACACCTGAAATAATAAAACACTATATCATACTGAAAAATTTTTAAATGTTTATTTATTTTTGAGAAGGGGGTGGGGCACAGAGAGAGGGAGACACAGAATCCAAAGTAGGCTCCAGGCCCTGAGCTGCCAGCACAGAGCCCAATGCAGGGCTTGAACCCACAAGCTGCAAGATCATTACCTGGGTCAAAACCATGTTGGACACTTAACTGACTGAGTCACCCAGTCACCCTGAACATACTGAATCTTTTTAAAAAATGGGGTACACAGTCAAAACATATAGGAAAGAATGTGTTATAAATTTGCTATTCAGTTAGTTAATAAAAATACGATGTTGGTTTTCTTCACTTTGGGGGCAAAATCAATTCTGCCAATCACTGCTTTTTGATTGGAGTTTTTTTATTTATTCATATTTAATGTAATTACTGATAAGCTAAGATTTATGTTTTCCATTTCCCTATTTGTTTTCTCTATGTCTCACGTCAATTATGTTCCTCTATTTTTCCATCACTGCTTTCTTTTGTGTTAAATAGATATTTTAAGTGTGCCCTTTTATTTATTTATTTTTTATTTAAAAAAAGTGTTTATTGATTTGTGAGAGAGAGCAAGCAGGGGAGGGGCAGAGAGAAGAGACACACACACACACAGAATCCAAAGCAGGCTCCAGGCTCTCAGCTGTCAGCACAGAGCCCGACGCAGGGCTCAAACTCACAGACTGCAAGATCATGACCTGAGCCAAAGTCTGACACTTAACCAACTGAGCCACCCAGGTGCCCTAAATGTGCCCCTTTAATTACCTTGTTTATTTCATGCTATTCTCTTAGTGGTTGTATGGATTGCAATTAGTATCTTAATTTAAAACAATCTTGTATGGATTACTACCAACTTAATTGCAATAGTGTACAAAAACTATTCTCCTGTATACCCCCCCCCATTTTTATAGTATTATTGCCATACAAATTACATCTTTATACATCATAAGCCCATAAACAGTTTTATGATCATTGCTTTATATAGCTGTCTTTCAAATCAGGTAAATGAAAAATGTTACAAACATGTATATTGCCTTTTCTTTCGTAAATTTATTTATTGTTTAATTTACATCCAAGTTAGTTAGCAACAATGATTTCAGGAGTAGATTCCTTAATGCCCCTTCCCTGTTTAGACCATCCCCCCTCCCACAACCCCTCCAGCAACCCTTTCTTTGTTCTCTACATTTAAGAGTCTTTTATGTTTTGTCCCCTCCCCGTTTTATATTATTTTTGCTTCCCTTCCCTTATGTTCATCTGTTTAGTATCTTAAATTCCTCATATAAGTGAAGTCATATGATATTTGTCTTTCTCTAATTTTGCGTAGTGTAATACCCTCTAGTTCCATCCACATAGTTGCAAATGGCAAGATTTCATTCTTTTTGATTGCCGATTAATACTCCATTGTATATATATACACCACATCTTCTTTATGCATTCATCCATCGATGGACATTTGGGCTCTTTCCATACTTTGGCTCTTGTTGATAGTGCTGCTATCAACATGGGGGGTGTTTGTGTCCCTTTGAAACAGCAGACCTGTATCCCTTGGATAAATGCCTAGTAGTACAATTGCTGGGTCATAGGGTAGTTCTATTTTTAGTTTTTTGAGGAACCTCCATACTGTTTTCCAGAGTGGCTGCACCAGTTTGCATTCCTACCAGCAGTGCAAAAGAGATCCTCTTTCTCCACATCCTTGCCAACATCGGTTGTTGCCTAAGTTGTTATTGGTAGCCATTCTGACAGGTATAAGGTGGTATTACATTGTGGTTTTGATTTGTATTTCCCTGATGATAAGTATTGTTGAGTATTTTTTGTATGTGTTGGGTTGGCCATCTGGATGTCTTCTTTGGAGAAGTGTGTATTCATGTCTTTTGCCCATTTCTTCACTGGATTGTTTTTTGGGTGTTGAGTTTGATAAGTTCTGTATAGATTTTGGATACTAACCCTTCATCTGATATGACATTTGCAAATATCTTCTACCATTCTGTCAGTTGCCTTTTAGTTTTGCTGATTGTTTCCTTCACTGTGCAGAAGCTTTTTATTTTGATGAGGTCCCAATAGTTCATTTTTGCTTTTGTTTCCCTTGCCTCTGGAGACGTGTTGAGAAAGAAGTTGCTGAGGCCGAGGTCAAAGAGGTTTTCACCTGCTTTCTCCTGGAGGATTTTGATGGCTTCCTGTCTTACATTTAGGTCTTTCATCCATTTTGAGTTTATTTTTGTGTGTGGTGTAAGAAAGTGGTCCAGGTTCATTCTTCTGCATGGCACTGTCCAGTTTTCCCAGCACCACTTGCTGAAGAGATTGTCTTTATTCCATTGGCTATTCTTTCCTGCTTTGTCAAAGATTAGTTGGCCATATGTTTGTGGGTCCATTTCTGGGTTCTCTATTCTGTTCCACTGATCTGAGTGTCTGTTTTTGTGCCAGTACCACATAGTCTTGATGATTACAGCTTTGTAATACATATTGAAGTCCAGGAGTGTGATACCTCCAGCTTCGGTTTCTTTTTCAAGATGGCTTTGGCAATGAATTCTCTGAGTTTTTATCTGGGAATGTTTTACCCTTTCCTTCATTTTGAAGGATAGTCTTACTGGATATAGAATTATTGGTTGACAGTCTTTCTTTCAGCACTTTGAATATTCCATCCCACTGCCTTCTGTCTTCCATGGTTTCTAACAAAAACTAGCTGTTAATCTTACTAAGAATCATTTGTGATGAGCTGCTTCTCTCTTGCGACTTTCAAGATTCTTTGTCTTTGACTTTCAGAAGATTAGAATGGGTGTCTTTGTGGGTCTCTGGGTTTATCCTGTTGAAGAGTTTGTGGAACTTTTTAGATGTGTGATGGCTTTCATCAAATTTACAGAATTTTTGCCCATTATTTCTTCAAATATTTTTCTGCCCCTTCTCTCCTCTTCTGAGGTTCCTATTATGCATATGTTTGTACAGTTGATGTTTCATAGGTCTCTGAGGCTCTATTCATTTTCTTCATTCTTTTTTCTTTCTTTTTGTTGGGTTGATAACTTCAATTGACCTATATTCAAGTTTCCTGAATCTTTCTTCTGCCAGCTTAAGTTTGTTTTTGGGGTCCTCTCATAAACATTGCATTCAGTTACTATACTTTTCAGTTCCAAAACTTCTATGTTTTTTTTTCTTAAAGAATTATCTCTTTATTGGTTGATAGTCTCTATTAGGTAAGACATTGTTCTCAATGTCTTTAGTCATGGTTTTCTGTAATTACTTGAACATCTTTATAATAGTTCATTTAAAGATTTTGTCTAGTAAGTCCAAAATCTGGGCTTCCTCAGGAATAGTTTCTACTGAATGACTTTTCTTCCTGTGTATAGACCATACTTTCTGTTTCTTTGTGTGTCACATATTTTTGTTGTTGTTTTTGATAACAAGACATCTTACATAACATACGTCACAGTTGTGGGAATCAGATTCCCTCCCTCCCCACGGGTTAGTTGGTATTGCTCTTTGTGGCTTGTGTTGACACTGCTATTGCCTTTTTTAAAATAACTTCCTGAACAAAGTATGTTAACTTTATTGTTGTTGTTGTTTTGTTTTGTCATATGTGGCCACTGAAATCTCTGCTCAATTAGCTTAGTGTTAAATCAATAACTGGACAAAGACTTCCCTAAATACCTTGAATCAGGATATCTCCTAGGCATTGCAAAAGAGCATTATGTGTGTGGTGTGGCATATTTTCAACTCTCTAGCAGACAGCTTACATGTCTACCTTAGTCTTCAGTTCCTGCTCATACAGAGCTTCATGGTCAGACAGAGGTAGTAAATTCAGGCCTTCTCAGGTACTTCTTGAGCATGGGACCAGTCTTGTACATGTGCATGATCTTCTGGAGTCCCAGGATTATATCAGAGCTTTTCAAAAATTCCCTACGGACATCTTATTCCCAAGATTTTCCTTTTGATTGTTTGGTCATCTTTTTGTTTGTCCCAATTGTTTTTCCAACTCAGGCAGCTGAGATGTTAAATAATTGCCTCTGGTTGTTTTCAACAAATGTCCTGGAGAAAAGATTGTTCACACTAAGCAAGCTCTGAATTAGATCAAATAAAGATAAGCCCTGGGAGAGACCTGGACATGTTAAATAATGACAATTCTCTGAGAATAGGGCCTTTTAGAGGGTTCCAAACCCATTCTGCCCACCAGGGGCACTAGATTGCTGGTGTCCACAACTACTGTTATTGTGAGGTTATTTGTTTTTAGTCATTTTTATAGACTTGGGGAGAGAAGGATGGGAATGGGTCATGTTTAAACACCACAAATCTTGCTGTTCTTCGATTTTACTATTTTCTGGTATACAGTTTCATTGAGTTATTATAAGCCTTTGGTTAATTGAGTTCTGAAAAGTTGATTTTAGTAATTTTTGCCAGTTTTCTCATTGCTTTTATGAAGGAGATTTTCAGAGAACTTACTCCATAAGTACCACCACAATTGATTTTTGAATACTGTTCTTTAATTTGAAAAATTTGCAAACATTTTATTATTTTTTAATAATTAACTGGTATATTCTTTAAGGTTTTCTACACTGACAATCATGTTATGTGAGATTATTATAGCTTGGTTTCCTCCTTTTTAAGTCTGACACTTTTTTCCCCTATCTTTTTGTGCTGGGCTCACTATCCAGTACAATGTTAGATAAAAATATTGGTGTATTAGTTTGCTCAGTCTGTCGTAACAAAATACCATAGACTAAGTGGCTTAAACAACAGAAATTTATTTTCTTACAGCTCTGGAGGGTAGGCGTCCAAGATCAAGATGTCGTCAGCAGGTTTGGTTTCTTCGGAGGCCTCTGTTCTTGGGTTTGTAGATGGCTGCCCTATTACTGTGTATTCACATTATCTCTCTGTGTGTACAAGATCTGGTGTCTCTCCTTTTTTTTATAAGGATACCAGTAATACTGGATTAGGGCCTACTCATGTAGCATCATTTTACCTTAATTAACAATTTAAAGGCTCTATCTTCAAATATAGTCATATTTTGAGGTACTGGGGGTTAGGACTTCAACACATGAATTTTGAGGTGACATAATTCAGCCCTTAATAGTTGGCATTCTTGTTTGTGATTTTAAAGGTAATGTATACAATGTTTCATCATCAAGAAAAATATTTACTCCAGAGTTTGGTAGATGCACTATCATGTATAAGAAGTTTTACTCCTAGTTCATTAAGAATTCATTTTAGGGTACCTGGGTGGCCCAATCATTAAGCATATGAATCCAGCTCAGGTCATGATCTCACAGTTCGTAAGTTCAAATCAGTGCCACATTGGGTGAGTACGAGCCCCGCTTCAGGTAAAACACAAGCCCCGGGTGAGCCCCACTTCTTTCTCTCTCTCTCCCCCTTGTGAGATTTTCTCTCTCTCTCTCTCTCTGTGCCCCTCGCTCACTTGTAGCCTCTCTAAAAAAATAAATAAATAAAAGGAATTTTAAATTCAGTGACCACTTTAATTTTTTTAAAAAATGCCTTCACATGACATTTTTCTTTCATCTGTAAAAGTAGTTAATAACATTTATATAAAGTTTATTTTGAGAGAGAAAGAGAGAGCACATGAGCAGGGGGAGGGGCAGAGAGAGACGAGAGAGAGAATCCCAAGCAAGCTCCATGCTATTAGTACATAGCCCAATGTAGGGCTTGATCTCATGAACTGTGAGATCACGACCTGAGCAGAAATCAAGAATTGGACACTTAACCAACTGAGCCACCCAAGTGCCCCAGTACTTTTCTTTTAAAACGATGGTCATCCACAATATCCAGAAAATGCTTTATTTAGATTGTCAATTAAAAATATAAGATATGAAAAATTTTCCTACAGAACTAGTTATTCTCCATAATATGTGTACACAGATATCTAAGAAAGGTTACCTTATTTGTAATCTCATTTAAACACACACACACCAATGCACATATAAGGCTGATGTTACCACAAAAAACAAGAGCTTGGGCAACCTTTTCACATTGCTTCTGTTCCTCCAGGATTTGAGACTTCTTCCACAGTGTTCCTTGAAAGGCTCTGGACTTGCCCCAGGCTTTCCCAGGGCCTCCTGGCCAGAGAAATAGAACTGAGATATGACCAGGGCCTGGAAGTTCCACCAATCAGATTGCTTTAAGTCCTCTAAAGTGATTTAGGATAAATGGCCCACACGTCTCCTCCTAACATTTAGAATTTTCCAAGTAGCTGCTAGAGCTCAGAAATTAATGGAATTAAATCCGAACAGGAGGCCACCATTGTTCTAGGGCTTGATAGCAATTACAGAGTCATCTCCTTCAGAGATTTCCTCCAATTATTTTGACTATTCATCAGAATGGGTAAGAGTATGCCACGAAATTATTACAAATACAATTTTCCACACATTTCCATTCACTGATGCAGCAAACAAAGATAAGCGAAAATCCTTGAAAGAATACAGAACATAGTGTCCATTTCCCTACAAAAGAGATATGGTTAGTGTAGGAGCCATTTCAAAGTTTCCCCAACACCACTGGGCCTTGATTTCCCAAAGCACAATTCATCCTTGATAAAGGAATTGGCTGGTTCTGATTCAGGAACTTGGTCCCTAGCTAGGTTTCTGTTTTTACTCTGGATAATAGTGTTGCATCCCATAATATCCTTTGCCTCAGGTCTTTCTGGACAGAGCTACTGAATTTTCTTTCACAACTATAATCCTTTATAAGATTCATATTTGGTGTGAAGCAGAAAAACAAGCAAAATACTGAATGATATAAAGACTTAATTTGTACCACTTTATGTTCTCTTAACCTAACATCCTAAATTTACTTTGAAGGGAAGTAGGTGTATATACAAGTGACTCCCAAGTCTGTGATCTTCAACTGTTTTGTCGCAAAAAGAACTTTGGAAAATATGTACCCCTTACACCTTGACTACTAAAATGGTAAGTTTAATGGTTGCACATAATGTAGTTTCTGGCATATTGTACATGTGTTATATGTGCCTTAGATATATCATTGTCAAAACCTTGGCACTTGGTTCATTATGTTTATAAAAAACAGCCACTCTATAACCTAACTGGCCAGTCCTCATCATCAGAAAAGATCTGACCTCATTTGAATTCAAAACAGTGAGTTGATAAACACTCCTATTACAAGCTACTCTCTTTCAAGTTCTAAGATTCATGGAAGACAATCAGCAAAGGCAGAGTCTGTGTCTGGGTGAAATATGGTCCTGCCTCCTTCAACATTTCTCTCTCTAGGGTTATGCATTCTGGATTTTTCCCTTTGTTTGGATTGTTCCCCAAAGATTTTTATAGCCTGGGGCAGTACACCAGAGTAAGAACTGGGACGACTGAGATAGCCTTCCTTTCGTAAAGGAGAGGAAATCTATGTAAGAAGAATTGGTAAAGAAGTCCTCAGGCACCCATTCTCATCTCAGTAGAGATCATTTTAAATTCAGAGTACATGTGAAACAATTTGCAAAATAATTCCATAAAACTGCTGCACCATTTGAAACTAAAGAGTACCTGTGCTAAAAGCATTTCACCTACCTATGCTGAAAGTAGGATTATAAAAATATTTCTAAAAAGGTTTCTAAAATTTTCATTTGAGTTATAGAAACCATAACATCTCAGTTCAAAAGAAACAATCCAGGTTTTAAGACTACATTAAATAGAAATGCTCCAGGGCATGAATTTTATAAGTTTTTCCTCTGAATTAAGATTCAAAAAACAAGGTTAATTCATCTCAGATTATTTATACTTGAATTTTTAATTCTTTTTTAAAGATTTTATTTTCAAGCAATCTCTACACCCAACTTGGGGCATTGACCTTACAACCCTGAGGTCAAGAGTCACATGCTGTACCCACTGAGCCAGCCAGATGCCTCATGAATATTTATGTTTAAATTTACATAGACAGTCACAATAGAGCTGTTTGATACAAGAAGTTTCACTTGGAACAGCTAATATAATACATTCTGGATTTGATTAAATGTTGAGTTTAGTTGCCAGTTATGATTTCTCACCATTTGTTTTTAAAAAGTCACAGTTTTTGGTCACTAAGAACTGACTCATCACAGTTTTAATAGTAACATTGTCTTGTGTTAAAAACTTTATTCCACGGTCATAATTATATTTAAAACTGCAAGTGTCTTAGACTCAGAAAGAAAAAGAAAGCGAATAAACTTGAGGATCCAAAAGAAAAATTATGGATTAAAAAATTCACAACTCAGACATGAACTCAACACAATTCTGCCAGATTAACAAATTCCTGTCTTTCTGGTTTGAAATTTATTTTGGCATGATTTCTAAATACAGACCCATTTCCCCCCCACATTTTAAAAAGGACATTAGACTCTGAATAGTGGAAAAAAGGGAGGGTTGAGGCTGTGTCCTTCAGTTTTTTACACTATACAGGAGACTTTTGCTTAGAATTCCAGATTACAATTTAGAATACAAGCTACAAACGCTATTTTCTACAGCAATCCAAAGTAGGCTCTCCAAGTCAAAACCTAAATATACTATTTTAATTAATATATGATGAATTTTACCCCAGAATTTGAAGCAGAAATGTACTGGCTCTTTTAAAATAACAAATAAGTAATTAGGGTTATGGTCATCTACATTACTCCTTTTGAATAGAAATGCTACTATATACCACTGCTAGCATCCACTTCACACAGTTTTGAGGCCAAGCTGGGAAAAAGCATCACAAAGAGGAAGACAGCAGAGAAAGTTGTTATTCCTTTTCTTTGGAAAAAAAAAAAAAAGTTGAACTACTTACAGAAAGATGTAACACTATCATTAGCTTCATAGTTTTTAAAAACAGTTTTATAGTTTATTGTTCTATGAAAAAATAAATCGTAGGTTTTGGTAACTAAAGACCACAGACTAAAATATTATTTCACAATTTTATTCATTACTCTGAAAGTTCTCATCCCAAATTTGAGACCCTTAAATTTGTCTCCTTCTAGTACACTCTTGTATACATACTTGTTTAATATTCCATGAATGAATCTGAAGATCATTATTACTGCTGCATTGGAGCACCGTTACTTCAAAGAAGGAATAAAGTTATTTTGTTTCTGTAGAGGGCCTAATCACAAAACACTGAGTATTGTTTGTCTAGCTAAACATTATTTACACTACATACTGATAAATGCTTATTTGCAAAGTTGTTTTAAAAAGCATTTTTGGACACTAAAGAAATATCAATAAAGAAACTGTGTTACCTGAAAATACAATTACAGGTTAAACTTGAGTTTTAAAATGCTGACAATATAAGCCCGAGAATACACTTATCATTAAAAATCACTTCCTTTAAAGTACACTTACAATAATTTCAACAATCTATTCCACTTTCCTAAAAAAACCAAGAGTAAATTGTTGATCTGCTCCCCTGCCATATTGTTTTCTACATCACAAACTGAAAACATCAACGTGTTGCAACCACAGCAGAGGGATGTAAACATGTGCATTTAAAAAAAAAAAAAAAAAAAATTTCTTCTAATGTTTATTTTTGAAAGACAGAGAGACAGACTGCAAGCGGGGGAGAGGCAGAGAGAGAGAGAGAGAGAGAGAGAGAGAGAGAGAGAGAGAGAGAGAAGCTGAAGCAGGCTCCAGGTACTGAGCCGTCAGCCTTGAGCCCCAAGTGGAGCTTGAACCCCAGATCTCTGAAAAGGGTAAGTCGGATGCTTAACCAACTGAGTCACCCAGGCGCCCCAAGCATTTGCATTTCTAATTTGCAGGTACGGTAATCCCAAATTTAAGGGTCAAAGGACTCCCAAGAAGTTACTGCAATTGGTATGACAAAGGCTTGTGCTCGCTTCGGCAGCACATATACTAAAATTGGTATGACAAAGGCTTGCATTAACTCCATATAAGATTTGGGGCTAATTTAACTAATGTAACTGATGTGACTGGACCCATAAGAAAAGAGTACTACATGGGTCATAGTAATTACCCAAAAGTTGCTCTTACCGTTCAACTATGTGCTATGGGAACTACAAAGATAGTCACTACCGTAACGAAACTCAAAACGAAGGAGAGAAAGTAAGCAAAACTTTGTACAACCATAATAAAGGTTCCCATAATACAAAAAATTACAATGGAGAACAGGACAGGCAGGATTTGAGAAGAAAGGGGAATTTCTGTGGGCAGAGCAGTCACAGAGAATCAAGAACAGGGGGGAAGTGAGTTTGTCAGGATAAATTAAAAAAGGACCAAATATGGGCGCCTGGCTGGCTCTGTCGGAGAGCAAGCGACGCTTAGCTAAGAGTAGAGGAGTTCGAGCCCCACCTTGGGTGTGGAGATCACATAAAAAACAAACAAACAAACAAACAAAGACTTTAAAGATTGGAAAGTTAAAGATGGCATGCCACACCGCCAAAAACGAAAAACCTCCCGCCCGAATCACCTGCCGCAGAGCCACAATCTGACCAACAGAGCCCGGAGGCATGAGGTTGGTCAACCCTATTTGATTTTACAGCCCAGGTCATGTTTCTTCCAGAACAAAAGCATTCCCGGTGGAGACAAAGCGATTTCCCTCAGGTCACCACGACCTCATCCTCTCCCCGGTCGGTGGCCTGCACACCTGCCTGAACCTCCGCCACTGGCCCGAATCTCCCGCTCCCGGGTCGGAGACCTCCCAGTCCACCGCCTCCCTCCCTCGAGACCCAGGTCTGCGCAACTCCCCCCACCCCCACCGCCCCAGGCTCCCTCCCACCCGCCAGGGCAGCTGGGGCACCGCAGGCTCCGCGCCGAGCGCCGCCGCCGGCCGTTACCCAACTAACCGTTATGCGCGGCTCGTGGCGCCGAGCGTGTGCGTGACGCGGCGGCGCGGGGCGGAGCTCCTCTGGGCCGCACGCGGCTCCCACTCCCACGCAGCAGGAGCGCTCCACGCGGAGTGTGGCGGGTGGGCTCCGCTCCCTTTTACGCTGCCCCTGCGGGAGCTTGCGCGCGGGGGCGGAGCTGGCTCTTCTGGCCACCGCCCCCTGCCCCCCAGCGCGCCGACACCTGTCCGGCCCCCACGCGGCCGCGACCGCGGAACCCCCATCCGGCCACGAGTCCCCCGCATCCTCGCGGTGACTTACACGCGTGCGGGACGCCGGCGCCGGCCTACCCCTCAGTCTCTGGCAGACAAAAGGGAAAAGCCGCGAAGGACGGATGGGGCGTACCTCCGGGGTCTCAGGTGTGGGGGGCGACGGGCGGGCGCGCGGAGGAGCCGGGAAGCTGCTGGAAGAGGAGGGGCTGGGCGGGGTGTGAATGGATGCGGGTGCACCTCGGGCCCGGGAAGAAGCCGAGGGGCGGGTGGTGCGAGCGCGGGCTGTGGCCTCCGCAGAGTTGGGTGAACTCGGGGGAAGTCACTCAAACCGTCAGAGCGCTTTAAATGAGTTTTGTGAGGGAAATTAGGGAACTTGCATGTGGCATTTGGTGGATGGTGGCGGTTAAACGCAGAAGTCGGGAAAGAGGAGCGGGTCAGAGGGTGGCGGCCCCCCTCTCTAGGGGGAAGGTGCGTATGCCGGAAACGGAGAGACGAGCGAATCTGGGAGGCCAAATTTGTTTGGACCCCGCATGTTCGAGACAGGATTTAATTAGAGCTAGCAGTTTTGAGGGACCGATTCTGTGCTAGGCACCTCACTTGAATTCTCATGACCCTGTGATGTGGCTACTACATTTTGCAAGTAAAGAACCCGAGGCTCGGAGAGATTAAGCATTTTACACAGGTCACAGAGCTAGCAGCAGCCAGCCTTTGAAGTCAGACTGATTGTGTCCTAAGAGCCATTGGAGGTTCTTGAGCAAGTCCAGAGACCAGAGTGTGTCAAAGTGATTACATCACGTTGACTTTTAAGAAATACCAAGAAAGTATAGATCAAGGCCTCTGCCTTCCAAGAAATTAGTTTCTTTGAGGAGGCTGAGGTTCGAAAGAGCCAACATTTGTTGAGCATTTGCTGCATCCTGGGATCTTGTCCAACCACTCCACCCCCATCCCCTACCACACACATTTAAATCCCTAACCAACCCTAGGAGTAGGCCACTGGTGCTTTAGGGGCTGTTAGGGTGGCGGCAGCATTCAGGGTTGATTGTAGACAGTTAAGTTGGGGAGAGAGTGGGAGACTCTGGTTCAGAAGTGAATTTATAAAATGGCAGTGGGAAGAGATGGGATAGGGTGATTCCCAGGAAACTTCTCAAAGAAGTCTTGTAAAGGAGCAGTGTAGTGGGTTCAGAATATGGACTCAGGAGCCAGACTGCTGAGTTTCAAAAACCAAAGGACCTAATTAGGGTTGTTACGGGATTAAAACTAGTGTTTGTGAAGCATTGGGATAGAGCCTAGCATAGAGCAAGTGCTGAATAAGCATTTGTTAAAAACAGAGAAAAAGAAATTAAGAGAACAATTCCATTTACAGTGGCATCCAAAAGATTAAAATACCTAGGGCTATATTTAACTAAAGCGTTTGCAAAGCATTTAGGCAACAGTACAATATGAAGAAACGGCACCCCCAAACTGCCCTTATTTTAGACACCAGCTGTAAGTTCAAGGGTCCCCAGGGCCACCCTCAGTTCAAACGATCTGGCCACAAATTGGGGAGTTCCCACAACCACCCTCAGGGTCACTGATTTGCTAGCAAGACTCAGAACTCACTAGAAATTATTATACTCAAGGTTATGTTTTTCACAGGTAAAGGATAAATTGGAATCAGGCAAGGGAAGAGTAGCATAGGGAGAATCTGGGACTTGATATTCTAGTCCTCTCTCCCAGCTATGATGTGTGACAATGTTCAAACAGTTTTGCCAGCCAGAGAAAGTCACTCAAGACCTGGTATTGAGCATTTTATTGAGGCTTCATTACTTGACATGAGTCGTCACGTAGATGATTGAACTCAAATCTCCAGCCCCCACTTCCCCCAACCACAGAGGTTGGGCTGTTATCATGTGACACAAAGCCCTACTTCTCCAAATCACATGGTTGTTCTTTCTGGCTTGCCAGCCCCCACCCTGAGTTGTTTCATTAGCATAAACCATTGGGGTTGATCTGTGGGACATACCCTGAATTACAAAGACACTCCTCTACACTTGGGAAGTTTCAAGGGTTAAAGAAGTCACCTCTCAGGAGCTTGGACAAAGGCCAGACCTCTTTTTAGATGAGGCCAAATTCCTTACTACATAAAGTTGATAGACCAATACATTGAAAACACAAAATGCTGCTGATTTAAATAAATGGAAAGACATCCATGTTCCTGAATAGAAAGACCTAATATTGTTAAGATGGCAATACTACTCAGTATGATCTATAGATTAAATGTAATCCGTATTAAACTTCCACAGCCCCTTTTGCAAAAGTGGAAAAGATCTCCAAATTCATATGCAATTTCAATTCCATATGAAATTGGACGGGACCCCAAATAGTCATAAAAATATTGAAAAAGAACAAAGTTGGAGGACTCACACTTCCTTCTTATAAAATTTATTACAAAGCTACAGCGATCAACAGAGTGGTACTGTCATAAGGACAAATATAGAGACAAACAATGGAATTGAGAGTCCAGAAATTGCCTCATAAATATATAACCAATTGATTTTTTTTATGGCTAGATACATATTTGAAAATATGTTTTAGGCTTACAAAAAGTCCCAAATATTAGGTACTATTTCTTTTCATTTTTAGAAATCTAGTTTTTTATTTTTTCTAATATAATTTATTGTCAAGTTAGCTAACATACAGTGTATACAGTGTGCTCCTGGCTTTGGGAGTAGATTCCCATGATTCATCACTTACATCACCTAGTGCTCATCCCAGCAAGTGCCTCCTCAATGCCCATCACCCATTTTCCCCTCTCCCCCACTCCCCCAAAATCAACCCTTAGTTTGTTCTCCGTATTTAAGAGTCTCTTATGGTTTGCCTATTTTTTTTCCCCTTCCTTTCCCCCATGGCTTTCTGTTAAGTTTCTCAAATTCCACATATAAGTGAAAACATCTGTCTTTCTCTGAGTTATTTCATTTAGCATAATACCCTCCAGTTCCACCAACATTGTTGCAAATGGCAAGATTTCATTCTTTCTCATTGCCAAGTAGTATTCTGCATATAAGCTACATCTTCTTTATCCATTCATTAGTTGATGGATATTTGGGCTCTTTCCATAATTTGGCTGTTGTTGATAGCACTGTTATAAACATTGGGGTACATGTGCCCCGATGAATCAGCATTCCTGTATCCTTTGGACAAATTCCTAGTAGTACTATTGCTGGGTCATAGGGTAGTTCTATTTTTAGTTTTTTTGAGGCACCTCCATACTGTTTTCCAGAGTGGCTGCACCAGCTTGCATTCCCACCAACAATGCAAAAGAGATCCTCTTTCACCACATCCTTGCCAACATCTGTTGTTCCTGAGTTGTTAATGGTAGCCATTCTGACAGGTGTAAGGTGGTATCTCATTGTGGTTTTGATTTGTATTTCCCTGATGATGAGTGATGTTGAGCATTTTTTCATGTGTCAGTTGGCCATCTGGATGTCTTCTTTAGACATCTGTGTCTGTTCATGTCTTTTGCCCATTTCTTCACTGGATTATTTGTTTTTTGGGTGTTGAGTTTGATAAGTTCTTTATAGATTTTGGATACTAACCTTTTATCTGATACGACATTTGCAAATATCTTCTCCCATTCTGTCGGTTGCCTTTTAGTTTTGCTGATTGTTTTCCTTTGCTGTGCAGAAGCTTTTTATCTTGATGAGGTCCCAACAGTTCATTTTTGCTTTTAATTCCCTTGCCTTTGGAGACGTGTCAAGCAAGAAATTACTGCGGCTGAGGTCAAGGAGGTTGTTGCTTGTTTCATCCTCTAGGGTTTTGATGGTTTCATGTCTCACATTTAGGTCTTTCATACATTTTGAGTTTATTATTTTTTGTATAAAGTAAGAAAGTGGTCCAGGTTCATTTTTCTGCATGGTGCTGTCCAGTTCTCCCAGCACCATTTGCTAAAGACAGTCCTGGATCTTCTATTGGATACTCTTTCCTGCTTTGTCAAAGACTATTTGGCCTTACATTTGTGGGTCCAGTTCTGAGTTCTCTATTCTATTCCATTGGTCTATGTGTCTGTTTTTTGTGTCAATAATATACTGTCCTGATGATTACAGCTTTGTAGTAGAGGCTAAAGTCTGGGATTGTGATGCTTGCTGCTTTGGTTTTCTTTTTCAACATTACTTTGCCTCTTCAGGGTCTTTTCTGGTTCCATACAAATTTTAGGATTGTTTTTTCTAACTTTGAGAAGAATGCCAGTGCAATTTGGATTGGGATTGCATTGAATGTGTAGATTGCTTTGGGTAGTATTGACATTTTAACAATATTTGTTCTTCCAACCATGAGCATGGAATGTTTTTCCATTTCTTTGTATCTTCTTCAATTTCCTTCATAAGTTTTCTATAGTTTTCAGCATACAGATCTTTTACATCTTTGGTTAGGTTTATTCCTAGGTATTTTATGGTTCTTGTTACAATTGTAAATGGGATCAATTTCTTGATTTCTCTTTCTGCTGCTTCATTATTGGTGTATAGGAATCGATTTCTGTACATTGATTTTGTATCCTACAACTTTGTTGAATTCATGTATCAGTTCTAGCAGCTTTTTGGTGGAGTCTTTCGGGTTTTCCATGTAGAGTATCATGTCATGTGTGAAAAGTGAAAATTTGACTTCTTTGCCAATTTGGATACCTTTGATTTCATTTTGTTGTCTGATTGCTGAGATTAGGACTTCCAACACTATGTTAAACAACAGTGGTGAGAGTGGATATCCCTATCATGTTCCTGGGAAAGCTCTCGGTTTTTCCCCATTGAGGATGATGTTAGCTGTGAGCCTTTCATATATGGCTTTTATCATGTTAAGGTATGTCCCTCCTATCCCGACTTAATTGAGGGTTTTTATTAAGAAAGGATGCTGTCTTTTGTCAAATGCTTTTTCTGCATCCATTGACAGGATCAGATGGTTCTTATAGTTTCTTCTATCAGTGTGATGTATCACATTGATTGATTTGCAAATATTGAACCAGCTCGGTAGCCCAGGAATGAATCTCACTTGATCATGGTGAATAACTCTTTTAATATACTGTTGAATTTGGTTTGCTGGTATCTTGTTGAGAATTTTTGCATCCATGTTCATCAGGATATTGGCCTGTAATTCTCCTTTTTAGTGGGGTCTTTGTCTGGTTTGGGAATCAAAGTAATGCTGGCTGATAGAATGAGTCCAGAAGTTTTCCTTCCATTTCTATTTTTTGGAACAGCTTGAGAAGGATAGGTATTAACTCTGCTTTAAATGTCTGGTAGAATTCTCCTGGGAAGCCATCTGGCCCAGGACTCTTATTTGTTGGGAGATTTTTGATAACTGATTCAATTTCTTTGTTGGTTATGGGTCTGTTCAAATTTTCTATCTTCCCGTTTGAATTTTGGTAGTGTGCGGGTGTCTAGGAATTTGTCCATTTCTTCCAGGTTGTCCAGTTTGTTGACATATAATTTTTCATAGTATTCTCTAATCATTATTTGTATTTCTGTGGTGTTGGTTTTGATCTCTTTCATCCATGATTTTATCTATTTGGGTTTTCTCTCTTTTCTTTTTCAGAAGTCTGGATGGGGGTTTATCAATTTTGTTTATGCTTTCAAAAACCAGCTCTTAGATTCATTGATCTGTTCTGTTTTTGTTTTTGTTTTTGTTTTTGGATTCTATATTGTTTATTTCTGCTCTAATCTTTATTATTTCTCTTCTGCTGGCTTTGGGGTTTCCTTGCTGTTCTGCTTTTAGTTCCTTTAGGTGTGAGGTTAGGTTTTTTATTTGGGATTTTTCTTGTTTCTTGAGATAGGCCTGGATTACAGTGTATTTTCCTCTTAAGACTGCATTTGCTGCATCCCAAAGGGTTGGACTGTTGTGTTTTCATTTTCATTTGCTTCCATATGTTTTTTAATTTCTTCTTTAATTGACTTGTTGACCCATTCATCCTTTAGTAGGATATTCTTTAACCTTCATGCACTTGGAGGCTTTTCAAATTTTTTCTTGTGGTTGATTTCAAGTTTTATAGTGTTGTGATCTGAAAATATACATGGTATGATCTCAATTTTTTTGTATTTATTGAGGGCTGTTTTGTGACCCAGTATGTGATACGTCTTGGAGAATGTTCCGTGTGCACTCGAGAAGACTGAGTGTTCTGCTGCTTTTGGATGAAAAGCTCTGAATATATCTGTCAAGTTCATCTGGTCCAGTGTATCATTTAGGGCCATTGTTCATTTATTGGTTTTCTGCCTAGATGATCTGTCCATTGTTGTAAGTGGAGTATTAAAGTCACTTGCAATTACCATATTCTTATCAATAAGATTGCTTATGTTGATCATTAATTGATTTATATAATTGGGTGCCATCAAGTTGGGGGCATAAACATTTACAATTGTTAGCTCTTCTTGATGGATAGACCCGTAATTATGATATAATGCCCTTCTTCATCTCTTGTTACAGTCTTTAGTTAAAAATCTAGTTTATCTGATATAAGTATGACTACTCCAGCTTTCTTTTGACTTTCAGTAGCATGATAGATGGTTTCCCATCCTCTCACTTTCAATCTGAAAGTGCCCTCAGGTCTAAAATGAGTCTCATGCAGACAGTATATAGATGGATCTTGTTTTTTTTAATACATTCTGATACCGTATGTCTTTTGATTGGGGCATTTAGTCCATTTACATTCAGAGTTATTATTGGAAGATATCGATCTAATTAGTGTCATTGTGTTATCTGTAGGTTTCATGCTTATTATAACCAGTTGATTTTTGAAAAAGGTGCCAAGACCATTCAATGGAAAAAGAAAAGTCTCTTCAACAAGTCATGCTGGGACAACTGGATATCTGTATGTAAAAGAATGAAGTTGCACCCCTACTTCACACCATATACAAAAATCAACTCAATGTGGATTATCCAACAGCCTGAAAGTAAGGACTAAACTATAAAATTCTTAACAAGAAAACAGGGATAAATCTTAATGACTTTGGATTTGGCAATGGATTCTTAGATACAACACCAAAAGAAAAGCAACAAAAGAAAAACATATAAATTGGATTTTATCAAAATTAAGAGCTTTTGTGCATCAAAGGATAATTATCAAGAAAATGAGGGATGCCTGGGTGGCTCAGTCGGTTAAGCATCTGATTTCAGCTCAGGTCATGATTTCGTGGTTCATGAGTTTGAGCCCCACATCAGACTTCACATTATCAGCACAGAGCCTGCTTCCCCCTGTTCTCTCTTTCCCCCTCTCTGCCCCCCTCTCTCTCTGCCCATCCCCCCACTCCTCTCTCTCTCTCTCTCAAAAATTAATAAATAAACTTTTTTTCCTGTCTAAAAAAGAAAGTGAAAGGGGTACTGTCTGGCTCAGTTGGTGGAGCAGGTGACTCTTGATCTCCAGGTTGTGAGTTTGAGCCCCATGTTGGGTGTAGAGATTACTTAAAAATAATAAAATCTTTGTTTTAAAACAATGTGAAAAAATTTTTAAATATTTATTTTTGAGGGGGGGTGGAGGATCAGAGAGAGGGAGACAGAGAATCCCAAGCAGGCCCCACACTGTTAGCACATAGTCTGATGTAGAGCTTGAATGCATGAATGGTGAGATCATGACCTCGGTAGAAATCAAGAGTCAGATGTTAAACCGACTGAGCCACCTAGGTGCTCCCAAAATAATAAAGTCTTTTTAAAAAAGTGAAAAAACCTACAGAATGGAAGAAAATATTTGCAAATTGGGGTCTAATATCCAGAATACATAAAGAACTCTTACAACTCAATAGCAAAAACACTTCTTTTCCAAAGAAGACGTGTAAATGGCCAACAAATACATGACAAGATACTTAACATTGTTAGTGAATAAAGAAATGCAAATCAAACTATAAGATGCCATTTCACATCCACTAGGATGGCTAAAATAATAATTTTTTTTAAAAGAAAACAAGTAGTAATAAGAATGCAGAGAAATTTGAAAGCTTGTACATTGCTGGTGGGGGTATAAAATGATATTAGCCACTACGGAAAACAATTCGATGATTCCTCAAAAAGTTAGAGAATTACCATATGATGCCCTCCCCCTGCCAATTCTACTTCTAAGTATATATCCAAAGAATTAAAAGCAAGTATTCAAACAAATACTTGTACAGGAATGTTCGTAGCAGCATTATTCATAATAATGAAAGGTTGGAAACAATGAATTGCCCATCATTGAATACCATCACTGAATAAATGTGGTATAGCCATACATGTGGACTACTATTCAGTCATAAAAAAGAATTGGGTACTGATACATGGATCAGCCTTAAATATATTATAAGTGAAAGTAGCCAGGCACAAAAGGTCACAAGTTATGTGATTCTATTTTATGAAATATCCAGAATAGGTAAATCTGTAGAGACAAAAAGAGATTTAGTGACTGCCAGGGCCTGAGGGGTAGGGGGAAAGTGAATGAATGCTTAATGGGTATAGAGTTTTCTTTGGAGGAATGAAAATTATTTAGAACTGAATAGAGGTGCTGTTTGTGCAACATTGTGACTGTATTAAATACCATTGAAATGTGTACTTTAAAATGTTTAACTTTATGTTATATGAATTTACCTCAATAAATAAACCAAATAAATAAGGAGAAACAGATTTTCCATGAATTTAATAAAGTTTAGCATATGCGTTCATAGGATCATATCTAATTTTATGATTGTAACTTTATTTTTTTCTTCTTAAAGAAGGACTGTGTGGTAATCAGAATAAGCACCCCCTTCAAGATGTTCATGTCCTAATCCATGGAACCTGTGAATACTTTATAGTACATGATAAAAGGGAATTAGAGTTGCAGATGGAATTAAATTTGCTGGTCAACTGACCTTAAAATGGAGATTATCCTGGATTGTCTGGGGCCAATATAATCAAAAGCATTCTTAAAAGTGGAAGAGGGAGGCAGAGAGGTCAGAATGATGCATGTGAGAAGGATTTGACTTGCTATTGCTAGCTTTGAAGTTGGAGGAAAGGTCATATCTGCCAAAGAATGCAGGTGGCCTCTGGAAGCTGGGAAATACAAGGAAACAGATTCCTGCCTAGAACATCCAGAAGGGAACAAGACCCCCGACACCTTGATTTTACCCCAGCGAGGCCTATGTTAGACTTCTGGTCTACAGAACTGTAAGACAAAAAACGTATGTTGCTTTAAGCCACTGTGTTGTGGCAATTTGTTACAGGAAGGTAGAAAACTAATACTGCTAGCATAAATGTGGAACTTCACACATCACAAAGGTTGTTCCCACTAACAGGGAATTTTGTCATGAAGAGCACAGGCTTTGGAGTTGGAAGGGCAGGTCCTATAACTGATTAGTTATGTTACTGTGGGCAATTCACTGAAATCTTCCAGACCTCTGTTTCCTCACCAGGTACACCAGAGATAACACAAGCCCTATTTGTTTTGAGAATCAAAACAGAAAACTTGGCAAGTGCTCTGAGAGTGCTTATGTATCATATTATAAGTTGTCAGTGAATGGAGCTTAAGAGGAAAAGGTCAAAAGTGCCTCTAAGCTGATTAACTGGAAAAACAAATAGGGAAGGTGGAAAGAGGGACCAGTTTGAGCAAGCTGGAGAAAGTGGTAAAATAAAGCGGGTACAATGCTTACTGTTTTGCTAGATTTTATCCTGGCTTTAAGGCAGTACAAAATAGGAATTTTAGAGTTGACAGTGATGAGGGAGCATGGGACAAGTTGAGGGCAAAATACAGGCTGGCACCCCACCCCCCACAGGTGGGGTATGTGTGATATTTCTCAGACACTACTGGCTACCCAAGAACAAAGGAAAGGGGTTTAAGTGCTTGCCATGGTAGTGTGGGAAACTAAGGCAAATGAAAAATTAAAGTCCCTTACTGCCTCCAGCCCACTGACAAGTCCTGGAAACCAGCAGAGTGACGTCCCTCTAGGAGCTCAGCTGTGTTGATGATGACACGTCGCAACGGGCAAAAGAGAACCTTAGCTTGACATTGTCCCAACCTCGAGGACCCTGTATGTCTACTTCCTTTATCTCAACTGCCCCAAGACATATGCTGGCAATCATACTCCATGGTGATGCCCCCCCCAGTATACATCTGAAGTGTCTCATGATTGAGGTTTTATTAAACTGTAATAAGTGGCATCTCCCTAGCAACTGCTAGCCCTTCAAGGTCCTGGAAACCTTGCTTCCAAAATACCTTAGCAACTTACTCTTACCCCTGACCCACTCCCAACCTGAGGGTATGTAAGGAGTTACCTGTCATAACTGAACCCCAGTGCAGCTCTTCCTGCCTGTGGGTCCTGTCCCCATGATTTAATAAAATCACCTTTTTGCACCAAAGATATCTTCAAGAATTCTTTCTTGGCTGTTGACTCCAGACCACCCCACCATCACCCCACAACTTCATCAACAGGAACTTGGAAAGCATGTAGCCAAACCCACACGTTTGTAGGTGTAGAAGGTGAAACCCAGAGAAGCCAAAGACTTTCCTAAGGCCACCCAGCTTATGAAGGGTTTGACGGGGTAAATAAACAGCTCTGGGCTTCACCATGAGAAGCATAATCTTTAAGGTAAAAAAAGTATTGTTTCATAGAAATCCTCACTGCAAACCAGACAGGATATAGTGCCCTCTAGTGGCTTTTCATTTTATCTTACAAATCTCCATTACTGCACTTTTCTTTTTTATACTTTAAGAATAATTGGAGATGGTGCAAGGTAATCTGCCTTAAATAAGTATTTGCAAACTCAGGACGATTTCAAGAAAGTTTCAATTGCAGAAATTAAGGACAAGGATGAGAAACACCACTAAAGAAAAGGGGGGGAGCAGATCTTATAAATGCAAAATTGGAAATTTATTGCTTTTGCTGAATATATTCCTCAAATATTTTATCTGGAAAATAGGAAAACTAGGTTTCTGTTGTGTTTTTACTGGTAAGTTCAGCTGCCTCACTTCCATTCCCTCCCATATTGTTTCAACACCTCTCTTAGGTAAGAAACAGGTATGTGCTCTTAACCCTATCACCAATAATAACACATAAAAAAGTTTTTGTTTTATTGAACTGTAATCCTCAGATAAATTCGTATATGAACATTACAAAATTCCATATTCCATAAAATACCAAAAAAAATCATTTTACAGTGTACATTTAAGTGGGTTTTAGTATGTTCACCATGTTGAACAGCAATCACCACTAATTGCAGAATGTTTCCATCTCCCCCAAAAGAACCCCTGTGCTGTTAGCAGTTAGTCTCAATTTTGCCCTCACTTCTCCCATCCCTTGGCATCAACTAATGTACTTTCTGTCTCCATGGATTTTCCTATTCTGTATATTTCATATAAACGGAATAATAGGGGCGCCTGGGTGGCTCAGTCGGTTGAGCGTCCGACTTCAGCTCAGGTCACGATCTCACGGTTCGTGAGTTTGAGCCCCGCGTCAGGCTCTGGGCTGATGGCTCAGAGCCTGGAGCCTGCTTCCAATTCTGTGTCTCCCTCTCTCTCTGCCCCTCCCCCATTCATGCTCTGTCTCTCTCTGTCTCAAAAATAAATAAACATTAAAAAAAAATTAAAAAAAAAAACAATAAAAAAACGGAATAATACAATTATGTGAACCTACGTGGCTTCCTTCTGTAACGTGGTATTTTTCAAAGTTCACCCATGTTATAGCATGCATCAGCACTTACTCCTTTTTATGGCTGAATAACTTTCCATTGTAAGGATATATCATATTTTACTTATCTGCCCGTCAGATGGTGGACCTTTGGGTGGTTTCCACTTTTTGGCTATTATGAATAATGCTGCTAATTCTGTGCTTAATTTTCTGAGGAACTGCCAAACTGTTTTCCACAGCAGCTGCTCCATTTTACATTCCCACCAACAGAAGATTCTAATTTTTCCACATATCCTCCAACACTTGTTATTTTGCATTTATTATTATTATTACCATCCTAATGGATATATAGTGGTAACTTATGTGGCTTGTTTGTTTTTAGTTTTGGAATTGTTTTTTTTTTTTCTCTTACTTTAAATTTTGACTCATACTTGTGGTAAAATATACAAAACAAAATTTACCTTCTCAACCATTTTTAACTGTACAGTTTATTAGTGTTAAGTATATTCATATTGTTGTGCAACCAATTTCCAAAACACTTTCCACCTTGCAAAGCTGAAACTCTGTATTAAACAACTCCCCATTTTCGCCTCCCCCAGTCCCTGGCAATCACCATTCTACCTTCTGTCTCTATGAATTTGATGACTCTAGTTAATCTCATATAAATGGAATCTTTATTGATTTATCTTTTTGTGACTGGCTTATTTCACTCCACATAATGTCCTCAAAGTTAATCCATGTTGTAGCTATGTGTCAGAATTTCCTTCCTTTTTAAGGCTGGATAATATTCCATTATATATGAGTACACCACATTTTATTTATCCATTAACCTGTTAATGAACCCTTGAGTTGTTTTGTGACTAACGCTGCTATGAACATGGATGCACAAGAATTGCTTCAAGACTCTGCCTTTAAAAATTTTGTTTAATTTTTTTTTTGAGAGAAAGAGAGAGAGAGAGAGAGGCAGGCAGAGATAAAGGGAGGCAGGCTCCAGGCTCTGAGCTGTCAGCACAGAGCCTGACGTGCGGCTCAAACCCATGGACCGCAAGAACATGACCTGAGCCAAAGTCAGATGTTTAACTGACTGAACCACCCAGGCACCCTGAGACTCTGCTTTTCATTCTTTTGGTGTATGCCTGAAAGTGGAGTAGCTGGATTATATGTAAATGTATTTTTATTTTTTATTTATTTATTTATTTTATTTATTTTTTTAATTAATTTTTGTTTTTAACATTTATTTATTTTTGCAACAGAGAGAGACAGAGCATGAACGGGGGAGGGTCAGAGAGAGGGAGACACAGAATCTGAAACAGGCTCCAGGCTTTGAGCTGTCAGCACAGAGCCCGACACGGGGCTCGAACCCACGGACCGTGAGATCATGACCTGAGCCGAAGTCGGCCGCTTAACCAACTGAGCCACCCAGGCGCCCCTGTAAATGTATTTTTAATTTGTTAAAAACTGCAATACTGTTTTCCATTGCAGCTGTACCATTTTACATTCCCAAAACTTTGGTGCACAAGAGTTCCAGGTTTTCCACATCATCACCAACACTTGTTATTTTCTGATGGTGTGTGTGTTTTTTAAATAACAGCCATCCTAATTGGTATAAGGTGGTATCTCATTGTGGTTTTGATTTGTATTTCCCTAATGACTAATGATGTTGAACATTTTGTCATGTGGTTTTTGGCTATTTGTATATCTTGGGAGAAATGTATTTCAAATCCTTTTCCCATCTTTAAAAATTAGGTTATTTGTCTCATATTATTGAGTTCTATGAGTTCTTTATATATTTTGGATACAAATCCCTTATCAGATCTGTGATTTGCAAAAAGATTTATTTTTAAACTGTACTCTATTGAGGTATAATTTACATAGAATAAAAGATCTTAATTGCACAGCTTAATGAATTTTGATAAATTTATATATCCCTGTGACTTTCATCCAGATCAAGTTAAAGAACATTTCATCACCTCAGAAAAATCCCCTTGGGACCTTTTCAAACTATCTCTCAATCCTCTTTGCCCAAAGCAATGACTATTTTTATTTCTGTCAACATAAATTAGTTTTCTATGTTCTTGAAATTCATAAAAACAAAGTCATATAATATGTACAACTCATGTCTGACTTGTTTTGCTGAACATTATATTTGTGAGATTCACCTGTGTTACTGCATGCATTCAGTTGGTTCTTTTTTGTTGCTGAGTTTCAAATTTCTATGAACTCCAATTTATTCACTGCTGGGTTTTTGTTTGTTTGTTTTTATGGTTAGCACTTTTTGTGTCCTGTCTAAAAAATGTGTTCCAACCTCTCATTCCTCCACTCCCAAATTACAAAGATATTTTCCTATGTTTTCTTATAAAAGCTTTAGAATTTTAACTTTCACATTTAGGGTTATGGTGCATTTCAAATTAATTTTTGTATAATATGCAGTGAAGTTGGGGTGGGGGATAGTCTGTATTCTTTTTTTTTTTTCTCCTACAGATATCCTCTAGTTGTTGCAGCACTATTAGAAAACTTTCTTCCTTCATTGAATTGCCTTGGCTCTTTTGTCAAAATCAAGTGACGGTAGGCATGTGTGGACCTATTTTTGGACTTTTAATTCTGTATCATTGATTTATTCATCCATCCTTATGCCAATACTACTTTGCCTTTTGTTATTATAGTTTTTCATTGTAGTAAGTCTTGAAATTAAGTAGAATATGCCCTTGAGCTTTTCTGTTCTTCAAGATTGTTTTAACTATTTTGAGTCCTACTTAGAATAAGCTTGTAAATTTCAATGAAAAAGCCCTATTGAAGTTTTTATTGGAATTTTAAAGAAGAGTTGGTAACAATTGTCATCTTAACCATATTTAGTCTTCTAATCCATGAACATGGTATATTTCTTTATCTATTTAGGTCTTCTTTAGTCTCTCAGCAATATCTTATTGTTTTAATGTATAGGTTTTGCACAATTTTATTAAATTATTCCAAAAATTATTATAATTTAATATATAAAATACATATTAATATGTTACAAATGTATAAATTATAAATATATTATAATAATTATAAAATCATTCCAAAAAATTTTTATTTTTTGTTATTTTAAATAGTTTTATTTTAATTTCAAATTGTTTATTACTAGTAGATATACAATTTATTTTGCATATTGAATTTGTGTCTTGCAATCTTGTCAAATTCACTTATTGTTTCTAATAATTTGTTTATAGTTTCCCATGGATTTTCTACATATACAGTCATGTCATCTGCAGAAAAGGAAGTTTTACTTTTTCTTTATAATCTTTACTCCTTTTTCTTTGTCTTGCCTTGCTGCACTGGCTAAAACTACCAATATAATGTTGAACAGTAGTGATGAGAATCTACATCTTTGCTTTGCTTCAACTTAAGAGGACAGTGTTCAATATTTCACCATCAAGTCTGATGTCAACCCCAGATTTTATAGACAGCCTTATCAGATTAATTGATTTCCTTTAAATTTTCAGTTTGCTGAGAGTTTTTATCATCAACAGGTGTTAACTTTTATGCATTTTGTATATCTACTGAGGTAATCATGTTTTTTTCTCTTTACTTCTGTTAATGATTTCTTTAAAAAAATTTTTTTAAAGAAAAAATTCTTTGAGTCTTTAAAAAAATTTCTTTAAAAAATTTTTTTTAATGTTTTATTTATTTTTGAGAGAAAGAGAGCATGAGCAGGGGAGGGAGAGATAGAGAGGGGAACAGAAGATCCAAAGTGGGCTCCGTGCTGACAGCAGCAAGCCTTATGCGGGGCTCGAACTCACAAACCACCAGACCATGACCTGAGCCAAAGTTGGAAGCTCAACCAACTGAGCCACGCAGGTGTCCTTCTTTGATTTCTTTTTAAAAAATATCTTTTTATTATGGAAATTTTCAAATGCATACAAAGTAAACAGAATAGTGTTATAAACTCCCAGGCACCCATCATCTACCTTCTTATATCATTTGTACCTTTACGTAATCCCTACACTTAAAATCTCCTTTCAGGTTTTCTACTTTGGATCTTCTGTGTTTGTCACTTTCTCATTCTTCTCATTCACCATTTTCTCCCTTTTCCTCCTTCCATATCTCCTACCTTCTTCTCCTCCCTCTGCATCTCCCCTTCCTATTTCCTCCCCCTCCTCTCTATCTTCCTCTTCCTCCTTCCTTCCTCTTTCTCCTTCTCCTTTGCCTCCCCCATCATCTCCTCATCTCGTGCTTCTTCTGACAAAGTTGACAAAGTCCTTATTGTTATTTAATAAGGTAAATGAACTCACATAAAATCTTTTTCTTGCCTCCCCTTTTATATACTTAAAATTAGCAAAGTTTTCTCTGTATTTTAACTCATTAGAATTCTAGAATTTTGTCAAGCACTGAAATGTTACATGTTAATCACAATTATAAATTCCATCAGTGTAGTCCAAACCACATGAGTATATTATTAACTAAAATTTAGTTAATTGCAGAACCTTCTTTCCAAAGACATGATAAGAAAACACTGTATCATTTTGCTGTTTTGAGTAAATAATCTGAAAAATGAACTGCCTATGGCTATTCTTAACAAGTTGTGATTTATTGTGAAAAAAAAATAGGAATGACACAGGGCCAAAAATATCACATTTAAATATTTTATGTTCTTTAGAATTCAGGCCTGGGCAAGTTAAATAAAAAATTTAGGGGCACCTGGGTGGCTCAGTTGATTGAGCATCCAACTCTTGATTTTGGCTCAAGTCATGATCTCACAGTCATGAGACCAAGCCCCATGTTGGGCTTTGTGCTGGGGGTGGAGCCTGCTTGAGATTCTCTGGGGTGCCTGGGCAGTTCAGTTCATTGAGCATCACACTCTTGATTTTAGCTCAGGTCATGATCCCGGGGTAATTGGATCGAGTCCTGCATTGGGCTCTGTGCTGAGCGTGGAGCCTGCTTAACATTTTCTCTCTCTCTCTCTCTCTCTCTCTCTCTCCCTCTCCCTCTCCCTCTCCCTCCCTCCCTCTCTCTCCCACTCTTTCCCTCTCCCCCGCTGGTGTGCACTCCCTCTCTCAAAAAATTAATTAATTAATTAAATTTTATATGGTTGTTTTTGTTGTTATTGTTGCAAGTTCTATCTGAAAAGGATAGAATGAAAAGAGAGATGAGAAATCAGCTTGTTATGAAGTTTGTGAGCCAAAAAAAGCAAAAGAATAAGGCAATTTCAATATTAGAGAATACCTTCAAACCTGTTTATTTTGGTAAAAATATGTTTTTTTAATTTTTTTGTTTTTTTAATTGAAGCATAATTAATATACAGTGCTATATTAGTTTCAGGTATGCAATATAATGATTCAACATTTCTATACATTACTCACTGCTCATCACTATAAGTACACTCTTAAGCCCCTTCACCTGTTTCACCCATCCTCTCACTCATCTCTGGCAACCACCAGTTTATTCTCTGTATTTAAGATTCAGTTTTTTGTTTGTGTCTTTTTCTTTTTAATTTTTAAATTTTTATTTTTAACTTGTTTTATTTTTTATTTTTTTATTTTACATCCAAATTAGTTAGCATATAGTGCAACAATGATTTCAGGAGTAGACTCCTGAGTGTCCCTTACCCATTTAGCCCACCCCCCTCCCACAACCTCTCCAGCAACCCTCAGTTTGTTCTCCATATTTATGAGTCTCTTCTGTTTTGTTCCCCTCCCTGTTTTTATATTATTTTTGTTTCCCTTCCCTTATGTTCATCTGTTCTGTGTCTTAAAGTCCTCATAGATTTCACTTAAAGTCCTCATAATTTCACTTAGCATAATACTGTTTTTATATTATTTTTGTTTCCCTTCCCTTATGTTCATCTGTTCTGTGTCTTAAAGTCCTCATTTTATATTATTAAAGTTTTTTATATTATTTTATATTATTTATTTTATATTTTATATTATTTTATATAATTTATATAATATATATTATATTATATAAAATTATCATTTTATATTATTAAAGTTTTTATATTATTTTTGTTTCCCTTCCCTTATGTTCATCTGTTCTGTGTCTTAAAGTCCTCATATGAGTGAAGTCATATGATTTTTGTCTTTCTCTGACTAATTTCACTTAGCATAATACCCTCCAGTTCCATCCACGTAGTTGCAAATGGCAAGATTTCATTCTTTTTGATTGCCAAGTAATACTCTATTGTATATATATACATCATATCTTCTTTATCCATTCATTCATCGATGGACGTTTGGGCTTTTTCCATACTTTGGCTCTTGTTGATAGTACTGCTATAAACCTGGGGGGTGTATGTGTCCCTTCGAAACAGCACACCTATATCCCTTGGATAAATGCCTAGTAGTGCAATTGCTGGGTCATAGGGTAGTTCTATTTTTAGTTTTTTGAGGAACCTCCATACTGTTTTCCAGAGTGGCTGCACCAGTTTGCATTCCTACCAGCAGTGCAAAAGAGATCCTCTTTCTCCACATCCTTGCCAACATCTGTTGTTCCTGAGTTGTTAATGGTAGCCATTCTGACAGGTGTAAGGTGGTATCACATTGTGGTTTTGATTTGTATTTCCCTGATGATGAGTGATGTTGAGCATTTTTTCACGTGTCGGTTGGCCATCTGGATGTCTTCTTTAGACATCTGTGTCTGTTCATGTCTTTTGCCCATTTCTTCACTGGATTATTTGTTTTTTGGGTGTTGAGTTTGATAAGTTCTTTATAGATTTTGGATACTAACCCTTTATCTGATATGACATTTGCAAATATCTTCTCCCATTCTGTCAGTTGCCTTTTAGTTTTGCTGATTGTTTCCTTCACTGTGCAGAAGCTTTTTATTTTGATGAGGTCCCAATAATTCATTTTTGCTTTTGCTTCCCTTGTCTCTGGAGATGTGTTGAGTAAGAAGTTGCTGTGGCCAAGATCAAAGAGGTTTTTGCCTGCTTTCTCCTCGAGGATTTTAATGGCTTCCTGTCTTACATTTAGGTCTTTCATCCATTTTGAGTTTATTTTTGTGTATGGTGTAAGAAAGTGGTCCAGGTTCATTTTTCTGCCTGTCTCTGTCCAGTTTTCCCAGCACCACTTGCTGAAGAGACTGTCTTTATTCCATTGGATATTCTTTCCTTCTTTGTAAAAGATTAGTTGGCCATATGTTTGTGGATCCATTTCTGGGTTCTCTATTCTGTTCCATTGATCTGAGTGTCTATTCTTGTGCCAGTACCATACTGTCTTGATGATTACAGCTTTGTAGTATAGCTTGAAGTCTGGGATTGTGATGCCTCCTGCTTTGGTTCTCTTTTTCAAGATTGCTTTGGCTATTCGGGTCTTTTCTGGTTCCATACAAATTTTAGGATTATTTGTTCTAGCTCTGTGAAGAATGCTGGTGTTATTTTGATATTGTTTGCATTGAACATGTAGATTGCTTTGGGTAGTATTGACATTTTAACAATATTTGTTCTTCCTATCCAGGAGCATGGAATCTTTTCCATTTTTTTGTGTCTTCTTCAATTTCTTTCATAAGCTTTCTATCGTTTTCAGCGTACAGATTTTTCACCTCTTTGGTTAGATTTATTCCTAGGTATTTTACGTGTTTTGGTGCAACTGTAAATGGGATCGATTCCTTGATTTCTCTTTCTGTTGCTTCATTGTTGATGTATAGGAATGCAACTGATTTCTGTGCATTGATTTTATATCCTGCCACTTTGCTGAATTCATGAATCAATTCTAGCAGTTTTTTTGTGGAATCTCTTGGATTTTCCATATAGAGTATCATGTCATATGTGAAGAGTGAAAGTTTGCCCTGTTTGTCTTTTTTTTATTTGTTTGTTCATTTGTTTTGTTTCTTAAATTCCACATATGAGTGAAATCATATGGTATTTGTCTTTCTCTGACTTATTTCACTTGGCATTATACCCTTTAGACCCATTTATGTTGTTGCAGGTGGCAAGATTTCATTCTTTTTTTATGGCTGAATAAGATTCCATTATATATATATATATATATATATATATATATATATATATATATATACCGCATCTTTATCCATTCATCTATCAGCAGACACTTGGGTTGCTTCCATAATTTGGCTATTGTAAATAATGTTGCAGTAAACATAAGGGTGCATATATGGTTTTGAATTAGCGTTTTCATATTCTTTGGGTAAATACCCAGTAGTGGAATTAGTGCATCATATAATTCTATTTTTTAATTTTTTGATGAAACTCCATACTGTTTTCCACAGTGGCTTCACCAGTTTGCATTCTTACCAACAGTGCATGAGAGGTCCTTTTTCTTCACATCCTCACCAACACTTGTTTCTTGTGTTTTTGATTATAACTGTTCTGACACATGTGAGGTGATGATATCTCATTGTGGTTTTGATTTGCATTTCCCTGATGAAATGCTGTTGAGCATCTTTTAATTTATCTCTTGGCCATCTGTATATCTTTGGAGAAATGTCTGTTCATGTCTTCTGTCCATTTTTCAGTTGGATTATTTGTTTTGTTTTGTTTGTTTTGGTGTTGAATTGTATAAGTTCTGTATATATTTGGGATACTAACCCTTTATCAGATGTCATTTGCAAATATCTTCTCCCATTCAGTAGGTTGTCTTTTGTTTTGTTGATTGTTTCCATTACTATGCAAAAGCTTTTTATTTTGATGTAGTCCCAACAGTGTATTTTTGCTTTTGCTTCTCTTGCCTCAGGAGGCATATCTAGAAAAACGTTGTTGCAGCCAATGTCAGAGAAATTACTGTCTGTGCTCTCTCCTAGGATTTTTATGGTTTCAGGTCTCACATTTTGTTCCTTAATCCATTTTGAGTTTATGTTTGTATACAGTGTAAGAAAGTGGTCCAGTTTCATTCTTTTGTGTGTAGCTGTCCAGTGGGGAAAAAAAGTGAGACTTTTTCCCATTGCATATTCTTGCCTCCTTTGTCAAAGATTAATTGACCATATACTCATGGGCTTATTTCTGGGCTTTCTATTCTGTTCCATTGATTTATGTGTCTATTTATGTGCCGGACCATACTGTTTTGATTACTATAGCTTTGTAGTATATCTTGAAATCTGGATTGTGATACCTCAAGTTTTGTTCTTCTTTTTTCAAGATTGCTTTGGCTATTCAGGGTCTTTTGTGGTTATGTATAAATCTTAGGATTATTCTAGTTCTGTGAAAAATTCTCTTGGAATTTTGATAGGGATTGCATTAAATCTGTAGATTGCAAAAGCTTTTTATTTTGCTGTAGTGCCAATAGTCTAATTTTGCTTTTGTTTCCCTTGCCTGAGGAGATATAACCAGAAAAATATTTCTATAGCTGATGTCAACAAAATTACTGCCTATGTTTTCTTCTAGGAATTTAATGATTTCAGGTCTTACATTTAGGTCTCTAATCCATTGAGAGAGAGAGAGAGAGTTTGTGTGTGTGTGTGTGTCTGGTGTAGAAAAGTGGTCCAGTTTCATTCTTTTGCATGTAGCTATCTAGTTTTCCCAACACCATTTGTTGAAGAGACTGTCTTTTCCCCCATTGTATATTCTAGCCTCCTTTGTTGTAGATTAATTGACCATATAAGCATGGGTTTATTTCTGGGCTCTCTATTCTGTTCCATTGATCTGTGTGTCTGTTTTTGTGCCACTACCACACCGTTTTGATGACTCCGCTTTGTACTTTGTAGTATTGGTTCATTACCTGCATGCTCTAAGAGGTAGTGATTATTTCATCAGAAGATTTGCAGGTATTGTCATATAAGAAATTGCTTTAAAAATCTCATGTATTGAGTAGCTGCATTTTTCATATTACAGGTCTAAGGATAGCTTTGAACATCCCTATGCTACACCAACTCTGAAAATTGCTTGGAAAAAATTTTAGAGCAACTAAAATTAGTTCCACAGCAATCATTGGTCATATAAACATGCACTGTCGTAGTTTCCACATCCAATAAAAACACATGGATTTTCTCTCCTTTTCCCTCTACCCCTAAGTTAAAAAACAAACAAACAAACAAAAAACTAGGCAGCAGTTGCAGCTACTAAAGAGAAGGTGGAAGTGAGGCTGAGGGCAAGAGCTGCTGGGGCACAGTAGTCCCATCTGTTTCCTCCTCCTCCTTTCTTTCCCCTCACTGCTCCATTTCAAATTGTGATTTTTTTTTCAAACTGTGATATTAAACATAAAATTACATGTATAGATCTTAAGTCATCAGCTCAGTGAGTTTTGACAACTGTATATACCTCTCTAACCACCACCTAAAACAAGATGATATTCTGTCACTTCAGGAAGTTTCTTCATGCCCTTTCCAGTCTGTTCCCCTTCTTCCTAAGGAACCACAGTTCTTTTTTTCTTTTCTTAAAAGAGTTTATTTTTAAGTAATCTCTACACCCAGTGTAGGGCTCAAACTCACAACCCTGAGGTCAAGAGTCTCATGCTCCGCCAACTGAGCCAGCCAGGCGCCCCACAGTTCTGACTTTTGTCTCCACAGATTAGCCTGGGCTTGGACTTCTGTTTACTATTTTGTGTGTGGCATTTTTCCCTCCGCATTAAGATTTATCCATGTTATTGCTAGTTTTAGTAGTTTGTTTCTTTCTGTTGCTGAGTAGTATTTCATTACATGAATATACCACAATTTTTTCCAAGACTTCATTTTTTTTAGAACAGTTTTAGATTTACAATAAAACTGATAGGAAAGTACAGAGATTTCCCATATATCCCTGACCCCCACACATGCATATCATCACTCACCAGAGTAGTACATTTGTTACCAAGGATGAACCTGCATTGACACATCATAATCCCCCAAAGTCCCTAGTTTACCTAAGGGTTCACTGTGGGTGTTATACATTCCATAGCTTTGGACAAATGGATAATGACATGTGTCCGTCTTCATAGTATCATACAGAGTATTTTCACTGTCTGCTGTGCTCCGCCTATTTGTTTTCTCTCCCACCCCCAGAAATCCCTGGCAACCATTGATCTTTTTACTCTCTCCATAGATTTTCCTTTTCCAGAATGTGGTATAATTGGAATCACACATAGTATGCAGCCTTTTCAGATTGGCTTCTATCACTTAGTAATATGCATTTAAGTTTCCTTCATGTCTTTTCATGGCTTGATAGCTCATCTCGTTTTAGTGCTGAATAATATTCCATTGTCTATATGTGCCACAGTGTATTTATCTACACACCTACTGAAGGACATCTTGATTGCTTCCAGGCTTTGGCAATTATGGATAAAGCTGCTATAAACATTCATGTGCAGGTTTTTGTGTAGATATAAGTTTTTAACTCCTTTGGGTAAATACCAAGGAGTGTGGTTGGTGGATCACATGGTAAGAGTATGCCAAACTGTTTTCCAAAGTGGCTGTACCACTTTACATTCCCATTAGCAATGAATGAGGATTCCTGTCGCTCTACATCGTTGCCAGCATTTGGTGCTGTTAGTGGTCCAGATTTTGGCCATTCTAATTAGTGGTATCCGTTTCAGTTTGCATTTCCCTGATGACTTGTGATGTGGAACATCTTTTCATGTGCTTACTTGCCATCTGTGTATCTTCTTTGGTGACTTGTCTCTTTAGGTCTTTGGCCCATTTTTTAATTATGTTGTTATTGTTGAGTTTTCAGTGTTCTTTTATTTTTTCAAAAATTTTTTATGTTTATGTATTATTCTGAGAGACAGAGACAGAGCATGAGCAGGGGAGGGGCAGAAAGAGGGAGACACAGAATCCAAAGCAGGCTCCAGGCTCTGAGCTGTTAACACAGAGCCTGATGCGGGGCTCAAACTCATGAACCATGAGATCATGACCTGAGCCAAAGTCAGATGCTTATCCGACTGAGCCACCCAGGTGCCACAGGTGTTTAGAGTTCTTTGTATCTTTTGGGTAACAGTATGTCCTTTGTCAGGATGTGTCTTTTGAAAATATTTTCTTCTAGTCTGTAGTTTGTCTTCCAATTTCTTGATATTGTCTTTCTCAGAGCATAGAATTTGAATTTTAATAAAGTACAGCTTATTCATTATTTCTTTCATGGATTTTATTACATTTTTTAACCCACTCTTCTATTGATGTACTTTTTAGGCTGTTTACAATTTGAGGCTCTTGTAATTCACACAGCTATGACTATTTATGTGCCAATCTTTGTGTAGACACATGGTTTTAGTTCTCTTTGGTAGGTACCTAAAAGTGGAATTGTTAGGTCATAGGGTATAGGCATGTTTAAGTTCATTACAAACTACTAAGTTCTTGGGGTGCCTGGGTGGCTGGGTCAGTTGAGACTCCAACTTCAGCTTAGGTCATGATCTCACAGTTTGTGAGTTCAAGCCCCACACGGGGCTCACTGCTGTCAGCTCAGAGCCCACTTTGTATCCTCTGTTCCCCCTAGGTCTCTGCCCCTTCCCCTGCTCATGCTTTCGCTCTCAAAAATAAATAAACATTAAAAAAGAAAAGAAAAGAGGAGAAAAGAAACCACTAAGTTCTCCAAAGAAAATGTACCGGCATTTTTACCGGCAGTCTATGAGAGTTCCAGTTATTTTGTATTCTTGCTAACATTTAACATTGTTAGGCTATTTTACTTTGGCCTTTCAGATGGATAGGAAATTGTCTCTAATTGTTGTTTTAATGTAAATGTTCTTGATGACCAATGATGTTTAGTACCTTTTTATGTATTTATTTAACATTCATATATATTCTTTTATGAAATGTCTTTTATCCACTTTTTAAAATATAAATCCAAGTTAGTTAACATATGGTATAAAAGTGATTTCAGGCATAGAATTTAGTGATTCATCACTTACTTATAACACCAGTGCTCATACCAACAAGTATCCTCCTTAATGCCCCTTGCCCATTTAGCCCATCCCCCCACCCACAACCCCTCCAGCAACCCTCAGTTTGTTCTCTGTATTTAAGTCTCTTATGATTTGTCTTCCTCTCTGTTGTCTTTTACCCATTGGAAAAAAAAAAAGATTATTCATTTTTTATTGTTGATTTGTAGTTATTTATTTTTGCATTTATGTCCTTTTCCAGATACATTTGTTAAGAATACCTTTCCCAGTCTGTATTGTGTACTACTTTTTGTAATGGTGCCTTTTTTTTTTTTTTTTTTTTTTTTTAACGTTTATTTATTTTTGAGACAGAGAGAGACAGAGCATGAACGGGGAAGGGTCAGAGAGAGAGGGAGACACAGAATCTGAAACAGGCTCCAGGCTCTGAGCTGTCAGCACAGAGCCCGACGCGGGGCTTGAACTCACGGACCGCGAGATCATGACCTGAGCCGAAGTCGGACGCTCAACCAACTGAGCCACCCAGGCGCCCCTGTAATGGTGTCTTTTAAAATTATTGTTATGAAGTTATTATGTTTTTAATGTTTATTATACTTTTTGAGAGAGAGAGACACACACATAGAGTGTGAGCAAGGGAGGGGCAGAGAGAGAGGGAGACACAGAATCTGAAGCAGTCTTTGGGCTCTGAGCTGTCAGCACAGAGCCCAACATGGGGTTTGAACCCATGAACCATGAGATCATGACCTGAGCTGACACTGGGCTCAAACTCATGAACCATGAGATTATGACCTGAGTCACAGTTGGACACTCAACCGAGCCATGCAGGCACCCTAAAAACTTTTTAACATACATCAAAGTTGAAAGAGTTTTACTTTGAACACCTGTATACCCACCACCTAGATTCTACCACGAAATCGTACCACGCTTGCTTCATCACCCATCTATTAATACATCTTATTTTACTGATGAATTTCAGAGGAAATTGCAAACATTCATATACTTCCCTCTAAATACTTCAGCATAGGTATCATTAACTAGAGTTCCATATTTGTTGATAGTATTTTTTCTTTACAGGAAAATTTAAATAAATATATTTTATAGGTTGTAATTCATAACATCACCTTATTAATATTAAGGTCAGTGACTTTACCAGAACAAACTTTTGATCATTATAAATAGAAAATTTTAAAATTGGCATGTTGTATAATAATTCATTTCTACATTTTATTTTGTTTGCATGGTATTGAAATGATTGCTGGTTGAGGATCAAAATAAGTAGTCACAAATCGTAGCCCATTTTATTTATTTATTTACTTATTTTTTAAGTTTATTTATTTTGAGAGAGAAACTGAGAGGTGAGCATGCGCATGAGCAGGGGAGGGGTAGAGTGAGAGGGAGAGAGAGAGAATCCTAAGCAGGCTCTGCACTGTCAGCTCAGAGCCTGATGTGGGGTTTGAACTCATGAACCATGAGATCATAACCTGAGCCAAAATCAGGAGTTGGATGCTTAACCGACTGAGCCACCCAGGTGCCCTGTTAGCCCATTTTAAAATAGCTCACATTATAATTTAGGTCACTCTTCAATTACATTAATTCCAAAGCTTGAAGGAAGTGTAGTAGAGATTTTTCTGTCTATATTGGTATAAAACTAGTATCTATTAAGAGTTCAGATTCCTGGGGCGCCTGGGTGGCTCAGTCGGTTAAGCGTCCAACTTCGGCTCAGGTCGTGATCTCGTGGTCCGTGAGTTCGAGCCCCTTATCGGGCTGTGTGCTGACGGCTCAGAGCCTGGAGCCTGTTTCAGATTCTGTGTCTCCCTCTCTCTCTGCCCCTCCCCTGTTCATGCTCTGTCTCTCTCTGTCTCAAAAATAAATAAACATTAAAAAAATTTTTTTAAATGAGTTCAGATTCCTTTTCATATATGTAATAGACATAACTTACCCCAACAAACAATAAATGCTAGAAGAGTCTATAAGTGTTCACTGATTATTGCACAAATGATCAATGCAATGTAAAGAAAATTTGCTCCAAATAGGTAAACCTTGTGCGTTTTATAGAGTGCTTTACTGAATGTGCCATTGTTACCTCCTCACCTGTACAGTTTTGTAATCTGGATTTTTAAAAAAGAGTTAACACCTTCCTGGTCACCCTCACACTAAAAAGTTCATAGTGAGTGCACAGCAAGGGCAGGAGAAGCTGCATTCAGAGATCTGTTTCTGTCAAGGGAGGAGTCAGAAAACTGCACTCAGATGACCTACAACTCCACACAGGAACGTGGAGGAAGCCCCTGGCAGCTAGGCCCGACAGGCTTGACAGATTAGCCTTTCTAATTCCTCCCTAGGAACACCCTGCTCAGTTGCTATCTGTGGTGGTGGCGGAAAGCCAACTCCCCAGCTCTGCACATAGCAGAGGGCACCACTGCCCTGAGGACTGTCAGCGGCCTGGGGAGCCATTGCCCCAGTCACCAGGCAGACTTATAGCCCTCAGAGCACAAGGCCAGCTGGAACCCCTTGGAGCCTCCAGCTGAAAAAAGTCACAAAACCCATGC